>NW_028274815.1:73141967-73464154 GCF_037043125.1 Eumetopias jubatus
CCAGTCACCAAAAAGTACATATGCTTTGATCCAGTAACTCTACTTCTAGGAATTTATCACTAAAAAAATTAATGACATATGCAAAAATTTAGTTTCAAAGATATCTATGGCAGCACTGTTTATAATGGCAAAAAGATGAGATTTAACCTACAGGTCCAATAACGGGACAAGTTTGCTAAATTACAACAAAAGATTCTTACATGTGATACTATGAAGCTTTAAACAGTGATGTAGACATGTATTGGAAAATGGCTCATAAAATAATCACTTTAGAAAACAGATTATAAAATATGACTGTATGAACTTATTTTTGTTTATAAAACAACCACATATAAATCTACAGGAAAAAAGACTGGAAGGATATACTCAAAATGTTTATAGAAGCCCTAAGTCTCAGTTTCATGAAACACAAAATGGGATTACTATCAATGCCCAACTCATGGGGGACCGTGCAATTGAAATTTGGTGGTACTGTATAGATTAGAACACATGCTCTCAGAGAATGTTAAGTGAGGCTCATAATGACCTCTCTGGAAGGGATTTGGTCCTTCCCTGGAATGACAAACGAAACCTCTAATTCGAGGAGGAGAGATTCCTTCCAACACCCCTCAGTTAAAAGTGCCAGAGTCCACACTGGATCCAGGTCTTCTGGCTTCTACAATGTCTGGGTCTCCCCCTACCCGCTGTCACCCCCAGGGGTTCCCAAACGTTGGACTTCTGGCCAGCCCCTGGTAGCCCACCTTTCACACGCGTATCTGATGGCTGAGTTACAGCCGTCCACCCTGCAAGGGGACAGGCCCTCATGTCGGTGCTGGGGACTCAAATGCACCCCTCAAAGCCTAACTGCACTCCACGCCCCCAGCCCAGGAAGGCACTCAGCAAAGGCCAGGTGCACACACAAAAAACACACCTAGCCCCTTCTAAGATGCCCCAACAGCATTCCCCTCCACTTCTCTCCCTCTGGAGGCCGGGCCCTCGCTCCCAGGACTGCAGTGTGGGGGCAGGGCAGCCGTAACAAGAGTGCTGACCCACTTCCCCACAAGGCCAGCGACCCACGCCCCCTTTGCAAAGGAAGCCAAAATCAACAGCTAATTCCTGCCATACCAGGACTAAACCGCGCCCCCCAAACAAAATATGCGACTGTGTCCTGCCCTAGGAGCAGCCTGGTGTCTTCATTTTCAAAGTTTCAATAAGCCACAAGTTCCCAGGTGAGAGCAGAATAGCTTGGGGTTGCACTAACCGAAAGAGAATAGAAAAACAAAAACAAAAGCTCGAGGACGGAGGAGAAGAGAATTTGTGGATCGTCATTCTCACGGTTGCTAAGTGGTTTGTGGTTTTGTGTGTGTGTGTGTGTGTGTGTGTGTGTGTGTTTTACATTTTTACTTTCCACAGCACCTTCACCACTTAACAGCTAGCTAGCTGTTAAGTATTTGGGGAGAACCGAGGCCATCTTTCTCCACAGCCAGGCCCGTGTTCTACCCGTCAGCCGGCGGGCAAGCCTGTCCAGAGGGTGGTCTGTGGCCTCCCTGGTGCTGGGCCGTGAGCGAGAGGGGGAGAAGGGCAGGACTCATGGCTGGGGAAATGGAGGGTCATTCCTCCTTACATGTCACCACACAGAGCTAGCGCCAGAGAAACGGAAGTGACACAGGCCCAAGGGGAGAGGCAGCCCTTTGCCATGGAACAGCCCTCCGGGAGGTGGACAGTGATAGCGCGCCTTGGGGGGCTGAGCAGGTGAGCTTGAGATGTCGACAGCGCAGGCCCTGAAGCTCTGCCTGCCCATCAAAGCATGGCTACCTAGGGCCAAAGTTCTAGAATACCAGCAAAGAGACATCCTGAGCTTTATTTATTTATTTTTAAAGATTTTATTTATTTATTTGACAGAGAGAGAGGGAACACAAGCAGGGGGAGCGGCAGAGGGAGAGGGAGAAGCAGGCTCCCTGCTGAGCAAGCAGCCTGATGTGGGACTCCATCCCAGGACCCTGGGATCATGACCCGGGCTGAAGACAGCTTAACCAACTGAGCCACCCAGGCGCCCTCACCCTGAGCTTTACTGCAAGGCTCTCAATGCCCCCTCATTTCCCAGTCAGTCCCACACCCGCCACCCCCTTTGCTCTAAGAAGGTGTGATCATGCCCCACCTCTCAATAAGTCACCTCCATTTCCCCTGGGCCTTCTCTTTGGACTCTTCCTTTACCTGGAAGGCACCTCTTCTACTCATCTGCAGATGATTCCTCCATAAATTCAGGTTCACCTCTAAGCTAACCTAGAAAAGCTCCACAACTAGCTAGGGCTCATTTACTTCCCTCTGCGACAGAGTGGTTCAATCCAACAAGTACTTTTTGGGCAGCAGGGATGGCCCCAAATGCTGGAGTCACAGGGAGCCTGAGTTCAAATCCTGACCTGGTCACTACTGGTGTAACTTGAAGTGAGTCAGTGCTGCCTGAGCTCTGGGATTCTGCCCTCCATACCTTTCACCTACTTTGGTAAAAGCACCCTGATTTTCCTTTGAGGAACCATTCTTCCAACTCAGTCCATAAGATTCAGGTGGAGAAATCCCACCTCTGGCACCAACCCAGAAACCTAGATGAGACCAAGCCAGGTCAGTGAGACACTCTCTCCTCCTGCGGTTCTAAGTGCTATGTGCCGAACCATGTAAACCTGGAGCTGTTGAGAAAGAAATCAACACAAGGAGCGCTTGGATCCAGCTATGCCTGATGCCCAACTACCTGCCTTGACTTTCTGGTTACATGGGTGCATACATTTCCAGTGCCTCCCTCCTTTTTATTGTTGCTTTTCCAGCCAGTTGGAGTTGTATTTTTGTCATTATAACCCTAAGTCTGATTATATGGAAACTGATCCCCAGAAGTATGATGTCAGAGGGGATAATTTCTGAAGTGCAAGACTGGCTGAGTTAAGGTCAGATATGAGTGAGGATTTACCATCTCCCAACTAAGAAACTGGAATTCTAGATACACAGCAGCAGTAGTGCCCATTGAAATGCAGCCTATTTTGTCTTGAGGTGAAGACTGGAGCTTTAGGGCATCTGGTAGAGCATTTCAGGATATTAGCCTATGCTGGATACTTCTTAGGGTCCACACAGTAAAGCCTACAAAAAAAAAAAAAGGGCAAGCTTCACTCCTGGCAATCCCTCAGGACAATGCAGCTTTGTTAAGGGGCCTGTTTTGCTTGTGGACAACAATCAGAGGTGGCTGAGGGTCAAGTCAGATAACCAGGGTTGAAAATTCCTTTTTTTTTTTTTTTTTTAAGTAGGCTCCATGCCCAGCATGGAATCCAACACAGGGCTTGAACTCACAACGCTGAGATCAAGACCTGACTGTTATAAGAGTTGGACACTTAACTGACTGAGCTACCCTGGCACCCCAGGGTTGGAAATTCTCTGCTCCTGCTGAAGGTTGTGCCATAGGAAACGGGAAGACTAGACCCTATTGAGAGCTAAGGCTGGGGCTTGGGAAAGGCCTGATCCCCCATGATCTCACAAGGACCCCATGCTATGGCTCTCATGTGCTACTACAGAGCCAAATGCAGCTTGCGGGCAAGAGGTGTGAGCACCCCCCCAGCCCAGCCCACTGCTTACCCACTAAACTGAGGGCTGGGGGCTGAGAGGGGCTCTGAGGCCTGCTGCAGAGACAGAAACCTCTAGGCCCGGATCTACAGCCAACGGTTTTGGTGTCAGTAAAACCTCTGGCACTAGTTTCTTAACCATGGAGATGATCTGATGCCAAATGTCCAAAGGAGAGCATTAGAGCCAGACCGACCCCAAACCTGGAAAACAAGGCCTCAGACCGCTCAACTCTTAAGGTGATCCCAGACATGTTACCCCCATTTGGAAGTGGGCTGCTAAGAAGCTGCAGCCCCAGAGGGGACTTTGCAAATGCCACAGAATAGAAGTGGGGGCAGCCCCATGGCTGGGGCACCATGGCCAGCAGGAAGTTCACTGCCCTGCCCCCAGCAGGCCATAGAGATAGGCTACAGACTAGCCACCTCTGGGGTGTTTCCATTTCCTGATTTTCCCAAATGGTAGACTCCACTGACACTATGACCGGTCTGTTCAGGGACTGGACAGTTAGAGCTTGTGACTCATCAGTCTGGCCATAGCTACCTCGTACTTAGCTCCTCCTCCAGAGCAGCTGCTTCTCCCAGAGCCACATCACACCAGCAGCAGACTTTGCTCACCTCACTGCCACTCCCTCAAGGGAAGGGACCCTAACTGTTCATCTGTGCATCCCTGGCAGGTGCAGACTGAAGCAACTGGGGCAATTTTTATTTCTCCAGGAAGACATGGGCCAGGGACCATGCGGGGTACAGACACCTGGCAGGAGGAACATACTGACCGAACTGGGGAGACTGGGTCAAGGTCCAAATGAGCTTGACGGAGGAAGAGAATGCTATAGGCTGCTGGTGGAGGGAAGCTTGCAGGTGGTGGAGGCACCTGGACTGTGCCTACAGGGAGTGTTAGGGTTATCTCTGTGCACAGTAAATAAAGAAGGGGCCTGGTGGGCATGAGCAGCGGCTCAAGAAAAGGAAAAGGGGCAGAACTCTGTAGATCACGTTGGACACCAGGAGCAGACCTCATTCAGCTGGAGCATGGATGGCTCCAGGAAGGGAGAAGAGGGAGAGAAGATTGGGGGTACAGAAAAAAGGACCACCTGTCCCCCAGGGGCTTCCAGTTCAGCAGGGAGATAGGACCGGCAGCCATGAGCATGCAGAATCAAACAAGCAGGCTCTGTCAAGGGCTTCACAAGGGTGGCAGACAGACCCTCCGAGAAGGGCCTCGAAACCAAATTATTCTTGATTGTTTTTTAATACAAAGTAAATGGAAGATGTTCCCCCCCAAACAAATCAAGATGGTGGTGGGGCAACACCATGAAAAGTAGGTATCTACTGGGGCGCCTGGGTGGCACAGTGGGTTAAGCATCTCACTCACAGTTTCGCCTCAGGTCGTGATGTCGGGGTCGTGAGACTGAGCCTCGAGTCAGGCTGCGCGCTCAGCACGGAGTCTACTTGAGTTTCTCTTGCCCCCTCCCTCTGCCTCTCCCCTCACCCCGTGCTCACTCTGCTCTCTCTCTCTCTCTCTCTCTCTCAAATAAATAAATCTTAAAAATAAAATAGAAGCTGGCAGAAGTCACGAGGGGGCCGCTGCAGGGCCTGGGGAACAGGGTGGGAGAGCAGACTTGCCACTCCAGTCCCCGGTGACTGGTGTCGACCCTGAAAAGGAAGTTTTCTGACCAGCTCACGCAGCAACACCACTGCCCCAGGCTGCTTCCACGCTAAGCAGACCCAGGGAACAGTGGTACAAGGCTTCACCGGGGGCTGTGGCTCCTAGTCAACCCAGGGCTAATGGACACCAGGAGACGCTGAAGCCCCCCATCTAACCAAGGCCCAGGTAGGCTCCCTTGTGGGCCACCCTCAGGGACAGAGAAGGACAGTGCCCAGATGCATCGTCCCTCCTGGCTGGCCCCTGGGTTCTGCAGGAACTGCCGGGAACCTCTCCCGTCAGGGCTCCTGCACCACCCGTACTCTCCTTGTCTGCGTGGACCCGTCTCAGTGGTAACTGTAATCTGCTCCCCAGGTGGGCTCCCGGGTCACAGGTAGGACACAAGCTTGAAAGAGACAACCACCTGGCCATCAATCTAAGCTCTGCTACTTATAGGCTGCACGATCTTGGATAAGCCTCAGTTTCTTCATCCATACAGTGGGCATAACAATTGCGTCCCACCTCATAGAGTAGAGATGAGGATGAAATGCCTTACGGAAGCTGGAGGGTCGTGGAAGCCCCATGCAATACACACACAGATGCAGGTACCGTTTCTGCATTCCAGACGAGAGAAACTCAAGACTGCTGCAAGTGCCCCTTCTCTCAGATGCCTCTGTTGGTGTTTAGGGCCCTGCCTGGGAATCAGAAAGCATCTTCTGGTCTAATCCATGTCCTCCTGACTTCAGAGGAAGGCCTAGTCCTTGTGAGTGATGCCTCAGAAGGACACAGGTCCTTCTGCCATGAAGGGGAAAGTGGGTGAGTTGCATGTATTTTTATGTCTTTTGGGCCCTGAGCCTGCTCCTGACTCCCCTAACAAACAGGAGCTCCACGCTGGAGACACCCATACACATGCCCCACTGAGCCTCTGGGCCTGGCCAGCTCAGGCTCCCCCATGACACACGGCCCCATCCTCCCTCCTCCAGCCAGGTGTGCCCAGAAAACCCTCTGCCCCACTGGACGGTACCAAGGTGGAGCCACAAAGCAGAACCCAGGACAAAGTGGTAAAGGAGCTGTGGTGTAATGGCTTGGCCCAGCAGGCTCCTGGGGGCGGCCGCCTGGAGATGGACAGAGCCTGAAGCTGCGAGGCTGCCTCGGGTGGAGCATTCTAGTTCAAACACAAGCCGACTGCTGTCCTCGGTAAGTCGCTCCACTTCCATCAGCCTCGGCTTCCACGTCTGTACCAGGAGAGACTGGCCTAGACTGCTTCTATGAGCGCCCTCAGTCCAGGATTCTGAGCAGCCCTCCCAGGGGGTATCTACGAGTTCTGGCTGCCCAGGTTCAAATCCCAGCTCTGCCATTTCCAGTGAAATCCATGAGTCCCTTCACCTTGTCAACCGTAACTCCTCGTCTGTAACAAGGGAATGAAAAGAACACCTACTCAGCGTTACTGGCTGGATTCAGTGAGGACAGGACGTACCTGGCATGGAGTGAGGGATTATTCGTAACTATTATTATTCTGTGAATTCTGCGGCCTCCTGCCACCACCATCCTCTCAATGGACTGAATGTTTGCGTCTCCCCACCAGCTCACATGTCGTACGAAGCCCAAACCCCCAATGTGACGGTGTCTGGAGATAGCGCCTTCCAGAGGTAATCAGAGTTAGATGAGGTCATGAGCGTGAAGGGATTAGTGGCTTTATAAGAAGAGGACAGAGAGAGATGGAGGAAGGGCCACGTGAGGGCATAGCGAGAAGGTGGCCGTGTGCAGTCCACGCAGAGAGCCCTCCCTGAACCTGATGGGACCTTGATCTTGGACTTCCCAGCCTCCAGAACTCTGAGAAGTAAATCTCCGCTCTTGCAGCCACCCCGTCTGTGGTATTTTGTTATGGCAGCCCAGCAGATTAAGACAACCCCATGACCTGCCATCCCCATCCCCTACTCTCTGCATGGGAAAACCCACTAGGTGCCCCCAAACCCAGGAAAAATCAACATCATGCACACCCTGGAGGCCACATGCATGATCGCAAGCACACACAGGGTCAGGTAAAACTCAGCATGCCAAGCGGCAGGGTGCAGTCACTGCAACAGGACAGGAAGGACAAGCAGAGAGGAGGCAGGCAAGTGGGGGGCCACGAGCAGTCAGTGAGAGGCGGGGAGCTAGCACAGGCCATGACCGAGCAGCCCACACCGGTGGCTCTTGGCTCCTTACCTCCCCTGCAGGACCTCTGACCACCAGGACTGTGTTCCCCCAAGAAGCTGGAGGCGTGCTGGAAAGAGGAGAGAGCAGGAAACAGGGAGCAGTAGGTAGAGCCAAGTCTACAGGAAAAAGTGCTGGAAAGGGCCCCACAGAAGGGTGTTAGGTTTGGGGAGTCCGTGGCACAGTGGTTTTCAAGAGGCCCAAAAGACCCAAATGCTAAATGAAGCGCACCCCCATGACTGGCCTATGCTAGGGCGCAGAAAAAGGGATGAGAGAGCAAAGGGAGAAGAACCCACATACTGGGTCATCCCACATGGCCCCCTGCCCTCCCACACGCTGCTGCTGCGTCTGTCCAGGGTGACAATCTCGGCAATCTGGGATGACATGAACAGTCTCTCCAAAGAGAAAGGGACCCAGGGGTGGACACACAGCCCTCAAGCAAGAGCCAGGGTCAAAGGAGGCCGTGCCCTGCCCAGACTGCCCTGCCCAGACATCAGTCAACCCCCTGGGATCCTAAGGAAGACAGGGGAGGTTCCAATCCTGGTTCCACCACAGATCTCTGGGCAACTCTGGACAAGGTATGTATCCTCTCTAGGCCTCAGTTTCCCCATGTGTAAGATGGAGAGAATGTCCCTACCTATAACAGAGAAGGTGACAAACACTCTACCATCTCAGACACCCAATCCCCCTATGGCCATAAGCATGGCTAGACTTTTCTCTGGGGACTGGTTGGTGCTGAACTAAGGAAATGACCAAACATCTAAGACTCCTGACAACAATCTGGGCAGAGGGGCTCCTGGGACACCTCACTGCCACCAAGGGCCAGCCCTTAGGGCACAGATCTGGGGAAGGAGGAGCCTGAAGCACAAGGTCTGGGGTCAGGGTTTTACTAACATGTAACCCCTTCAGGGTCAGTTCCATGACACTAGATAGTGTCCCAAGCGAGCCACCACCCACAGCCCCGTATCATGAAATTTCTGCATCACTGACCCTGTGTGCCTCAGGCCTCACCAGAACACCCCTCACTCTGGGAACTGGTTCTGACCTGCCCATCCCTGGATGCCACCCACAGGTGCCCACAAATACCTGAGGAGGGACAGGCTGCTCTATACCATCAAGCACCCGATTGGTAGCCAATGTCAGTCACCGGCACTGGCCTGGACAATGGGATGGCCCACTGTTTAGTCGTTCTCAACCTCGTGACCCAGTCTCTTGGTTGTGGTAACCCTGTGAGGGCAGGTATCACAACTCTGTTTCACACATAAGTCAACTGAGGCCAGGAAAGGTAAAGCAGTAACTTGCCCAAGGATGTGCAGTGGGGTGACTGGTTCTTGACAGAGCCAAGGTGAGAACCTGAGTCCTCTGTCATCTGGCCTGGTGGCTGCCATCAGCCAGCACGCACTGGCATGCCTGGTCGCCGCTGGTGTCCACCTGCTGGGTCAGCGCCAGAGCGCTGCAGGCCACTGCCAACATGGCATCTACTCCCCTACGGCCGCTACCTGCTCCTGGTACATGGGGTCAGAGTGCAAGGAGCTCAACGTGGTGGTGGGGAGCCAGGGCTGGCATTCTCCGGGGCCCCAGCCAGGCCCACACCTACCTTTGATGACAAAGGCTTCTGCCAGCAGCCGCATCTGATACAGTGGCTTGTTCTCCATGGACATGTCATCAATCCCGGCCCGTGCATACATGCTGATGGCATCTCGGTACGAGCCCTCCACGTAGTGCAGCTTGCCCTGGATCAGCATGGCCTCACACAGGTACTGTGGCTGCAAGGACAACAAACCCATTAGCAGGCTCCTGCCTGGAAGCCCCTGCCCCACCCACACCCCATAACCTGGGAAAAACGCCTGCCTCCTCCCATGGAGCCATGCCGACTTGCCGAAGCCCCTCCTCCAGGAAGCCCTCCCTGGCCCTCAAACACGTGTGACATCTCCCTGCTCTCCACACCTGCAGTCTGTGGCCTACACTACGGCTCTCATTGAACTTCTTATGTGAGTGCCTAATTGTTGTGCGTGTGCGTGTGCGTGTGCGTGTGCGTGTGTTTGTGTGTGTCTTATGCCCCCAACCAGACTCCAGGCAGCTTGCAGACTGGGCTCGGTGTTCTCTCTCCTGAAGCCCCAGAGGCGTCGGCCCCAGTCTGGTGCTCAGGAACTCAGGCATTGGTTCTCAACACGAGTCGGGGGTCAGGGACCCAGCCAAATGTTGTGGGGCCTGAAGCTCACATAACTGGGGGTTTTTCTTTACGTGCATATCTGTACAAATATACAGTGAGGTGAAAGGCTGTGGAAAGAGCCCATGCAGTAAGGGGCCAGCAGCTGAAGCCCCAGGCACAACAGCAGGACCTGTGTGGGGAGAACGGCCCCATCAGCAGAGGGACAGGATGGCAGGAGAGCCAAGGCCTGCTGGGCCACTGTCCTCATCTCAAGTGCAGAATCAAGTGCCCGAATTCAAACCTGCTTTCTTTCCTCTCTTTCTCCAGTGCTGCTTATGCCCCAATCTTCACCCCAGGAAGTCTGGTCGGCCCTGCCCCAAAGTCCTGCCCCTGGACGTGCGTCCAGCCTTGCTCCAAGATCTCCCACTCTCTGTGACCACTTCTCTAGCCCTCTGCCTTCATCTCTGTGCTCAGCCGGCCCATCGCCCCTTTGGGCCGGGCTCTGGGCACGGCCCCCATCACCCACCAGCAGTTCTGTCCACAATGCTTCTTGGAGATGCAGGCTGGCCCCCAACCCCAAGCCTCTGTTGCCAGCAGGAAGGTGCCACCCCTTTTTCCCTTTGGGGAGACTGGAGTCTGGGGAAAGCCTCCACTACTCCCAACTACCTACTGCCCTCTCAGAAGCCAACCAAGAGATATGGAACACACCAAAGCCAAATTCTCCTTCTGCACTGATGTTTTAGTCATTGTAAATACACATTTTTCCCTTGCCTTTGCTCACATAGCTCCCTGTCTGGAACAGTCTCCCCCTCCCTTGGGTCTATCCAGATCTCTTCCATCCTTTGGGACCTTGCTCAGGCCCACCATTTCCTAGAAGCCTCCCTGAGCACCAGGGGACTCCTTCTGCTGCTGAACTCCTATAATGCATCTGCCAAGTGGACCCACTCAGCCCCTGTAGGCCTGACCTGCCCCGACTGTTGGTTAATTCTCCAAGGCTGAATTTTTTTTTTTTAAGATTTTATTTGAGAGAGAGAATGAGATAGAGAGCATGAGAGGGGAGAGGGTCAGAGGGAGAAGCAGACTCCCTGCTGAGCAGGGAGTCCAATGCAGGACTTGATCCCGGGACTCCAGGATCATGACCTGAGCCACCCAGGCGCCCTCCAAGGCTGAATTTTTCAAGTGCATTTGCTAGTGTCCCCAAATAGGCCACCTACTCCTTCCACCAGGGCCACAAATTATGCATTCCCAGAACCTTGTGGCCCATGGTCTTCCCTAGCTGGGCAAAGATTCTGCTGTTCCCCATATTGGTTTCAAGCCACAGGCCCATTTTCTCACTGCTCAGGCTCATTTTCACCATTGGTGAGGGTGAGACAGTGACACCCACCCCTCACCTCCCATCACAGCAATGCCAAGAGCATCAGAGTAATGCAAGTCCAGAAAAGAGCTTTGAACTTTTCTTTAGAAAGGAGTTAGATAAATACAGGGCACGAGTCATTGTCATTATTATCCTGCCCCACTGTAAATGTGGAGAAGGGCAGCTGAGCTCAGAAGGACACACTTCAGGGTGTGATGACAGGGTGTAGCTCACGGTGGTTCCTGGTGGACCAATGGCAGCTCACAACAGAGCTTCCACCAAGCTGGGGGAAAATTAAGGACAATGTGAGTGCTTCATATGCTAAATTTACACTACTTAAAGAGCTTCCCTGAATGGGTCTACTTGGCAGATGCATTATAGGAGTTCAGCAGCAGCAGCAGTCCCCTGGTACTGAGGGAGGCTTCTAGGAAGCTTGGGACCCATTAATCAAGTCCAGCCCTTTTGATTGGCAGATGAGGAACTGGAGGGCCCAAGAGATCAGGGTACACGCTCCAGGTCAAACAGCCAGTTTATTTAATCCACCTTGCCCACCTCTCCCCCATCTCATCAGGGCTACTCAGGACACTCAGCACTCCAGCCGGGGCTTCATCTGCTGCCAGGAAAGCCCATCCCCCAGCCACACCCTGGCCTTCAGGCTAGGACAGAGAATCCCACAAACTACTTTTAATATTTTATTGTGCCTAATCAACATCAAGTTTTTGGCTCTGCCCTGGATAACCGTGACAATCTGAGTGCTATACCGGTGCCCGTGTATGTCTTTGATTAATAAAGCACGGTAAAATTTGTTCTCCAGAAATGTGATTTGGCATACAAATGATTTTCCTGAGAACATATGTGGACGCTATTCAGCCCATCCAAAGAATGAAGTACTGGCATGGGGAAAGCTCCAAGTGAAAGTTCTTGTCAAATATGGATCCTATGACTCTAGTAAGAAAAGAAAGCCCGATATGTGTGTATGTGTGTTCGTTAATGCACAGAGAAAGGCGCCAAGGACACACACCAAATGGTGACCAGCGCTCAACTCTGGTTGATGGGGTGGTATGGGGAAGGGGGTGGGCATGGGGGTGGCAAACAAGAACTTTTATTAGTCAAACTGCTCGTTTATTTAATGACTTGTTAACAATAAGCCTGAGTCATCTTACTGTAAAAGCAATTGTTAAATAGTTAATGGAGTCTGGAAAAGAGACAAAATTAAAAGGGGTTTTGTGGGGGGAGGGGAAGCTTGGGACCCATTAATCAAGTCCAGCCCTTTTGATTGGCAGATGAGTAACTGGAGGGCCCAAGAGGTCAGGGGACATGCTCCAGGTCAAACAGCTAGTTTATTTAATGCAATACAAAACCTCCCAGAGCTACAATAATCCCTGCTGAGGAGTCTGAAGGCAATATCCTTAACCTCCCAGTACACTTCCCCCACAGAAAAAGTCCCACACTTCTTGGCCTGGTATTGCAGTCCCCGCTCACTGGCCCCAAAGTACCTCTATAACCTAATTTCTCCCCATTCCTTTCGTTCCTGCTGATTGACATACTTTAATGAAAATCTTGTAAGAGGAATCATTAAATGATATATTGCTTCCTTCTTGGAATACCCTATCCTATCTCTACATGTTAATACCCTCCCCCTACCTTCAAGGTGTAGCCACCCCACCCCCCCGCAAAGAGTCCAATTCTAGTACTATCATCACCCTGGGTTGACTCCCCACCTCACCCCAGGGCAGTATCCCCCTTGAACTTGCCTCTTCATGTACAATACTCCTCTGGTATTTGTCATAGTCCACCTAGGACAATTTGCCAGGAGGACTTATTTTCCCAGTAAACCTGCAACCTCCCTGAGGGCAGGGTCCATGCTGGATTCATTTTTAGCATCCTTGGAGTATAATGCCTTGTGCACTCGGTCACCATAAATTTTTTTTTTTTTAAAGATTTTATTTATTTACTTGTCAGAGAGACAGAGAGAGAGAGAGAGAGAGAGCACAAGCAGGGGCAGTGGCAGACAGAGGGAGAAGCAGGCTTCCCGCTGAGCAAGGAGCCCAAGGTAGGACTCGATCCCAGCACCCTGGGATCAGGACCTGAGCCAAAGGAAGATGCTTAACTGACTGAGCCACCCAGGCGTCCCACCATAAATGTTTAAGTCAGTAAATGCATTACTTTGGAACATCTTTTGAAAAATCACGTCCTCTCTGGGTCTCTAATGACATACCCATACTTCTATTATAGCTCAGGATACACTGTAATCCAGACCCATCCCAAACTTGAATATACACAGGAAATCACCGGGAGAGCTTGTTAACATGAAGATTCTGATCCAAATTTTGCATTCCCTTGATGACACCCATACTGCAGGTGGGTGGACCATGCTTGAAGCAGCAACGGTCTGGAGAGAGCTGACTATATTTCCCTCCATACCTCCCCTTGGTGCCTTTTATAGAGTAGGTGCTCAATAAATGCACATAGACTTAAACTGGCTTGCCCTGTTCTGAGCTCTTCTGTTGCTAGCCAACTTCACGTTTCCCTGTTTCCAACTGGATCACGGGCTCACTGAGGTCTTATTTCCCTGGGACCCCCAAAGAGCCCAAAGACCCAGGCGTGTACTAGGTCAACCAAATGCTGTCTAATGGAACTATAACTTAAACCACGTGTATAATTTAAAGTTTTCTACTCACATTAAAAAAGGCAAAAATAGAGCGCCTGGGTGGCTCAGTCAGTTAAGCAACTGCCTTTGGCTCAGGTCATGATACTGGAGTCCTGGGATCAAGCCCCACGTTGGGCTCCCTGCTCAGCAGGGAGTCTGCTTCTCCCTCTCCCTCTGCCCCTCCCCCCTGCTTGTGCTCTCTCTCTCACTCTCTCTCAAATAAATAAAATCTTTAAAAAAATAAATAAAAGAAATATTTTTAAAAAATAAAATAAAAAGGCAAAAATAGATGAAATTAATGTTAATAAGATATATGATTTAACCTAGTCTATCCAAAATATTATCATCTGAACACATAATCAATATAAAGAATTAATCATCTTTAACATTCTTCGTTTCGCGCTACGTCTTCGGATTCCAATGTATGTTTTACACTCACAGCACATCTCAGGTTGGACTGGCCCCATTTCAAGGGCTCGAGAACCACATGCGGCTGGTGGCCACTGTCCTAAACAGTGCAAAGCCAACCTCTAAGGGAGACTTGCTGCTCAGATGACCAAATGACTCAGGGACCCTGCTTGACAGCAGATGGGAGGCAGGAGAGAGGAGCAGAGGGGGCTGACCACTTACAGACAGCCTCCCATGGTTAAGGATACTACTCAGATGGTTTCTGGCTTCATTCATCTTCGGCTCATTCTTCTCAGGCAAAGGGATGGAGTCTTTTATCTTGGTGTGGTTCTCCTTCAAACACTGCTCCAGGAGGGCCTCGGCCAGGAGCAACTTCCCAAAGTCATCTGAAAAACAGGGCAGGGATCCCCTGAACATGGTAGATCCCCTGAAACTAGCCCACGTCCCTGTAGCCACCCAGCCACCCCTGCCCCAGCACAGGAGCAGCCTGAGTCTGAGAAAAGAAATAAAGACCCAGTTTTCATAAAGTTAAACAGCCTTGAGAGAAAAAAAAACCACAGGCATTCTATCATGCTCACAGTACAAATTGCCCCTTTGGGTTTATTTTCTACAGTTTAGTGGCTGGAGAGGCAAAGTTCCCAAGACTTGGGACAAATTCCCAGAATTTCAGGTATTAAAATGAAGGACAAAGTCACACCCAGGCCCCATTGTGGGCAATAAGTTTTTAGACCAAGAAGGAATTCTGCCCCCAAAACAACCCAAGAGGAAAAACATAGGAGATGGTTTAATGCATTTTCGTGAACTCCTAATTTCCGTGTAACCGTAGTTGGTTTTCTCCATTTTTACGGTATTTTAGCATAACCAAGGCTAACCTAGCAACGTAAGCAAAGAGTTAAGGCAGGAAGCAGATGTACTGCTGTAGCAGGGCAAAGCCTTGGACATGCCTAGTCCTGGCACTTTCTGGAGTTCTCACACATATGTCAGCCCATCGCCAGACCTCACCGCTTGGCAGGGGAGTTTGTACTGTTTGGTTCTATTTGCCACCTCCCCACACCTCCCCACACCTCCCCACACAGCACCGAAAACTCCAGGCTTGGGACCACCACAATCCTGCTACCTACAGCAGAGGTGACAGGGGAATGGGTGGGAGGCCCTGGGCTCTGAGGTTGAGTGTGGTTTCACGACCACACTTGGGTGGCTGTGCTCAGTGTGACTGGTTCACTGCCCCTCCCCTGCAACCAGGGTGAGGACCAGGCCCAGCACTCAACAGAAGTGCCCAACAAATAGCTGCCAAGTGAACTGGATCCTCTTCACACCTGGGTGAGGAAGCCAAGAGGCTCAGGGAGTCACATGCCAACCCAAAATGCCTCCGGGAAGGTCTGCTTGGTCCCCAGCCTTCACAGAGCTCTTTCTACTTGCCAGGATGGCATTCTGAGACCCACCCAGGAATGCCACTCACTCCTTACTCTCAGGACCACTGCAGTTTGCTCACAACTCAAAGCCATGGACCCCAAATCGCAGGCCTCTGAAGAGTCTCTCCCCAGAGAGGAGATTCCCCGCAGTGAACAGCCTGAAAGCTCAGATCCCAGAGAACAGTCCCTGGAGGTTTTCCCTCTGAGGACGCCACAGCCTGTCAGTGATCCTTTGCGGTCTCCCTCATGATTTTGACAATTAACATTTGGAGGAAATGGCCAAAAAAGTACTTTGTCCAAGCTATCATCCATCACTGGTGGAGCAGAAGTTGGTGGGACCTCTAGAAAGGGCAATTTGATGACGTATATAAAAATAATGTTTGTGCACCCCATCAACTCTGCAATCCCACTGCTACAGAGGTCTTGGCATGTGTGTAAAATGACTGATATATACGGTCACTCCTGCAGCGTTTTTTATAATAGCAGAAAATTAGAGACAACTTTTATGTCCATCAACAGGAGGCTGATTAAATAAAGCATAGCACTTCCATAAAAAGGGATAGCACTGCCATAGAAAGGAATAAGAAGCCCTGTCTGTGCTGTTAAAGAATGAACTCCAAGACAAATCAGTAAGAAAGCAGAGTGCACACAGTGGACACAAACGTGTGTTTATGTATAAACATGTGACTCAGGATACATACATATCCGATGTCCTTTCTGACTTACAGGGAAGGTAGCAGAGACAGAGGGAGGCTTTTCACTCTTTACTTTTGGGTCCCTTTGGAAGGCTGACCCATGGGAATATATCATCTAGTCAAAAAAAAATCCAAGTCAACTCAAGAATGAAAAGCAATCTTCTCCATTTCCAAATGTCAGCTAGGAGGAGGGCTGGGGTGCTGAGCGCTGGGGGACTGAGCAGCATTCCCGAGCTGTGGGCCACAGGGCAAGTGGCTCTCCCTCTCTGACCGGGTTTGCACCTGTTCAACCAGAGGTAGAGTTAGGAACCTGCTCCTTCTGAGGGAACTGAGGCCCTCCCTCCATAGTCCCTCCTGGGCTGGTTCCTCGCCCACCTGCAGCTCCCCACTGGGCCCACCCAACTGCCAACTGCGGAGCTCCCCCCAGACGCGCTGGCTCTGTTGTTCCTTTCAAGCCCAGAGAAACCAGCTTCCTTCCAAGCAACCCTGAATCTGGAAATATTCCCCAGGGCACACATCTCTCCTCAAAAGAATGGGCGTGTCCTCAGAACAGAGTTGCTCAAAGTGTGGTCGGTGGACTGGGGTGGGTCTGTGTCTGTCACCCAATTGATAATGTGACAAAATAATTTTGAATCTGCTGACTTGAATAATAATAATAAAAAAAAGAGAGGCCGCGGTTTGTATATCTTACGAAAGCATCAGAGCCCAACAAATTGGGAATTAAAAAAAAACACAACAAAACATGGAAGTCATCCTTCACCACAGATTGCTTGAGAAGCACTGCCCTGACCCCTTTTACTGCAAAAGAGGGGTCAATATTTGCTGAGGGCCTACTGAGCGCCGAGTATTTTATTATACAGTACCCTTTAATCCGCACGGCCCTAAAAGGTAGATATTACTCCCATTTTATAGACAATAATAAAGATATGCAATATTGCTATGGTCCCAGCCCCCAACAACATCATACCACATTCCACGACACAGCCACCGGACAGGCTGTCTCCCCTGCATCCCGTGTGGAGCAGAGCTTCTGGTAGTTTAGAAATAAAGAAGTCTAAGGGCTGTAAACCGCACGTTCAGGGGTAACAGTAATTCCAAGTAATAGGACTCTCAAATAGGAATTCCAATAGCAATTCCAAGGGCGGAGATAAGAATTGTTCCTACTGTCACATACCCGTGAGTTTCAGACTGTTCTATAAATTAACACTTCCGGTCCTTCTCAAGCCTTTTTGCGCCCTGCCCCTTCACCCCCCGACCCGGGGTCTGTGTTTGGTTTAGCAGACATTCGGTAGGTGTTGGGAACTGAACTGCTTTTCTTTTCTTCCTTGCCCACATCGCTTCCCTCTCTACTCTGCCTTCCTTCCCCTTCTTCTGGCCATCCCACCATTCCCAACTGGCCAATCTATGGGACTGAAGACTATTTTAGAATTAAAAGTTCTAGACTTCCAGTTGTTCAAGAAGAATCCAAGTGGATTCGAGGCTTTCTCATTCTTCCTTCTCTGAAGGTAAAACGTGGCTTTTTATCATCTTGTCTGAAACCTACTCCCTATCCTGATTTGGGTAAAGTGTTCCAGCTTCTTCCCTCCCGAGAGGCATTAGGAAGACTTTCCTGACAGTGAAACAGATTCTGGAAGCCTGAACACGGATTCGTGCAGCCCAGCCCAGCCCCCTGGCCCTGGGCAGAGGTCCAGAGGAGGCCACCACTGAATGGCCCCTCAGACTCCTGACCCACCTGGTTTTGTAGGCCTCTGGCAGCTAGCTTCCCATCTGCTCTCAGGGTGCCAGGTCACAGGGACCCACTTCAAAGATACCTGCCCCTTCCCCAGAAACCACATTTGCAGGGCGGAGCCCCCTCTCCACAGCCTGCTGATCCGCAGTCAAGAACCCTGGGGCCGGCCAGGTATGCCCTTCCCCATGAAGTCCGATGGGGGCACAGTGGTTTCTGCAGCTGCTTATCACACAGGACCGCAGAGGGCTGGGAGCTTCTAACCACAGAGAGAGGAGGAAGAGGCCAAAACTACTGAGAGGCCACCTGCCTCGAATACACCCCCTCTAACTCCAACTGAAGAAATGCTCAGAACGATCTCCAGTTCAGGAAAAAAAAAAAATCATTTCGTTAAAAAAAAAAAAAGATGAGGGTGACTACAGATTAAGAGACTCTAGATGGATGGATAAATAGAGGAGCCGTCATGTGATAAAGTAAGTATAGCTTAATTCTGCTGAATGTTTGAAATTTTCATAAAAAAAATACTGGGGGAGAAAAGAGACACCCAAACTACTAGGCAAATGCAATGTGTAGGATCCCAATTGTAGCAAATGAACTGTAAAATTAAATCATTAGAATTGAGAGGGGCGGTGTGTGTGATAATGGCATTATGGTTTTGTTTTTTCAAAAGAGCTCTTATTTGGCCAAAAAAGAAAGGATTATACAATGGATTACATAAAAATAGAAAACTGCAAAAAAAAAAAAAAGAGAGAGAGAGAAAGAAAGAAAGACATTTCAACCCACTATCTAAACCATCATCCTATCTCACATAAAATCATCTTGTCCATGACATTCTGACTTACTGAAATCCTAATTTCTCTTTAGAATTCCTTTAATGTAACAGATCTCTGATCTTAATTAAGAAAAATGACTTTTTGGGGCGCCTGGGTGGCTCAGTTGGTTAAGCGACTGCCTTCGGCTCAGGTCATGATCCTGGAGTCCCGGAATCGAGTCCCACATCGGGCTCCCTGCTCAGCAGGGAGTCTGCTTCTCCCTCTGACCCTCTTCCCTCTCGTGCTCTCTCTCTCTCTCATTCTCTCTCTCTCAAATAAATAATAAAAATAAAATCTTTAAAAAAAAAAAAGAAAAATGACTTTTTTTTTTAGGATCCTGCACTGGCTCCCGATGGTCACCACTTCTTTACGTATGTGCTTACACACTACTGTAAATAAATCTCTTCACAACTGAAAGAAAAAAAAGAGTTCTTATTAATAAGTACCTACTTCGGTATTCACTGCGGGGGGTGGGGATAGCTTGGGGTGTAGCTCAAACAAGATCAGTCTTGGGTCCATAATCACTGACGCTGGTTAATGGATACATGTTATTCACTGTTCTGCTTTTCTGAGGTTTTGGAAATTTTTCATAGTATTCATGTCTTTTTCTTTAACCACTTGGATGGGTTCTTTGTTTTTACATGAACCAACTCCATCACAGCCAGCCACACTCTGGGGTTCCCCTGCTCCATCCTGACCAAATCTAAACCGGATGTGTTTGAGAGAAAATGTACCAACAGTGGCAACCATCTTCCCCCAGGGCAGGAGCAGCCTCCCCAGAGAAGAGGGGGGAAGGGCCCCTCTGCCTGAGCATCTCCTGACCTTTCACTCTCACCAGACCCCAAAGAGGACCTCCCAGTGGGTCCTCCCCTCCTGCTCCCTGGACTGAAATAGATGGTCTGGGAGTGTTTTTTAGTTTCTGTAGGAAACCCTGCAGATACAAGCAGGGCTCAGGGCCTCAGTTTGTAAAATGGGGTTCAAATGGGGTTTGTCTCCCCATCTCAATACATTCCCTCTCCTCTCCCCAAATAGGTAACTGCTGAAGCTTCTGGACAACTGATTGTAAGAGTCTAATAGGCCAAGTAGTACAATAAGAATCTCCCTCCTGGGTTGAAGGGGGTCAGTGCTATACTGCTCCAAAAAAACAGGCCCTCAATCCCTCAAGTGATCAAGGAACCCTGAGGAGAGAATCAAAATAGCAGACAATCCAAAAACTGCTCTGCACATAGGTTTGGGAGTCAATTTATTTTCCTTCCTCGTGTGCATCTGTGTGTGCCTGCGTGTGTGTTGGGATAGTGTATCCAGATTTAACAGTGGGAGAAAAATCATCTGCAGAACCAAACCCAAAAGTTGGCAGAAGAGACCCCACTGTACCCCTCAGTCTCCCTCCTTGTGCCAGGCAGTCCCCACAGTGAGGCCAAGCCAGGGGCCTCATGCCCCGCCCCCACCTTCCCTAGTAGTAGACTTGGTTGCGGCAACTGAGGCTTGCATACAGGCTCTGCTACATACACATTATGTGACCTCTTTGGGCCTTGCTGTCCTGATGTCTAAAATGGAGACAATAACTCCTGCTCTCCCCATAAGGTTGTTTACAAGAATTTAAAAAAATAGGGAAAGCATTTTATATCCATACCATACCATTTATAAACTGTACGATATCAGTGTTTCCCAACAATGCTTTATAGAATATGGTCAAGGCAAGTTTGAGAAATGTGCTATTTATACTCCAACCTCGACTTGTATATCACAGGCAGGTGAACATATTAAAGGCTCTGAAGGGGCGCCTGGGTGGCTCAGGCGGTTAAGCGTCTGCCTTCAGTTTGTGTTGTGATCCCAGGGACCTGGGATCAAGCCCCAAATTGGGCTCCCTGCTTGGCGGGGAGTCTGCTTCTCTCTCACCCCTTCTTCCACTCGTGCTCTCTCATTCTCTCTCTCTCAAATAAATAACTAAAAATCTTAAAAAAAATAAAGAAAGAAACACAAAGACTCTGAAAAGTCCTACAGTTAAAAAAAAAAAAAAGTCTGTTTAACACCACGGAATCTATTAGGTCCAGTTTCTTTACTTTTTGGGCTCCCTAAGTTCTTTCTTCTTGGGATACCAGTTAACTTTGTAATCTCCTTGAGACCTCTAAAAAGCAGTTTAGGAAATACAGACCCATATGAATTTGAGGAGGTCAGGTTCCTGTCTTGGCCCAGCATGTTCCTCTGTGGGGCCAACCTTACTCAGATTCCCATAACTCACCCAGGCCCCAGGGCTCTTTGTGTGGGTCCATTTCCCATTCCCACCCTCAGAAGCCCCACCCCACTACATCACCCCTCACAGGGGACAGAAGGAGCACCTGTAATCTCTCTATTCTGCCCTGGGAGAGGAGGGTTCACCTGCTTCTCCCTTTAGCTCTGGCCTCTCCCCCTCACTGCCATGCTCAGGCTGATCTCAAAGCCCCAACCCAACTGTCCGCCAGTCTCTGTCACCCTAGCCCCCTCAGTGTCCTTCTATCCTCCCTCCCCATTGGGCAAACACACTCTGCCCTTCCCAACACCAGCCTGAGGCCAGCACACCGTCTGCCGCTTCCCCAAAACTCCTTTTCCTCTGAGCTCCTCCATCTACCACACGATTGCCCTCTGGTCACCTCTCTGGCCCCCCCTCCCCATCCCTTTAGGCAACTCCTCAGGCTGGGATTTTGTGCTACACATCATTAAGAGATAACAGTACCAGTGGTTAAAAGGATACACTCAGAAGCCTGGGTTCAGATCCTGCGCCTACCACCTATTGACTGGATGATCAAGTTATTTAACTGCTCAGGGTCTCTGTTTCCATTATCTGCAAGGGGGGCAAACAAGAGTGCCTGCCTCATGGGGTTGCTAGGAGGAATTAATGAACTGACTGAAGCGCTTAGTAGGACAGTGCGTGGCACTGGGTAAGTGTTAGCTATGACTACTATTATTCTCATTATGATCCCACAGGCTGGGCAGTCTTTAAACCTCTAAATATCTGCATTCACTGACTCCTTGCCTCCTTCCGCAAGGCTCTAAAGGGGTGGTGCACAAAGAGGGCTCAGGGAAGGCTCCCCAGGCTGAGCTGTGGGCACCAGGAACAGGATTTGAGGCTGGAGACTGGGGCGGGGTGTTCCCCGACTGCCACATCAGGGTGCTTTCCCGCCCCAGCATAAGAGCCCAGCCCAGCCAAACCAGCCCTACTGCCAAAGCCACCGAGTGCCAGGGCTAGATGGGTCCCGAGTCCTACCACAGATGAGGAAACTGAGGCTTACCAGGCCTCTTTCCCACCTCACCACCCCCCCCCGCCCCCGCCCCGCGCGCGCTCGCCAACGCAACCCTGTCTGCTGTGGACAGAGCACCGTTGTCAACTGGACTCCGGGGTGTTGTGGGGGGGAGAAGGGAAGGGCAAGCAGAGACAGACAGCCTTCACCTGGTGGAGTTGAGGGACCGGGGGCGGGGTGGAGGGATGGCGCAAGAGTCCAGCCCTTGCCCTGAGCTGATCCGTGCCGATACCACCATTTCACAGTAGACGGAGTTGCCCTCATGATCCCAAAGGGCAGGGAGCGAGAGCCGTTTCTCTCTCTTCCCCTAAGCGCCCAAACCTGCATGTGGTTTTTCTCCTGGGGCATAAGAACCTTCCTAATTACTCTGGCTGCTCCTACCACCAGCACTACAGGAAGGGTAATACCGAAGGCGGCCGTCGCCGACCCGGGGGGCAGTCGGGGCCCGCTTCCTGGAGGAGGCGGCGCGTTTAGCGCGCCGGGTGCTCGGGAGCCAGTCGCTTCCTTCACTCACCGGTGTCCAGAGAGGTGAACACGGCGTTCGGGCTGGTTCGCCGGTTGCCTCCGCCGCCGGGCATGACCAGCGTCTGCAGCTGCCGGACCAGCTCGGGCATGCGGTCCCAGTGGCCCTCGGCGCGGCAGCGCTCCAGCTCGCTCTCCATCTTCAGGTGGGAGCCGTGCGCGCCCTTCGCAGCCATCTTCGCGCGGGCGCTGTCATGGGAGGTGCGGCCGAGAAGTGGAGACCCGGCCGGGGGCGGCGTCCCGGCTGGGGCGCACACGCGGGCGGGGGCGGCGGGGGCGCGGGAGGCGGCCGGGGCCCGGGCGGCAGCGGGGGCCCTGGCGGCGGCGGGCGGGCGGCGGCGGCGGCTGCAGCAACAGCAGTAGCGGCACCCAGCGCACCGCCCGGCGCCTCCGGGCTGGGGCTCCGGCTGCGCGGCCCGGACGCGTCCAGGAGCAGCCTCCGCCTCTGCTGCAGCAGCTCCTGGCGCTGCTGCCGCCGCCGCTGCTGCAGCTGCTGCCACAGCCCCCGCCCCGGGCCCGGGCGCCGCCAGCTGCGGACCCGCCCCTGGCCGCTGCTCCACCTCCGCGGGGGCGTGGCGCGGCCTCGGCGAGCCGGGCGCGCGGGCGGCCAGCGCGGCCACAGCAGCCAGGCGCGCGACGAGCGCTCGCGGCCGCCCCGCCGCCAGCGCCAGGCCCCCGCCGCCGCCGACTCGGCGCTCACTTTAATACTTCGCGGGGCCCCGGCGCCCGAGGGCGCCTCGCTCCCTGCCCTCTCCCCATCCCATCGGGGCTCTTGGCCTGGGGACCTCCCCCGCCCCGACGCCCCGGCTTTGTGTGGTGCCTGGTCACCAGCGCTGCCCCGGGCACGTCACAAATCCGGGGAGAGGCCGGCCGGCCCGTCACCCCCGTCTGCGAGAGTGAACCTCCACGGGGTGCCGGCCCTGCCGGGACGCGCGGCCCAGCGCGCCACCCTCCGGGGTGCTCGGGCCGCGGGCGGGGGCCGGGGGCGGTGCTCAACAGGCCCGTTCGGAGCCCCTGCACTCTCTGGGCGCCGGCACCCTGAGACACTTTTCATTTTCTTTTTTAACAGCGGAGTTCCTCTTTCCAGCCTGACTCCCTCGCACGACCTGGCTGGCCTGTCCTCTGCGGACTCCCCATACCCTGGAATTCTTAAAGGTGTTAAGCTGTTTTCCAGCGTGGTATTTCTTAATTCTGGTGTCTGAAGGCTGTGATCAAAACTCAGGGCAGGATTTAGCCTGGCGCTGTGGGGGACTAAGAAGTTCAAGGGATTACAGGGTGGTCTGAAGGAGAAGGGACTGGTTAGGGTGGCCCCGCCTCCGGAGCGGCTTGCAGTCCAGTGTGGGGGTTGAGGCCAACATGCTAGAAATCACAGCGAGACCAAAAAAACTCCCCTGTGTGTAAGTGACATGTTGCATAGTGCAGACGGAAGACTCCAAAAGGAAAGTCAGGGCAAGCTTTTTAACTATAGTATAGACCCTAAGAGGTGTCCATCTCGACTGTGGGAATACGCTCCACCACTTTCAGTGTCAGGAGACCCCACTGCTTGGTGCTTCTGGACAACGGTAACTGTGGTAAGGTTTCTGTCAAGCAGAGCTCAGGCTCCCGGTGCCTAGGCCCGGGATTATCTGGTGAAGGCCAATCTTCTGCTCTTCACCCCCACAACGCCCCGGTGAGTGGATACCCTCCAATCCAGGTTCCAAATGCAGCTACATTCCTTGCTGGGAGACAGCATTTCCTGACCTTGACTGCTGCACTGAGCACCCCGGGGTCTGTTCTGAACTCCCAGGGGCCAGGAAATAGACAAAAGAAAACAGGGACAACTCTGGCTGTTGGAATTTAGGGCCAGTTTACTCCATTTACACAAACACTAGGCCTATTCCTGTCACCTCCTCTAACTGGCATTTGGTTAGCCTTGGGCTGCCCTTGCTGGTCACCAGAACCAGCTTTCAGTTGGAGAGAGTTGGGCATGTCCTTTGGATGAGGGTGCCCTGAGAATACACTGTGACCTGCCCCAGGTCTGACGTGCCCCAGAGTCAGCCCTGGGGCGGGCAGGGGACAGCAGAGTTGAGGAGGGGAAGGCACCCCTGATAGAAATAAGGAAACCTCCCCTCCTCCCCTTTTTCTCCCTAATCCTTTGCCAACCCTGCCCCCAGGTTGCAGGACTCCAGGAAACTAACTGAATTGCCGCTTGTTCCTTTGAGTCTTGCTCCAAGATTTGTGTGGGTGTAGGGCATGGGAGAGAGGAACACAATATCGTGGTTAGAGCTTAAAATGAGCTGCTCCCCAACACTGCAGCCACACTCCTGATCCTTTTGTGGTTCTATTCCAGCAGAGATAAGCCCCCAGCCTGCTAGTGACCAGCATTTTTCAGGGGAGTAAGAGAATGTAGGAATGAGAGCAAAGAGCAGCCATGATTGTATTAGGAATATTTACCAAAATAAAAGGCATGTAGAAAGTGTGGTGGTTGTTTTTATTTTTTAATGATCTGAAATCTCTCAGATGAGAGTTTAGGACAAATTCTGATAAAGATTGTCATCCCTTGCCAGCTGGAAAAACTTGCTGATCAGAAGAAGCTGGGTTGATTGCTTAACAGAGTGAGGGAGGGCGCTGCCTGACAGTCTCAGCACCTCAGAGAGAGTATTGGAGTTCACAGGAGGTAAAGGACCTGCTAAGAAAGGTGTAATTTTAGGAAGCAACAAGGATAGTACTGAATGAGGGACTAGCCAAGCTGACAGAAGACTCCACTAGTTTGGCTGCTGCTCCTCGACAAGGTGGGGAGGCTCTTGTCACTGGATCACAGGAGAAGCTGTAGTAAGCTATGGGTCTCGATTCTCACGCAGTTAAGGGCTTGGAGACGTTTCTCATGTACTTAGAAGTTGAAGGTCTATGATACTTGGTTAGGCCCAGAATGGGAGGGTACTGAAGAGCTAATCTGAATTCAGAAAATGTCTGTTCATGTTTGGGTTCCCAGGGAAAAGGTTTGGTTAGCAAGGACTTGGGTAGATCAAATTTATGGCGTGCACATTGCAGAGAAGTGGGGAATATTCTGTCTGCAGTGGCCAGTGAGACCCAAGGATCCTCATAATGTCTTAGTTATTGACCAGAAACCCTTTGCACAGCTCTTTGTCTGAGTAAGGGATTTTCCTCCTTGGGATGTCTTGTCTTGGGTAAGGTACTTCCTTGACCAATTGTTGGCTTTTCTATGGAACCCTTAATGCTGTCACTGAGCTAAAAGAGTAAGCAGTGTGAATCAGCATCGGAGCTCGCCTCATCTTTGAACACAACAAAAGATTGTCCACCTATTGAATAAGAATACAATTACAAGGCAATGTAAGTCTCTTGAGGTTCTGGTTGAGGACTTGTGAAATGTAGGAGGGTAGCTTACCTCAGTAAACTGAGGCATAGTGGTCATCCGGGTACTATTGTTGATTTTCCCTGGAGAGGACAAGTATTAACGTTTATTTTTTTATTTTTTTAAAGATTTTATTTATTTATTTGAGAGAGAGAATGAGAGAGAGATAGCACGAGAGGGAAGAGGGCCAGAGGGAGAAGCAGACTCCCCGCTGAGCAGGGAGCCCGATGTGGGACTCGATCCTGGGACTCCAGGATCATGACCTGAGCCGAAGGCAGTCGCTTAACCAACTGAGCCACCCAGGCTCCCGACAAGTATTAACTTTTGATTTAAAGAGACACCAAAGAGGGGCACCTGGCTGGCTCAGTTGGTGGAGTGTGCGACTCTTGATTTTGGGGTTGTAAGTTCAAGCCCCATGCTGAGTGTAGAGTTTACTTAAAAATAAAATCTTAAAAAAATAGACACCAAAGAGAACACAACATGGATCCACAACTGTAAAACACATGATCTCGGTAGGCCTTGAAGATGGAATAGTACTTGAGTTTAATCCTAATGCGGAGCAGGCAGTGACTAATTTGTAGCTCTGGGGTCCTAAACAAATCTGTATTCCTGCCCACTGGGGTTTTCAACAAGAGGATTAAGAGTGTCATAAAGACTGGGACAAGGTATGAGGCTCCTTTCTCTTTAAGGTGTTTGATTCTTAGTTTTATTCCTTCTTTTATTGCCTTGTCTTAGAGGCTATTAGGCAGGTTTGGGTAGAGATTGAACCTTGATGGGTTTAGCTCCAGTAGAGATCAGTAGAATTTTTGCTGATAAAAGACTTTCAATCTGCCTGGTTTACACACAGAAGTACTCATAAATCATTATCAGAATGAGCCAGGATCTTATTATGAATAAGGAAGTCCCCTGGGACCAAACCGGAAGGAAGGGACCGTCAGGGAAAGCATTTCACATGGCAGTTCCCTTCACACAGTAAATCCCTTGCTATTAAGTTAATGAGTGTGGTGTTCCCTGGTTAAAGTTTGGAGGCTGATGGTTATGGGCTGGGGCCTGGGGAAGGCATGATGAGGATAAATGTGGGACTGGAGTAGTTTGAAGGCTCCAAGGAAAAGATTGTGCAAATGTGGTCAGCTTTAAGATTGTTACTATCCTGCCCATACCAGTAAAACATTTGTAAGGTTGTTCTTTAATTTTTAGAGAAATGTTTCCTTGTGGGTTTAAGAGTAGAATGAGAAACTGAACACCTTCACTGATATCTTCATTGTTCATTTCTTAGTTCTAGAACTTTTTTCAAAATATTCAGCAGGGTTGGGAGGTCTGGCCTTGGGGCTCTTTCCCATTCTACTTTTGCTGGCACGTTATTGCTCCTCTATTTCTGGTTCAAGGCCATTCACAAAAAGTAAGAGAGCGAGCAGGGTCACATCTGCTTCAGGATCAACTCCTGCATGCTGTTGATAGGTATTAACCTACTCCTGAGGTCTCCATCACACTTCTCCTTTTCTGGCTTGAAAAACGGAACCAAAGCACAATCTGTTTTCACAGGAAAGACAGAGGATAGCCTCCAAAAGACCCTGACCAACTCTATAGCTTTCCTAAACCAGTTCGGTTCCCTGTGCAACTGAAGGCCTTTTTAGTCACCACTGGGGGTCTTCCCATTCTGACTTTTTCATTGAACTCCTTGCATCTGACGTTCCGACTCACATAGGAATGAATTGGAATATATGTGGCTGCTCTGGGCTCTAAGTTCCTCAAATGAGCCTAAATTCCTCTAATGTTTTCTCTCCGTTGTCTAGGCCCTGCAGAGTCTGTGATGATGGCTTTCAGCTGAGAATGAAATAAGAGCTTAACATCTACCATAAGAGGTTTTCTCTGTTTCGCAGGAGGTTTACTTTAAAGAGGTAAGTGAGCTCTGGGGTACCTGGCTGGCCGGGGAGGAGGGGGAAGTGGGTCAGAGGAAGAGATAGAGGGGTAGCAGGACATGGAGGAGCATAGCATGCGGGAAGAGGATAGTAGGCTTAAATTGTGGTTTGGGGGGAATCTGAAAGATTTAACTTGTTCACATTTTTCTTTTGCTTTGGCCAAGCAATCCATTAAGGGAGTAATTTTGCAATCCAGTTTCTTTTGGATGCTTCCTCGTGCTAATAAAAAATAACGAAGACCATTGGATGCTTGGAATTATGTTGCCTTTACATTCTAAGGCACCTCTCGAGTAAATAATTTTGTTCATATCAAAACTCCCTCATGGTGGCCACTGTAATTCTAAATTATCCTTGGTGAAGTGATGCTATTTGGAAAGATAAGTGCACAAATTTGGGTATAGCCTAAATACATGTAAGAAGCAAAAGTCTGGCCCGAGGAAGGCATGGACTGAGGTTAATACTGAGACAGAGCCACGAGAGCCTGGAAATGGTCAGTCAAGAGTCACTTGTGCATCCTGTGGCTCAGAGCTCCCAACGTCACAGCTAGACCTTCTCCATCTGCAACTCTGATGAATTTATACTTCCCAGCAGATGGTTTATGTGGAGAGATCTTTGTTGAACCTCAAAACAAGTCTGAGGAAAGTTCTCATAAGTGGCCCAAGAAAAAATTTGTCCCTGGGCCAGGTTAGGGACATACTTATTGGGACCCACATCTATCCTTGCCACTGTCAACCTGACTCTTACAGATGCACAACCAAAAATGAGCAGGATGGAAATAGACAAGGAGTAGTGTCGTTTGTAATAAGGCAGATACCGACCGAGGAGAAAAGATTTTCCAGTATGGTCGGATAATCAAAGGATTCCTGAAAGGGGTTCCTTATTCCTGGAGACAAATAGACCCTGTATTTGGGGAGCTCAGGCCCAAGGCAAGACTTACATCTCTCACTGCCGTGGTCTAAAAGACTCCTGAGGGGCTCGAGGGCCTCAGAGGAGCATCCTTTCTGAGTCAGGGTCTTGACCGCAGTGGCGAGGAGGTCTCGGCAGGCCTCATAATCGAATGCCGCTTCCCAAAAACAGTGTCAAAACAATTTTGTGAGAGTGCAAAGCTGAGTTTGTTCTGATCGCAGGAAGGGAAAACACAACTCTGCCTAGTCATAGTAACGTCTGTACTGGGGGGCCACATCGGGATATTTATGAAGGGTTGGGTCTATTTTATGGCAGCTTTTCCAGTGAGGGGCTTGATTGGGACTGGGCACAAATCACAATACAGTAGGTGGGTATCGGTGGACGGCACAAGGTGAGGGTTTTGAGGCAAGGGTTTCAAAGAGTCTTAGAGAATAAAAAGTGGTTAGATGCAGTCTATTGAAAAGTTGCAAAGTTCGTTGAAAAGGTTACTTCTTGTGGCGCCTGGGTGGTTCCGTCTGTTGAGCATCTGCCTTTGACTCAGGCCATGATCCCAGGATCCTCCTGCTCAGCATGGAGCCTGTTTCTCCCTCTCCCTCCGCTCCTCCCCCATCTCCTGCTCTCTCTCTCTCAAATAAATAAATAAAATCTTGAAAAGAAAAGGTTACTTCTTGGGGGCGCCTGACTGGCTCAGCTGGTAAAACGTGCAACTCTTGGTCTCAGGGTCATGTGCGTTCAAGCCCCACATTGGGTGTAGAGATTATTAAGAAAAAAAAAAAAAAGGTTACTTCTTGAAATTTCTGCAAAAAACAATAGTTGTTTACAACTTTTCTCACCCCAGGCAAGAGTTTCCTACCCTCGAAAACTCATGTCAACGTCAACAGTAAGCCGAGTGCAGGTGGTTTTTATTTTCCTGTGTACTGATGCAAAGAAGTATTATGTTTGTTTATTACCACATCCCCTTACCCCATCAAATCACTCTGGTCTATACTCATTGTGACAGTGCTGGGAGTAATTAGACCCTCCAGAGGTGGAGACATCTCTTCCCCACCTCTACTCCCCTCTTCTCTCATACTTTTGTATTTGCCATTCACCCCCCACCCCCAGAGCCTTGTGTTCCCAACAGGAACCTTGAAAACCCTGTATTTCTTCATAGCTAACAGTCCTTTCATGCGCTCAGATCATCAGTGAGTGTGATACAGAGCCTGCCCCGTCTTCTGTAGTCACGTGCCCCACAGTCCTTATATTTGGACATCAGATTTCACTTATGACGGTGGTTGTTGGCTCATAGCATTTCTGGCCCATGCTGTCTCATGTCTTAACAATTAGTACTGTAGACTGACCAGCCGAACCAGCCCTCCTAGAATGTTGCCATGAAAACTCTGCTGGCTGTATGGTTGGTCTTTCCCTTTGACAACCGCCAGAAAAACTGCAGGTAACCATTAGGTGAGGGATAAGGCCCTTACAAAGGCAAGCTTCAAAACCACGACTTCTTCAAGCTTTTGCACTCAGTAATTATTTATCACGTTCATTTTAGAATCCTAGAATATTAAAAAGTTTTCTCGGGCCTGGGAGATGAGAGCTCCGGAATGTCTTCTATCCCCACCCCTCCTCCATTTCATGATTGAGATACTAGCACCTTCTCCATGCACTCACTTCCCTCCTGCTTCTCCTCGGTGCCTTCTGTGTCATCTTGCAGGACTGCCACAATGGGTACCCACCCCATTGGGCCCACACTTTCTCCTAGCCTTTGCCAGTGCTGGTTCTCTGCCCAGATTCTGCTAACTTGGAGGTGAGAAGTCAGCCCAACCCAGGAGCACTCAGAGCCTTTCAGTTCATGTTAGCTGGTCTGATTTTAAGCTCCACCACACCTAAGGCCAACCTGAGTGTCTGCCCTTCAATGATTATAGCAGTTTTAGGCCTTAAAATGTAGCTTTGCTCTATCTACTTTTCAAATCCTTCTTTTTCAGATTTTTTTTTTTTTTTTTTTTTAGTAATCTCTGTGCCCAACCTGGGGCTCAAACTCACAACCCTGAGATCAGGAGTCACATGCTCCACTGACTGAGCCAGCCAGGTGCCCCCTTTCTTTCTTTTCTACCTTTATAAAAACATTTTTGTTGTGAAAAATAACACAATTAAAGGAAAATGCATAAAATATAATTATTATGAAGCGCTTTCATTAACTACCATCTAGAAAAAAGTAGGGTTTTACCAGCATCCCAGAAGCCCCCACTATATCCCTTCCCAAATACAACCCTGTTCTTTCTAAATGTAACTACTGGCTTTTTATGGTAATTACTTCAGTGCTTTTTTTGGTAATTTTGTTCCTTTATAGTTAATTACTTTTCATTGCTTACTCCCAGCTTCCCTCTTCCCTTCCTCTCTTTCTGTCTTTCTTTCCCTCTCTCTTTCTTTCTTATTGAAGTATAATGACATACAATGTTATACAAGTTTTGGTGTACAACGCGTTGATTTTTCTCCAACCTCTGATAACGGATATCCGATTTAGAAAAATCCTTTTAATCGTAGTTTGCTAAAAGTTGTTTTTTTTTTTGTAATGATGATTGGAGTTGAATTTTATGAAATTTTTTTTCTGTTTATTGAGCAGTCATATTATTTTCCTCCTTCAAATTTACTTATACGGTGAAGTATTTTGACTTTCCAATGTTGAAGCATCCTTGTGTTTCTAGAATAAGATCAACTTAGTTGTATCTGTTTCCTGTTGCTTCTGTAACAAATTCCCAAATACACAGTGTCTTAAAATACCACACCTTTATTATCTTACAATTCTTGAGGTCAGAAATCCAAAGTGGGTCTTGTGGGCTAAATCAAGGTGTTGGTAGAGCTGCAGTTCTTCTGGAGGCTCTAGGGGAGAATATGTTTCCTTGCCTTTTCCTGTTTCTAGAGGCTAGTCAGTTCCTTGGCTGGTGGTCCCTTCCTCCATCTTCAAAGCCCATCACTCCAATCTCTGCTTCCATGGGTACGTCTCTCTGACTCTGACCCTCCTGCTTCCCTCTTACGAGGACTCTTGTGATTACATTGGGCTTTGCAAAGTCCCTTTTGACTTGTAAGATGACATTGTCACAGGTTTTGAGGATTAGGAACTAAACATCTTTTGGAGCTATTATACTGTCTACCACATTGGTTATAATGTATTTTCCTTTTTATATGTTTCTTGATACAGTATTTTATTTAGAATTTTTGTATCTATGTTCATGAGTGAGATTTGGCTAAATTTTCTCTTCTGAAACTATCCTCATTGGCTTTTGGTATCATAGTTAAGCTAGCCGTATAAATGAATTGGAGTGTATACCATTTTTTTTCTATTCTCCAAAGCGTTTGTATATAGTAAGCATTATTTTTCCCTTAGCTAATCAAAGTTTTTAAACTTTGATTCAATTTATTTAAAAATTATAGGACTTAAAATTTCTATTTCTTCCTAGATCAATTTTCAATAAGTTGTATTTTTCTAGGACTATATTCATTTCATCTAACTTCTTGCATTTTCAACATAAATTATTCATAAAATTCTCTTAGTATCTTTTTAGTGTTTATAGAATGTATAGTGATACCTGCTTTTTTCATTGCTGGCATTAGTTATTTATGCATTCTCTCTCTTTTTAATTTTTTTCTCTCTTTTTCATTGTCTTGATAATTTCTAAGGATTTATCAGTTTTATTGGTCTTTTCAAAGACCCAGCTTTTGGTTTTGTTGATCTTCTCTATGGCACATTCTTTTCTGTTTCTTTAAGGCAGTTACCCTTATTATTTCATTTATTTTACTGCATTTGGGTTTCTTTTGTACTTCTTTTTTTGTTAAGATTTATTTATTAGAGAGAGAGAGGGTGCAATTATCGGGGGAGGGGCAGAGGGAGAGGGGAGAGAGAGAATGCTAAGCAGACTCCACGCAGAGTGCAGAGCCCGATGTAGAGCTTGATCTCATGACCCTGAGATCACGACCTGAGCCAAAACCAAGAGTCAGATGCTTAACCGATTGCGCCACGTAGTTGCCTCTTCTTTTGGACTTCTATAAGGGTTAGGATAGGATAGGTTCAGTTGAGACAACAAACAATCCTGAAAAAAACATCTCAAGGATTTCTACAACATAGTTTATGTCTCAATCATTCTACCTGTTCTGTCCAGGTTGGCTGGCTTCTTCTCCGCATCGTCTTTACCCTGGGGCTTGAGCAGCAGAACAGCCACTGTCTAGAACACTGACAGTCATCATAGCCGAGGGAAACTGAGACAGTGTGGTGAACTCAATGTTGAATCTTAAACCTTTTGTCTAGATGTGACACATCACACTCCTGTATGCATTCCATTGACTAGAGCAAGAAATAGGGCTAAGCCTGATGTGGATGCCCAGAGTTGGGTTAGTGAATTTTTGTGAATAATAATATAGTATCCCATGTCTTCTTTTTCTAACTTTTTGAGAATGAATCTTAGCTCATGAATTTTTTATCTTTCTTACTTTGTAATATATATGCATTTAAGGCTATACACTTCCCTTTGTCACCTATATCTCATGGGAATTGATACATTAAAAACTTTGTTAACATTTGGTTCAAAATATTTTCTAACTTCCTATGTAATATTATTTGACCTATGTGTTATTTAGAAGTGTTTCTTTGGCGCCTGGGTGGCTTAGTCGTTAAGTGTCTGCCTTCCTCTCAGGTCATGATCCCAGGGTCCTGGGATCGAGTCCCACATTGGGCTCCCCGCTCAGTGGGAAGCCTGCTTCTCCCTCTCCCACTCCCCCTGCTTGTGTTCCCTCTCTCACTGTCTCTCTCTGTCAAATAAATAAATAAAATCTTTTTAAAAAAATCTTTAAAAAAAATGAAATGTTTCTTAATTTCCAAATAAATGTGGAGTTTTCTAAGTTGTTTTTTTCTCATTATAATTTCATTGTATCAGAGAATATATTTTATATAATTTTAAGTCTTAGACTTCTTTTAGACCTCACTTTAAACCACATGATCTTGTGAAGAGGACCTCAAGCCTCATATGAGACCCTAGCCCTACCCAAAACCTTGATTTCAGCTTTGTGAGTCTCTGAGCTGTGAGCCTAGTTTGTCCTTACCTGGACTTCACGTCTACACAACTGTGAGAAAATAAATGGGTATTGTTTTAAGCTGCTGAGTTTGTAGTAATTTATTACATAGGAATAGAAAACTAATACAGTGTTTCTTGCTAGTGGATAAATCACTCTTTTTTTTTTTTTTTTTTTTTGTCCCAGGGTGTCTTCTCGTGTTTACATGTGAAGGAGATTTTTAGCTGGATGTAGAATTTTAGACTAGCAGTTTACTTTTAGCCTTTCAAGATACTACACTGTTTTCTGGTTTCCACTGTTGCTGTTGAGAAGTCAGTTGTCTGTCTGGCTGTTGCTCCTTTGAAAATAATCTTTTTCCCCCTCTGCCCGTCTTTAATTTTTTTCTTTTTGTTTTGTTTTCTGCAGATTTATTTTAATGTGTCAAGAATAGATTTCTTATAATTAGTTTTGCTTGGGATTTGTTATTCTTTGTGATTCTGAACTTAAAGTCTTTCATCAGTTGTGGAAAATTATTTTATCTCTTCAAATATTATCTCAGCTCATTCTCTCTTCTCCTGGGACTCCAACTAAATAAAAGTAAGATCCTCTCACTGTATTCTCTGTGTCTCCTACCCTGGCTTTTGGATTTTCTATGTTGTCTCTCTTTATTTTAGATCGTTTCCTCTGCCGTATTATCTTTTCTTTTCTTTTCTTTTTAAGATTTATGTATTTATTTTAGAGAGAGAGCATGCAAGCAAGGGGAGCGACAGAAAGAGAGGAAGAGATCCCTCAAGCAGACTCCCCACTGAGCACGGAGCCCAATGCTGGCTCTATCCCAGGACCCTGAGATCATGACCTGAGCCTAAATCAAGAGTCGGACGCTCAACCGACTGAGCCACCCAGGCGCCCCATCCTCTGCCATATTTTCTAATTCATTGACTCTCTCTTCTCATGCATCTAAATTGTTGAACCCATCTCTGGAGTTTTTAACATCTCTTACTGTATTTCTGCATTCTCAAATTCTATTTGATTCTTTAAATAATCTGCCATTTTATCACAGAGAGAAATCTTCCTTGACTTCCCACATCCTCACCACAGGCCTGTTCGCATGCCCCCACCACATGTGCTCACATGGCAACCTGGGCTCTAACAGGCACTTACTATATTCTCTTACATTCTCTCCCCAACTAGACTGAGAGTATCTTGAGGATGATGGATATCATTTACTCTCTATCTCCAGCATTTAACACTGTACTGGAATAATAGCAGTCACTCAGTGTGGTGAACTTTAACTACAACAACCTCCCTGACCACCTAACCCTGCCCCCCTCTAAGAAGATGGAAGACCTTCAGGAAAGTCTCCACAACTCACAACTGTTTGTGTGAGGAGATTCTCCTAAAGAGGGAATGCTAAGAGATGCTCATTTCTGCATCCAGGCTGATGAGGGGGAAAAGCGGAAAGCAAAACAGACTCAGAAATAAGAGGCTGGGGAGACCTCAGGTGAGTAAGTCTCAGAATGAGCACAAGTTATAGGGCAAACTCAACTTTTCCAGTCTGTGGAATTGGCTCGGTCTAATCCCGTTAGACCCAGACCTCCAAGGAATGAGGGGCTCCTAGTCAACATCTGGGTGGTACTGCTATAGTGTATCTAGAAACTCAAGGCAGAGTGGCTTTTAAAAAAGGAATGTTGTACAACCAGTATGCTGAAAATGCAGGATTTATGGGTTGTGTCCACCAGAGCCACTTTATTTTTGTCTTCCACTGCTTTTAATCCCTTCCAGTGGGGGTTAGGTTGGTCTTTTCCAAGACTGTATATAAAAATCCTACCAAGCTCATAAATTTTTCTCGGCACCCTTAGGTAAATGTCCAGGGGTCACTTTAAGTCATAAATGCAGGCTTAAGTAAGTAATTAAAAGGGTCCAGCCCAATATACTAATCAATATATAAATCTTCACTCAAAGATAAGATTTCTCTCCTACTCCCCCAAAGCTAGGGCCTGTGGCAGGTGGGCTGTGGGCAGCCTGGGAGGGAATTGTGTTTAGCTCCTCCTCTTTCTTATTCACTTCTTCCTCCTCTTGCTGCTGTTTCTGGCCTTTTTTTTTTTTTTTTAAGATTTCATTTATTTGAGATAGAGTGAGCGAGAAAGAGAGAGAGCACCAGCAGAGGGAGAGGTGGAGGGAGAGGGAGAAGCAGGCTCCCCGCGGAGCAGGGAGCCTGATGCGGTGAGATGCAATGTGGGGCTCCATCCCAGGACCCTGGGATCATGACCTGAGCCAAAGGCAGATGCTTAACCAGCTGAGCCACCCAGGCACCCCTGTTTCTGGCCTTTAAGGTTGAAGGGGGGAATGGTGGAGAGGGAAGGGGGCTAGTCCTGGTAAAATGGCTTTGTGGGCCCTATACCTGGGGACCCATAGGCCATAGGTCCCCTGGCAGATATTTAAAGCTGATCTTGGGGGGTTTCTCTGAGGTCCTGGGAGACTCTCCTGCTGGGTTCCTCTGACTCAGTTTCTTCTCCAGCAGCAGGGTCCCCTGCCCCCTGCTCCCTACAGCCTCAGCTAGCACTTGTCACCCAGCCTTTCACTGCTGGGACCCCCTTGTCCTCACTGGCCACTCTTGGTTGGGCTCAACCCAGGGAGACTTACCTCTGCCTCCTCCTCACCTGGTCCCCTGGACTTCTGTCTCATTTGACCTGCACCCAGAAGCTTGAGCAGTTTTCGCCCAGGCCCTTTTCTCTCAGCCAAGTCTACTTAGTCTTCCAGAACCAGCCCACACCAGGCCATTGTCTATGCCCTGCGGCAGTGACCGCAGTGATCACACCTCAAGCTGCCTGAGTGGTCTGTCCTCTTGAAGCCTCTCTCACTAGACTGAAGGGGAGGGAGCAGGTGACCCTGCACATTTCCCCAGGGAAGTCCTCCTCACAAAATCCTCCCTGAATCTCCCCTCTTCTGACTCTCTTATTCCCTCTATCTGGGTGAGGGATTCCCTGGGTCGAGGACCAAGACACAACTAACCAGATTTTGAAGATTGCCTTTGAAATCTTTGTGGTCTGCTCACACCTTGCTGTGATGCTCAATAACTATCATATCTTGGCGTTTCAATCAAAACCCCACTTAACATCCTGTTGGGCTGGTTTTTTATCAGAAGGAAACATCATTATTGTTTTTTTTCTGAATATGAAATTAAGGCATGCTTCTTATAAAATTAAACCAAAACATAAATGTAAAAGACAGTAATAGCCCAGTGCAATTTTACCTCCCAGAGATAACTCAAAGACGTTGCTTTATATCTTTCCAGACCTTTTTTCTTTGACACACTTTGACACACTTACACTTTTATTTATTTTTTAAAAAAGATTTTGTTTATTTATTTGAGCGAGAGAGCACAAGTGGGGAGAGGGGCAGAAGAAGAGGGGGCAGAGAGAAGCAGACTCCCCACCGGGCAGGGAGCCCGATGCAGGGCTTGATCCCAGGACCCTGGTATCATGACCTGAGCTGAAGGCAGACACTTAACCGACTGAGCCACCCAGGTGCCCCTTGCACTTTTATTTTAATAGTGGAAATGGGATTGTACCATATATAAACTCCAGAGAGTCTTTTCCCTACTGCCATAGGATATGTAAGCCCTCCCATCCCCTATATACCTAAACCTATGTTAAAGTGGAAGAATTGATGAGAGCCTGGGCAGTTACCCTGACAGACTGAGTACCTAAATGGTCAGTTTACATATTGAATTAAACTGGGTTTTAGTCGTGTGGACTAAATTTAGTTTCCTCTCACTTCCTATCAAGATGGGTGCTTTGGAGAAAGTAAGATGAATCATAGAAAATTAAAGGGCTATATTTATTTCACATGAGGAGTACATATTAAATTCCACATTACAAATGAAATTGTTAGGTTGGAAGGTGTAGCCCTTTTCAAGGCTTTTGATCTGCATTTCCACGGTGCATCAGAGGACATTTTTCCCTATATATATTTTCAGAACACTGGATATTTACATTTTTCCAAGTCTCATAGGCCAGATATAATAATTAAGCCTTTCCTTGTTTTTTAATAAGGTTGAGCAAATTTTGCATTAGGATAGGACACTTACTTATTGCCAGGGCTCCCTTTGCCCAAGTGTCCATTTTGATATCCCAATAAAATCTTAGTAAGTTTTCCCCAGGCTCAGGTTTTAAAGAATCCAGACTAAAACAAATGGGCTCCAGAGTGGACTGAAAGAGGCCTGTCCCTAGTTGGCCATAGGGGAGTAAAGGCGGAAGGAGATACTTCCCAAGGGACTCCTGGAGGCCACCATCCATGCTGCCTTAGGCCTGATCTGTCACCTTCCCCATGTTCACAGAATCTAGATGACTCCCGCATACCCCCAAAGCCTCATTGCATGCCTGTCCCTGTAGACACTAGTGACCACAGACCAAAGCTCTTGCCCCAAGGGAGGCCGGGCTACCCATGGACCAATTAATTAGCTGTTTCAGATGGCTTGGCACTAAAAGATGGGCTAAACCAGAGCCTTCTTTCTGGGGATTTCAACTAAGAAACTTGGAAAGAATGTGCTTGTAAGCAGTGGGGATGATAAGAGAGTGAGTTGAGCCCTGGGCAAGCCCAAGCCAGGCTGAGTCAGCAGGGAGAGAAAGATAAGCAGAGTCAAGGAGCTGTTCCCCTGGACACAGGGACCTCTCCCTGGCTGGCGGCGCTGCTGGCCTGCAGCTAGGGATGCAGCCCCCGTGCCTGGCTCTGAGAGCCTCAGCCCTCCAGCCCTCTGCTGCCTGCCCCCTGGGAGCCTGCAGCACCTTCAGCTCTGCCCCACGCTCCCGATTACCTTGTACACGGCCCCAGCAATCACACAGATGTTGTGTATGCCCACCGCAGTTCATAGCTGCAGATAGAAGATGTTCCTGATAGACTCTGCGCTGGGCTTTTCAAGCCACTCAGAACATCAGGGGCAACGTTTTGCTTATAAAGGATAAAGGCTATGTGAGCTTTTTCAGAAACGTTTTGAGCAGATATGGAGCAAATTTATGTGGACCTTGTGAGAAAAAGAAGACAAAGTGTTTTACACTAAATTCTCTCATTGAACTTGGATGCAAGAGGGTTGTTTGCTTTAGGCCTGATCTTGGCAATCCTGGTAATATATTATTATTAATAATATTATTGTATATAATAATATATCTAAAATGACCTACTTTATCCTCCACTTCCTCTGTTCTACCTCCATACAGTAGAGGATGAGCCATCAATCAGTACGGAGAGGCTCATTTAAATACTCTGGAAGGTTCTGCGAATATATGGCAATTACTAAAATATTCTTCCAGAAGGATCCATTTCTGTCATTAAAATTTTACCCTTCTTTGAAAAAGAATGCTCTACCAAAAGAAGTCCCTTTTCATTTTAATTTTCTCCATGTCAGGCGTGGTCCTTGAGTGTACCACGGGCCCTGAGAACCCTTCTCCTAGTCACTTACAAAGAATAATGAACCACTTGATGACTAAACAAAGGATTTGAGCTAATTCTTGGAGTAAACACTGGCTGGAAAAACTCCAGAAAGATTAACTACTTCTGATCGTACAGTGACTATGAATCTGAAAAGTTAAATGCCAATTAAAGTTTTATAAATTAAATCTTATTAGGAGGGCAGAACTGATCACCATAGAAAATGTCCTCTATATGAAGAGATTTTTATAATGTGAGTAGCCAGACTGCAGTCTATAGTTTATTGCATGTGTTTAGTTAATGACCTGTATGGATCCCAGTTTCATGAGTCAACACCAGTTGCTCAGCCCAGCTCCCACCTACGGTGTGGAGCCTTCCCCTACCAGTCGGGTTCATGTTCATTCATCTATGAACTCAGTTTTAACTTGGTCTGTGTCTTACAGTTCTACTCTTTTCAGTTTCAATATTCAATTTCTGCAAGGCTTTTTTTTTTTCTTAAAGAGATACAGTACTCAATACATTTTAAAATGTCTCTCATGCTTCTTCCCTTCTTTTCTGTTTGTTGTGATCTTCAGTATATTTGTAATAATCAGAATTCAAGATAGAGACACAGTAGGTGTCACTGATGGATAAGTGAATGAATTGTTTAACTGATCCATCACTCATCCATCCCTTCATTTACTATTAAAACTGAGGTTAGATGTTGGGTAGAGAAGGGAAAACAACTATTAATGTTGCTTAGAGAAGAGCAAAACATAATGGTGAGGGCTTGGGGGTAATATGGGAGAGAAGTCAGGAATAGGTTTGTGAATTGCCTTTTCCTACCGTTCATACTACATTTATATATGAATATATGCCATACATGGTCTCTTTCTTGGAAAACATCTTAGAATCCTGGTAAAATAAGCTTTTTTTTTTTTTTTTAATTAAGCTTTCAGTTGATGAGAGAGCTAAGCTCACAGAAGGTAGGGAACATTCTCAGTGGTCAAAAATTAAGAGGGAGCTCAGTTGAGGGGAGGGGCAGAGGGAATGTTGGATGAGCTGATGTGGAGCCCACCCAACCCCAGGGGTTTACCGGTCTCAAGAACCAAGGCATTTTTGAATGGACCTGTAGCAACAAAAGAAGAGACCTTGATTAACAAAAGTAAAGAGATAGACTTGAGACTTCCACATAAAACTAGGACTCTCAAAGGGCTATACCTTTGATGAAAGTATGAACCAAAAATGAAATGTGCAGAGACGTACAGAGAAACTATGAAGCTGTGTCTCTTAGCCTCACCTCTTGTTTGGGGAAAAAATGTTCCCCTGAGAAGTTATAATATCAGTCTGCTCTTATTCAGGTCTAGAGTACAGTCTTACACCGCCTAGAGAAACTAGGGGCCTGCGGGTTGAAAAATTAACTTAAAAAATGGATACCAAACAGACAGAAGCAAACATAAAATCTCTCTGAAGAAACACACCCTCCAGCCTGGCCACGCAGGATTCCCATATACAAAGCCCCACTAAAGATGAGCTCATCATCTAAAATTACAAAATGCAGGAGGATATAATCACCATGAGTGAGAGCTAAGAAATTCTCAGGAGGGAAATGGTATAGACCTGATCTTACATAGCATCAGCCTGGCATGAATATTCCACAATTAAAATCTCCAACTCATCAGAAGAATCTGTCAGTAGCTCAAACTTTCTCTTGTTTTCCCCAGACAGCTTGTTTAAGAGCACACATCACAGACTAGACTCTGCCAGATATCAGCTGAGCCATTAGCCGCTCCCCAACCCAAAGAGCAAACCAAAAAATCTGAACACTTACTGTTCCTTGACTGTCGAGTTTTTTTCCCTCTCTCTCTCTTTTAAATCCCTTCTTGTTAACAGTCTAACCGAGTCTAGAGTCTAAGAGTCTAATTTCTCTTTAAAATAAGTGAGTATGCCATTTGCATGCAGGTATCTAAATGTCTCTGAGTTATACTTTGACAGAGTCAAATGAATAGACATAGCAGCAGGACTGGACCACAATAACTTCAGATGATAAAGTTCCCAGACTATGAAAAAAGAGTATACTTAAAATAATGAAAGACTTATCCCTAAGTATTTTATATTTTGGGATGCTGTTGTAATGATATTTTTAAAATTTCGTTTTCCATGTATTCATTGCTAATATATGAACAGACCATTGATTATTGTGTATTGACCTGTAGCCCGTGGCCTTGCTAAATTCATTTAATTCTAGGAGCTTTTTTCTAGATTCCTTAGGATTTCCAATGTGCATGATCATGTTGTTTGTGAACAAGGCCTGTTTTACTTCTTCCTTAACAATCTGTATGCCTTGTGTATCTTTTCCTGCAGTTTCTTGAAGCTCTAGGGTAATGGTGAATAGAGAGTTGAAGGTGGATATCCTTGCTTTGTTCCTGATGTTAGGGGAAGAGCACTCAGTCTTCTACTATAAAAACATTAATTGAGGGTTTTGTTTTGTTTTAATTTTTTTTGTTATGTTAATCACCATACATTACATCATTTGTTTTTGATGTAGTGTTCCATGATTCACTGTTTGTGCCTAACACCCAGTGCTCCACGCAGAACGTGCCCTCTTTAATACCCATCACCAGGCTAACCCATCCCCCCACCCCCCTCCCCTCTAGAACCCTCAGTTTGTTTTTCGGAGTCCATCATCTCTCATGGTTCATCTCCCCCTCCGATTTACCCCCCTTCATTCTTCCCCTCCTGCTATCTTCTTCTTCTTTTTTTTTTTCTTAACATATATTGCATTCTTTGTTCCAGAGGTACAGATCTGTGATTCAACAGTCTTGCACAGTTCACAGCGCTCACCATAGCACATACCCTCCCCAATGTCTATCACCCAGCCACCCCATCCCTCCCACCCCCCACCACTCCAGCAACCCTCAGTTTGTTTCCTGAGATTAAGAATTCCTCATATCAGTGAGGTCATATGATACATGTCTTTCTCTGATTGACTTATTTCACTCAGCATAACACCCTCCAGTTCCATCCATGTCGTTGCAAATGGCAAGATCTCATTCTTTTTGATGGCTGCATAATATTCCATCGTGTATGTATACCACATCTTCTTTATCCATTCATCTGTCGATGGACATCTTGGCTTTTTCCACAGTTTGGCTATTGTGGACATTGCTGCTATAAACATTGGGGTGCACGTACCCCTTCGGATCCCTACATTTGTATCTTTGTGGTAAATACCCAGTAGTGCAATTGCTGGATCGTATGGTTAACTGAGTGTTTTGAATAGATGCCCTTTTTAAAAAAGATTTTATTTATTTATTTATTTATTTGAGAGAGAGAGAGAGAGAGCATGGGGGGGAGGGTCAGAGGGAGAAGCAGACTCCCTGCTGAGCAGGGAGCCCGATGTGGGACTCCATCCCAGGACTCCAGGATCATGACCTGAGCCGAAGGCAGTCGCTTAACCAACTGAGCCACCCAGGCACCCTGAATAGATGCCCTTTATCAGTTCAAGACTACCCTTCTATTCTTAGTTTGCTGAAAATTTTGTGGTTTTTTTTTTTTTTATCATGAATGGGTATCGATTGCCTTTTCCCTCATCTTTTTAGAGGGTCATATGGTTTTTCTTATGATCATGTATTTATTTAAGTACTAAAGGAAAAGAACTGTGAACCTTAAATTTTATACACAGCCAAATTTTCATTTCAATGAGAGAGAGTAATAAAAATGTTCTCAGGCATGTTATGAGAAGTTTGCCACATAAAAAGCCACAGTTGAAAATACCTTTAATGGAAGTGTTCAAGTAAGAGAAACAAATCCAGGACAACCTTCAAGAGATATGGGATGTCAGGGTGATCTAATATTTTGATAAATATACTGCTGTTAAAAACAAAAGTCTAAGATTGAAGAAAAGAGAATTTTTTTAAAGGTATTTAATTTTTCATTTGACAGAGAGAGAGAGAGAGAGTACAAGCAGGGGGAGCGGCAGGCAGAGGGAGAGGGAGAAGCAGGCTCCCTGCTCAGCAGGGAGGCCAATGTGGCTCAATCCCAGGACCCCAGGATCATGACCTGAGCCGAAGGCAGACGCTTAACGACTGAGCCCCCAGGTGCCCCAAAAAGAGAATGTTTATCCAGAATAACTAATGTCAAAAATTCCAAATAAGAACAACATGATGGCGGAAGAGAGGAGATAAAAGGGATATTAAGAAATGCTAACGTGTTTTACTTAGTAGGGGGAAGGTATGTCTGCTTCGAAGTTTAAGAAGTCAACAGTCATGGGATTTTTCACCAGAAGCCATGAGTTCTTTGATAATAGTCAGGGATGGAAGAAGCAAAGTCATTAAACCCAGATGGCCATCATTTCCACCACCCCCATGTACAGTATGTCTGAATTCAGAACATCCAATAGAAGCCCAAACTCCACTGTGTTTCACTCTTATCAGAAATAAGAATAAGAGGAGAAATATGAAGCCCTACCCCATTGCCTTGAGTAAAGTAGGTTTTAGTGGCATGAGTCGTTTGAATTGCCCCTTTTGTGGTTATCTTGAGCTTTGTGTATCCAGGGACAGTGCATCTTGGTAAAATGCAGGGGGCATTTAATTGTATAAAGTAGGGAAGGGAGCGTGATCGCTAAAAGGGAGGCTGGAAAAGAGAAGTAGCTTCATGTTCTAAGGCAGGTCATTGTCGGGCAGGTCAATTTTAGCAAAGACTGCATGTATGAAAACAGAGGGCCTGGAAAGTAATCTTTAAAACTACCCATGCCTGGGCACCCCTTGGAACGTCTACATGTACTCTGGGAGGTACTCATGCTTCTTGGGAAGAGTGACAGGTCATTGTGACGGAATGAGGAACACAAAGAATGTAAGATAGGCTGGCTGGCTGGTTCTGATGGCTTTAAGCATAAGAGAGCTTTAAAAAAATTAGGGGTGCCTGGCTGGCTCAGTTGGTAGAGCATGTGACTCTTGATCTCAGGGTTGTGAGTTCAAGCCCCATGTTAAGCATGGAGCCTACTTAAAAAAAAAAAAAAAAAAGGTTAAACTGAAAAAAATCACAGACCCAGAATTTTAAATTCTTAGCTCAAACCACAGAGCCTCTAGGAATGTCTTAAAAAAAAAGTCTTTTTTCTCTTAGAGCTGCTGAACATAAGCAGCTAAAATCCAGATGCAGTATCTGATACCGTGGGAACCTATATCACAACCTAAGATGAATTTATAAACCAGTCATGTCCTTCGTGAGAAAGTTAAGGCATTGACTAAAAACATATAGGACCTTGGGAATTAGAATGGGGGAATCAATGAATCTGAGTACCTGGAATTCATAAAAGTCACTGGACTCAAATGTGAACTAAATTATGAAGGTGAGGTCACCGGGGCTTATTGCTAGTGGAAGCAGCTTCTTTCTCCCTTCTATCCTCGGATCCCTTCCTGGTGTCCTCTGTTAGCTGAGCCAGCAGAAGGCAGCTGACCGGAGAGGCTAGGAAGTGCTGTTTGCTGGGGCTAGCCCCCTTGTGATGCAAAACACAATACAGAAGATGGAGGAATGGCTCTGAAGACAAGTGTGCCCAGGACAGTCACCCACTGTGCTTTCTGCATGTACCACTAATGTCAGAAGCCTTGCCATGGCCTCTTATTGTCACATAGGGTGTACTTTGCATTCTCCTCATCCCTGTCCCAAGCTCTCACCTGGTTTGCTTTGCTATTACACCTGGCCCCTGGGAGCACTTGGGAATTCTTGCCTCCTTTTTGCTGAACCATGCTGGGGACTGGGGACTCCTGAAGGATGCTCTTAGGCCCTAGACATCACCCTCAGTATTGCTTCTCGTTGTTCAGATCCCATATTGGGCTCCCGGGGCTTGCTGTCTCCTGGAAAACACCTGCGGAAGGTAGGGACACTGCCCTGGGCTCTTCTCAAATCCCACCCAAGGCATGAGTCCTTGAACCAGCTCGGGATCATCTCTAAAGGGATCCTGCCCAAAAGGGTATCTGCTGGAGTGCTACGGAAAGCAGATACTGAGAGAGGACCAGGAGCTTTCTGAAGGGGAAGTGTTGAGGGAACTGTAGTGAGGGTCCCAGCTGGGAAGCCACAGTATCAAATGGAAAAGGGGAGGAGCCAACTTACTGTACCAGTCAGGTGGGCACTTCCTTATCCCCCACCACTCTCCAGTCCTTCCCCCACTTGGCCCTGGTGTGGTCACTAATGGCAGCTAGCCAGAGGAGAAAGAGCTGGGGATTGAGAGAGAGAGAGAGAGAGAGAGAGAGAGAGAGAGGATTTATTTATTTATTTATTCATTCATTCATTCATTCATTCAACTATAAGATATTCTTTTTTTTTTTAAGATTTTCTTTATTTGTCAGAGAGAGAGAGACTGAGAGCACACAAACAGGGGAAGGGCAGGCAGAGCAGGCAGAGGGAGAAGCAGGCTCCCCACTGAGCAAGGAGCCTGACATGGGGCTCGATCCCAGGACTCTGGGATCATGACCTGAGCTGAAGGCAGACGTTTAACGGACTGAGCCACCCAGGTGCCCCTCTTTTTTTTTTTTTTTTAAGATGTTATTTATTTATTAGAGTGCACAAGTCAGGGGAGGGACAGAGGGAAAAGGGAGAAGCAGACTCCCTACTGAGCAGGGACCCAACATGGGGCTCCATCCCAGGACCCTGGGATTACAACCCAAACTGAAGGCAGACACCCAACCTACTGAGCCACCCTGGCACCCTAATTTCCAATTACAACTAGACCGTCAATTCAGGCCAGAAAGCCTTCAGTTTGCTTTCCCAGTTACACCATGATAATTTCAAACTTTAACCTGCTCAGTCTCCTTGCCCCTCCTCCAATCACAGCGCTGTCAGAAGATAGCCATGCCTCCCAAATCTCTGGCTAGTGCCCATCTGGGCTGTGGATCCTCTCTTTCCTGCCTCCTTAGTAACCTTATCCTTTCAATTTTGTCCACTCTGCTGTCTCTTCAAGCTCATCTTTGCTGGCTCCTTTCCAAAAGGATGTAGGCATACACGTGGCACTCCATCTCAAAGATGACCCTTCCTGAATCCTGTGTCCCCTCTAGCTACTTTCCTTTCCCTTCACAGCCAGTGCTTGGAAGACTTGCCCGTATTTGCTGTACCCGGGGCTTACCTACCCACTGTTTTTCGGGCACTGCAATCTGGCTGCTCCCCAGTCTTCCACATTAGCTGGTCCCTGAGCACCCCCGCTGACCTCACGTTGATCAGTTCAGTTGAGCCCACATCTCCCTTGGCCTCTGTATCACTTAGGACTGCTTTGGAATGCAAGTGATGGTCTTAGAGTAGCTTAAGCAAACAGGAGTTCTCCTCACTTAAAAGGTATCTGGCGGCAGGCAGCTGTCGGTGCTGACTCAGCAGCCCCAGAGCATTGGGGTAGCCTTTCTGAAATTCTCCCTGACTTCCTTCACCGTTGACGATGACTGCTGAGGGGGTACACATCCGGATCCACTCGGGGCTGGAAGAAGGGGAAAGGTCTGCACCAGTCACTTAGCTCTTTTATCAGAACTGCAGAAGATTTCCCAGGTTTCCCTGTGTCTCACTGCCAGAACTCTGTCACATGCCCATCTAGCTGCCAAAAAGACGAAAAAGTGAGTATTTAATGTTCTTTAGCCTTTATTGTGGAGACTGACAGGAGGAAGAGGGTGGACAGCTGAAACAGGGTACCACCCAGTCTAACTCATCAGAGTCGGCATGGTGCAGCTCTTTGGTTACCTACAACCCATTCACACCCCTTTCCCATATACACATTTTGCATGGAACATCCATAAAGGAGATAATCCTGAAGTTTCACCCAGCTCCTACAGATAGCATGGAGTCCAGGTCCTCTGTGTGCAGGCCCCTCTTTCAGGTCCAAATGTGGTTTCTCATGGCCTGATGACTCAAACTAAAGGTTAAGTTCTCCGCTAAAATGACAAAGACAGTACCAGGTGTTGGGAGAATGGGGAACAACAGAACTGTCCCATGCTCTTGCTGGTGTATAAATTGTCACAGCCGCTTGGGAAAACTTACGGCAGTATCTGATAACGCCGAACATCTGTGTTCCCTATGAGAGCAGTTTCTATTCCGAGGTAGATACCTGATGGAGATGTGAACAGATGTGCAACAAAAGAAATGTGCCATAACATTCAAAGCAGCATTATTTGTAAGCGCCTCAAACCCAGATGTGCAGAGACAGTAGAAGAGAATAGCGTACAGAAATGAGAATGATCTGCACACACTAGAGATGAGTCTCAAAATGATGTTGAGTCAAAGGAGCCAGACACAAAAGAGTATGTACTGTGTGATTCCATTTATAGAAAATACAAAAACAGGTAAAACGGCTCTGTGCCGTTACAAGTCAGGATAGCAGTTCCTTTTGGGGAGAGGGTGGTACTTGGAAGGGAACACAAGGGGGGGATGCCAGAGTGTTGGTAATGTTCTGTTTCTCAATCTGGGTGCTGGTTATATAGGTGTGTTCCATGTCTGAAAATTTGTTGAGTTGTATGCTTTTCTATATGTGTACTTTCTTTGTGTATACTATTGTGAATTAATACAAAATATATATGCTGGTCTCTGCCCTTGGTTCCTGGCACAGAGCTCCTAAAACCTCTATGATTTCCCAAGTGATAAGAACACTAGGAACATCTTTTGTTCTAATATTTGATCTTTGACCCTGGTTCCTGACTGGTTCCTGACACAGTTTCTAAAGCCCTTGGAATTTCCTGGGTGATAGGAGTGTCTTTTGTTCTAATGAGGTGACTCTTGGTGGGCTCCTGGATAGCTTCAGCATGGCGGCTGGACACCAGAAAGCCCACACCATGATTAGAAGCTTGGAACTTTCAGTCCCACTCCCCATTCTCCGGGAAGGGGAGAGGGATTGGGGATTGACCTATTAATAATAATCAATCATGCTTATGTCAGGAAGCCTCCATAAAAATCCCAATAGTACAGGATTTGGAGAGCTTCTTGGTTGTGACCATGTGTTGGGGAGGGTGGTACACCCCAACTCAGCGGGGACAGGCGCTCCTGCACTTGGAATCCTTCCAGACCTCACTCTCTGTATTACCAAATCTGGCTATTCATCTCTATCTTTTATAATATAATAAACTGGCAAACATAAGCATTTCCCTGAGTTCCGGCAACTATTCTCGCAAATGATCAAGTCCAAGGAGGGGGTTGTGGGAACTTCCAATTTGTAGCCAGGTCAGACAGAACTTGTAGGTAACCTGGGGACCTACTAATTGTGAATGTCATCTGAAGTGGGGTAACAGTCTTATGGATTGAGCCCTTAAACTGTGGGGTCTGCACTAAGTCCAGTTAGTGTCAGAATTGAATTGCATTATATACTCAGCTGGTGTTGCAGAGAACTGCTTGTTGTGGGGAGAAAAATCCACATACCTGGTGTCAGAGGTTATCGTGTTTCTGAGTAAAGGGAAACAGGAGTGTGTCTCTCCTCTACAACTGTACAACAATAAAATGTATAAAAACACTTTCAATGCACAATGTGAAGAAACAATGAAAGCTTCCTTTTGGGGAAAAAAAAAAGAATGGAAAGCATAATATACGCCCTTCAGTAACCCACATCACTTGCTGCTAGACAGATAAGAGCAAGGGATCTCTTCCGTGGCAGTGCGTTAAGTTTTTCATTGGGGAATCTGGTGGCTCCTCACTTCTGTCTCGTGGTTGTGAGGAATGCACAGTGTTCGTATCCTACTCTCTGTTGGAGGGAACTCAGGAATCCAGGGATTGCCCTAAAAGTTAAACAGTAACAGACGAATGTTGACCAGGCTTGAGACTTTAGGGACACAAATGATTCCCTCAATCATTTGTTAGGCTTCTGGTCAATTCCATGCATGAGTAATCACAACCAAATAACTTAGGTAGTTTTTAAGTGGTTTTCTAATTAAAGATTAAAAAATTTATTTTCTAAACAGGTAACATTTTTTTTTGGGTTAAAAAAGAAAAAGTAATACAAAAAGAAATAAATTAAGGTCTTATTCTCACCTCTGTTCTCTTTTATTAGTTTCTTGTGTATACCTCAAGTGTTTATTTTTGCAAAACCAGCAAACCCAGTATTAGAATATTTAAGTCTTCGAGGGGCTTCTTTTTTGTGTGCTCACTTATAGTTGAGACAATTCAAAACAACTGCTGCAGGGAGAGATGCCACCTTGAGTCCATTTTTGCTACCTTGGGCCTCAATCTCATCTCCTGATAAAGCTGCCCCTTCCCTGTTTCCACTTGTGCTGGCTTCAGCTTGGGCATACAAAGAAAATTATTTCAGACCAGTGAGGCTCCAAGTTGTGGGACTTGGCCAATTTAGGTTGTAAGCTGCCAGTAAGGGGTTCCTCTCTTACCAAGGCCTTATTTTTAATCTCTGCCTTCAAATCACATATCTCTAATCTAGATTTGTCACTCTCTTGAAGGACTTTGCTGAAAGCTACTAAAGGAAAAAAAAAAAAAGCCACCACCACTAAAGTTTTATACTGTTCCTGAGATTTCTCCTGCAATACTACGTTGGTTGGCACGCAGTCTGTATCCAAGGCACAGCAAGTGACAGCAGTTTGACAGTTTCACTACGGCTTAACAAGTTGGTCACCAACTTTCCAATTTGCGATAGAGAGTCTTCACCACTGGCTATCATAACCTTCATTAGCTAATTCCACATTTTAGTGTCTGTTTTTAAGGGTCCTACTTATGGTACCGAATTGTTTGCCTGTTAGGAATGGGTTCAGCTACAAGTTATGGAATATTCACCTATAAATGGCTTAAGTTAATGTGTGTCCTCACTCATGGACTAGAATGAGGACAAGAAAGGCATGCGGGAAGATCAGTTAGGAAGCTCTCCCAGTAGTCCAGATAGCAGATGATGGTTTCATGGATACCAGCCATACTTCAGTAGAGCTGGGGGAAAACAAGAATAGCTCCTAGGATTTTTGGCTTGAACAAATAAATGGATGGCAGTGATATTCACTAACATGGACAAAACAGAAAGGTACATATTTGGGGGGTGAAAATTAATTTGGCGAGAGGCCAAGTTAAGTTTTGAGATGCCAGTTAGACATTCATGTAAAGATGTCAAGTATGCAGTTTTTTGAGGAATTAGGAATTACAGGGAGAGGTCACCATTAGAGAAAAATTTGAAGTCACCTGCTTGTAAATGGCACCTAAATCCATAGGACTAGATGAAATCATATAAGGAGAGTAGGTAGATCGAAAAAGGGACTCAGGATAGAACCCTGGGTGCTTTGATATTTATCAGTTGAGCAGAATATAAGCCAGTAAAAAGAACCCAAGAAAGAATAGCCAGTGAGGTAGGAGGACTAAGAGTGCATGATGTTAGAAAACCAGAGAAGAAAGTGTTTCAAAGTGGGAGTGGTTGACTGTGTTGAATAGGACTGAGAGGGCAAGTTAGAACAGAGAAGGGACCACTGGATTTGTATGGAGGTAGTAGTTTCAGTAGCATGGTGGGGAGGAAACCAGAGAGCAAGCTTATATGATGATGGGAATTCTATTAGAGAGAGAGCAGTTGGTAATTCAAGAGAGAGACGATAGAGGCTCAGATCCACAGAGAAAGTGGAAGCATTGGGCAAACGGAATGAGAGCACAAGACCATGTCTTATTTGTGTATCTAGTAGCTTCTAGCACAGTGTCTAGTACATAAGTAGTACTCAAGAAATGTTACTGAATCAATGAATAAATGAGCAAATGGAAGAATGGATGGACGGCAGATGCAGGGCTGAAGAATGAATTAGGTCAGACAACTTCAGAGTAAAGAAAGAAGGGGGCCTTGAATTAACAGGGTTTCTTCAGGGACTTTGGGATCCTGGGCTTTTTCTCTGGAAGAGGATTGACAGATTTCAATCTCAGATGAAGATGGGAGAAGGAATGAGGCACTGTCGATGGCAGTTACCTTGGCCAAATTTCAAGGCCCTGATCTGCTAAGGCAGAATGCAGGGAGGGTTCTGGGATCATCTACTTAACCTCTTTTTTTCTCTCCCAGTCTCTCCCTTTCTGGATCGAGATTAATATGAAAGATTATTATGTATCTGTATGAACACAAGTGGGACAGGGGATTTAAAAAAGGACAGTTCCACATTCATTTACCCATCTGGTCAATGGATATTCATGGAACAACAGTCTTGTACAGGGGAAAGTTGTAAAAGCAGCATTATGCGGGGCTTTTCTTTTGTTTGTGCATCTCTTTTTTTCTTGAAGCGCTTTGTCTTCTACTAAGATAGCAGGTGATTCCACGAACTGCCCAAGTTAGGTGGTATTTGAACTGAGCTGCCCATAAAATCTTGGTGGGACTCGTATAATACGAGTGAAAGGTATCGAAGATGATGAGGCTTGTGGAATACAACAAGCAAAGGCTGTCAGTCGGCCAATCTTGGAATCGCAGGATCCGTGGATGGCTCCAGCGTCTTCTAGGCGTTTCATGAGGAGAGGAGTTAGGATTCCTATGATCTTTCTTCCCAACCTGCAGTCGGAGGAACCGAGGAACCTGTAAAGGTGGAGGCGGACTGGAAGCCAGCTCTAGCGTCCGACTCATCCGCATTAACCATCCTACGTCCCCACGCCGGACTACATTCCTCCATTCCCAGCAACCTACCGACACCCTGAAGGCTCAAGTAGCCCCAACTCGGACCCGAGCCGACTGTCGCTCTAGGGAAGGCAGGCAAAGGAACTGCATCTCCATGGCCCTTGCTGGGCTCAAGCCCTTTACACGTGGAATCACCCCAGCGGTCCACACAGCGGGTCTCCGGGCAGGGGCGGGGCTCTTTGGCGCCAACGGGAGGGCAGACGGGGGCGCGCGTGCGCACGGCGAGTCGGGTCGGGGGCGGGGCCAATAAAAGCAGTCTGAGGACGGGGGCTGGCGAGGGTCATGCTGGAAGGCTTCGCGTCTGGGGAGAACTGCTTGGAAACGGGGCAGTGAGGGTGAGTGAACCCGAGAACACCTGATGCCCGGGCTTCGGCCTACGAGGCCCGTGACCCAACCCTAGGTAATGAGGCCGGTGGGGCAGCACGGAGGGGTCCGTAGCACGGCGGGATCCCGGCGCCCCTCTTCTGGGCTCGGGGCCTCGGGCTCAGGTCCCGGGGGGGCGGGGAGGGGGCGGGAGGGGGCGGGAACGGCCTGGGTGGGGGTCGCTGCCTCCGGAAGCTTAGCCGGCTGGGAGCAGATCGTCTCCGCTGGAACAGGGCCGCCGGGGCCGTTGAAGCCAGATGGGTCCGGCCGGGGCCAAGTCCCTGCCTTCTTGGACGACCTGCACGGAGGCCTGGGGCGTTAATCTCCGTGTTCTGCCGGTACCCAGGTCTCGGTCCGGGCGAGACAACAAACAGGTCCTGGGCCGGGCGAGTGGAAGGCAGGGGAAGTCGACCTCCTCTTGTATTCTCTATCTGGGCATGGCACCGCCAAGCGGCCGGCGCCCAAGCCAGAAACCTGGACGTCATTCTCCCTTCCGGCACGGCACTCCTTTACCCACTCAATCGAATCCGTCGAACATCTCATCTTAGGTATTTCCACTTCGTCCCTGATCCACAGTCCCTCTGTTGCAGCTGGTTCAGGCCACCATTGTCCCTGGACTACTTCAGTAGCCTTCTGACTGCACCTCTTGATCCTCTGTAGTTTGTTATGTACTGGAAAGCCAGAGTGAGATCTTAAAACAGATCTGATCGTGTCACCAGACGCCGCCTTCCCCCATTCCCTTTCCCGCCTTCAGTGGATTCTCATTGTTCTTCCAGGCTCTAAAACAGAGCTTATATAGGCCTTTCATGAACTGTCTTTTTACTCTTTTTTGCCTTACTCTAGTTCTCTTCCCAACTCTGCTCCAATGGATTAGGTCCCCTGGCCAAACAACTCTCCTTATCAAATGGACCAGGTACAGTTTCTGCTTATCCTAGAGTACCAGATTTCAGTTCCCTGCCAACCTGCGGAATTATTCATACAAGCTAATCATATCCTTCCATCTGCCTCTACTGTGTCTTCAACCTTGCTGAGCCTTTTTTTAGTTCCTGGATTGGACCAAGTTTCTTATAGGCTTAGGTGCTGGTTACATTATTTTCATTCTGCCTGAAGTACTACACTGTAGTTGAAAAAATCCTTATCCTTCATGTGTTACTCCAGGTGTGGGTTGGGGTTTCTGTGGTACTCCATGGGTGTCTGTTTACTGGTCTCCCTTTTCCACCAGGCTGTAATTAGTGTGACAGGAGCCCATCTGGGTCAGTGTTCTGTCCTCAGTACTTTGTGTGGCACCAGGCTGTTAGTAAAGAGTGTGTTGGTTGAATGCATAAATGAAGCATGGCCACTCCATGGACTCCCCAAATAAACATATAGATCAGGTTATTAAATGCCCTGCTTTTCAGAACCAATTCTCAACCCCCCCACCCCACCCATGTAGCAATTTCTTTGGCCTGGGAACCTCGTTCTATTCTTGTCTTCAGTCCAGGACCATAGCAGCGGTAAATGGGAAGTATTGTTCAGAGTTTTTCTTTGGCACTGATTTTGGGTACAGGGTGTCTGGGTATTGGTGAGTGTGAATTAACTGAGGGCCACTGGCATGAGAGAAAAGCTGCTAACAGCCACTGCAATCTTTATGGGAAGAAGGCTGGCTCCAAACTCTTACATGCAGTTGGGGCTAATGACAATGGGAGGAGAGGGTGGGCCAAGCTGGCCAGGCCAGCCCTAGTGGGAGGGCTCCAAAGGGAAGTTATTTTTCTAACTTAGGCCAGATCTTCTGTGGTAGGGAACAACATATCTGGGTGCCAGAGCCCACTGCCCTGAATCAGATGTGAAGGTGTGCTATTCTCCGGGCAGCTTAGCACTTTTGTGATTGGTTGGAGTAAGGGATAGGCTCCTGGCCCTCACAGAGGGAGGGGAAGGGAACAGTATGTGACTATGTTGTGAGAGGCTGCAGACTCAGGAGGGAGGAGACACTGACTGGTGTGGCTGTAAGAATCCCCCGATGATGTGTGAAAGGGCCTGGAAGGGAGAGGGAGGTTGGATTAATGGAACAGTGGGAGCAAAGGTTCTGGGCCTGGAAGAGACTGCTGGATCAGTGAGGGGAGCCCTGTTACACTCCAGGCACTGCAAAAGACCCACCACTGAGCATGGTCTGGCACTCTCCTCCCGGGACTGAGGCTCATCCTTGTGAGGGATGTCTCAAAGCATGGGTTGGGTTCTGAAGTTGCCTTCAGAAGTCTCTCCTCTGGATTTTTTTCCAGTCTGGCCTTTATAATTTCTCAGAGAAGGCAGTGAGCCTGGGAACTGTTGGAGCTTATCTCCTGTTTGCTCATGGCCTTGAACTAAGTCATTGGAGTATGGGTGATGCAACATGTTCTTCAGGCAAAGGGGAGTTGCTTATGTTTCTTTTGGAATGTGACAGTTTATTTGGTTAGGTGACAGTCAGATTCCCTGTTTTTGTTGTAGCACTTGGAGGGAGAGTTTCTCCTCTGTGTTTGTAGATTGGGCTTTTGTTGTGTTCTGTTAGAAACCTGCTATAGCGAACCAAGATAGGACATGTTCAAAACCAGTGGTTCTTGGCCCTTATTTTGCTTCTCTTGAAAAAGGGATAATGTGGACCCATAGTTACTGTACTACTTATCACTTGGTTGCTTTTTGGTGTTATTTAAATAGAACCTGTCCCTCCTACACACACACACACACACACACACACACACACGATCTGATATATTAAGCCTCCAACCATATAGTTATAGGAAATGGTGCTATGGGTTCATTGATCACTCAACTGTCTGATAGATATCTCAAAAAAAAAAGGTTTTATGCTCAGTTACACTGACATCAAAACTTTGGCAGTATATCTGTGAAGGCAGGAATCCTCCCAACCCTTAAGGACCATGGCACACAGGCTGAGAACTGCCAGCCTTTGTGCGAGGCACTGTGCCTGATGCTGGGAATGTGAATTCAGTCCCTGCCCTCATAAAGCTCAGTCCAGCAGGGAGCACTTACAAGTAATCAGGCAGTTCTCAGGGTGGCATTCACAGCAGTTGTCAGGACCCTTCTGAAGGGATGCACTGGGGAGCATATGGGAAGAATGCCTAAGCCAGACTCGGAATTGAAGAGGGCTTGCTGGAGAAAGAGATGTCTACTGTGCATGAGTCTACGAGGTTTGGTTGGAACTGGCTTCCCTCTCTGGTCTCTCCTGTCCCAGAACTTTTAAGATACCTGGTTAGACCAAGCTGCTCTGCTCTGGCCTGGGAAGTTACAGCTGGGAGTAACTTGAGACCTTGTTTTCAGGTACCAGGTACGGTGGCAGTGGCCTTGTCAGGGTCAGGACAGTTTTATTTGATAAAACTGGAAATGTAGTTTCTGTTCCTGAATTATTTTCTAGAGATGAGAATTAAATGAAAGCCCCCTTTTTTATTCCATCCATATATATTGGAACAAAATTATGGGGTAAATTACATTAAATACATATTTATAAAGAAAGAACATGTTTTTAGTAGACACTTTAGAATTCATAGAGAAGTAAAAAGAAGAAAAATCAGAATCACACCTCATAATTCAGAAAATAATATTTAAAAGTTTTTAGTCATTGTTCTGTGTATGAAATATGCATACACTTTTTTTTTTCTTACAAAATTACTCTTTACAGACTTTGGCAATCTGCTCTTTTTTATTAAAAGATATTTAAAATCTTTTTTTTTTTTAAAAGATTTTATTTATTTACTTGAGAGAGAGATAGAACAAGAGAGCACAAGTTGGGAGGAGAGATAGAGGGAGCAGCAGGCTCCCGCCGAGCAGGGAGCCCGATGCAGGGCTCAATCCCAGGACCCTGGGATCATGACCGGAGCGAAGGCAGATGCTTAACCGATTGAGCTGCCCAGGTGCCCCTAAAAATCTTTTCTTATTGTTAAGTATGACATTGCATTATGATGTCCCTGTATGGTAGTAAGATTAGATGCTGCGTTTTGGCCCTCTGGAAGTTCTATCGCAGTGGTGGTGGTTCCCTTAGGGAGAGGATTGTTGGAGGGGGTACTGTTGATAGGCAAAATGGGTTTGGGAAATATTCCCAAACATTGTAGGGATGACATTCTCCCAGAGTCCCACCTTTTGGGATGGGTGAGGGGGCTGCAACACGGCTACTTCTCAGCCTCAGGTGCAGGGAGTAGAGGTAGCAGCAGCTTTGGAGTGAGCTCTGTGTGAGGTGGGTGCACGGGAATGATTAGTACCTTAAGCTTTCTTTTTACTGTGTCAGTTTGGGGTTGTGGTTACAGTTGGCCCATTAGAAATCACTGGCCTTGTTACCAGCAGAATCTGCGCTGCCTTTTGGGAGGTGAAAGTGTAGTCTTTGTGTTGGTGTGGAGGTCTCTTGGCCATCCTTCACCTTCCTTTCTGAGGTCAGTCTGTAAGCCCCCGGAAGGACTGGGAATTTCAATTTAACACACAGTTAGTAGAGGCCTGCCTGAGCCTTGGTGGGGAATGCTGGGAACAAAGCACTCCTGCCCTCAGGAGCTTGCAGCGGTGCTGTCTTGTTGACCACAGTTCTAGTCTAACCAAACTCCAGGAGTACTTGATGGCCTCCTAATGTCTATGTAATTCTTCTTTCCAGTGATCTTTCACAGTGGTTGGGTTACCTGCCTCTGCCACTGTCCTGGGAGATGGACGAGGCAGGGGTTAATGTGCTTTTCTCAGTGTCCCCAACCGCAGGCCTTCATGTGACCTGCCTGATCGCTTTCCTTAACTACCACATTCCTGTCTCTGGCCTTGCTCCATTAAATAGTGCGCCCCCCCTCCCCCCGCATGCTGCTGGATGAGCCATTCTGAAACCTAGCTCTGATCTCCTCTCCCATTCATAAATCCTCAGTGGCTCCCCATTCATCCTCCAGAAATTTCAGCCTCCTTGGCCTAGTGTGCAAAGCCATATCCCATACGGCCTGGTCAATCTCTGTGTCATTTGTCCGCTGTTCTGCCTGCTTCATAGCCTCTAGGCTCCCCCCAACTGAACCACTTGGAGTTTCTTTCCCACTTGTCTGACCTGCTTCTCGCTTACACCATTGCCTTAGTCCTTCAGTCCCTGCACGTCCAGTGTGTGCTTGTCCATACAGGCCCAGAAGTGCCCCAGGTCCTTCAACCTTCCCTGATTTTCCCTCACGCAGAGGAAATTTCTTCCTCTAAACTTTCAGTTTTGTTTTTCTTTAGGACACCTCACTTTGTGCCTTTTTTACTGTTCTCCATAGGAAGTATTTTACCACACTGTGAGCTTCTTGTAGGCAGGAAAAATCTTTAAATCCCTTTAAGCTCTCATGAGTTGCTTGGCATTCTGAAGGAACTTTAGGAAATGTCATGGAGTCTTCCCACCCCTAATCTGAAAGATGGGGACTTGGCGTGCCCAAGGTCACCCTGCAGTCTAGCGGAAGAGCTGGCCTTAGGCCCAGTCTTCTGCAGTCTTGTTCCTTTCACTGAGTTCCTTCCCCGGGAGCACACTGTGTCACGTTTTGAAAGAACCTTCGCTCTGGTGTTTTCACCTGCAACCTACTATGTTCCCCACCTCCCAGGTACTGGCGACCATGAGATCTCTGCGGCTGCTCAGAACCCCCTTCCTGTGTGGCCTGCTCTGGGCCTTTTGTGCTCCAGGTGCCGGGGCTGAGGAACCTGGGGCCAGCTTCTCCCATCCTGGCAGCGTGGGCCTGGATAAGAACACAGTGCACGACCAAGAGTACGTATTCAGCCAGGGCTGGGGTCCCAGGGCCTCCCCTCTGCAGCTGCAGCCTACGGCCGGCTGCCCGGCTGCGATGGCTCCCTCCATCCGCTCTTCCCTCTATTATTTGTACAACTCCTTGACATTTTTCAAGAACGATACTTAACTCCTTATAGCTACCTGTAAATCAGGCAGTCGTTTTTCGATCATCGTTTCATAAATGGAGGATCTGGAGGCCCAGATGGGATAAATGACTTGCCTGAATTCATTCTCTCTCTCTCTTTCACCAAAGACAGACCTAGAGACCTCCCCCAACACACACATTCGTACTCATGTATGCGTGCACATTTTCACACACGTACACACAAGTAGTAGTGGCAGAACCCAGGATAGAACTAAGGTTTCTTGACTGATCAGACGGTTTTCTTTTTTTATTGGCACATTTAAACATTGAATTATTTGTTGCAACTTTTGTCCTGGGCCAGTTAGTCTCACACATTATTTGTTATCCTTAAATTGGTTCAAAAACATTTTTTTAGTTGCTAGCCCCCAAAGGTTTTATAACAGCATTCTAACAATAAAGAGGGAAAAATACCCATAGTCTTGCCAGCTTAACAGGTGAACTGTTTGACTTTTCCCCTGCCCCTTTCATGGCCTTGCCTGTGTCTCTCATCCTTGAGTGTGCTCTGCCACTCTTTCTGTTTGTTTTTCTGGGATGGGTGAACTTTAAGATCTTGAACTTTCCAGTCCTTAAAGTTTTGTCATGATCCTGGGGTTGCTGCCGAGTGGTCTGAGTCTAACTATTGGTTTTTAGGCATATCATGGAGCATCTAGAAGGTGTCATCAACAAACCAGAAGCAGAGATGTCCCCACAGGAACTGCAGCTCCATTATTTCAAAATGCATGATTATGATGGCAATAATTTGCTCGATGGCCTAGAACTCTCCACAGCCATCACTCACGTCCATAAGGAGGTAGGTCAGCCGAGGCGCAGTGGACAGCGTCTTGGAAAGCCTCCCCCCATCCCCACCCCGGCAGTTTGGTCCCCATTCTTGATGACCTGTGCTGTCCTTGTACAACAGTATTGCTGCATCTCCTTTTCCTGCTCACCACTCCATTCTGCCTTTTCCTGTTCAGAGACCCTTCTCGCAAAGGGCAACCTACTGAGGCAGAAGTCCCAGGGCCTTGTATCTCTGACAGGCATGCTACAGGCATTTCTGCTGCACCCTGGAGTTTGAGAACCAGCGCCTAAAGGACAGACCACATTAAAATGCAGAGCAGGGGAGAAGTTGTTTTCTTTGAGAAGAGAGGCAAACCAGGGGACCAAGGGGTCAAGGGACTCAGCAGTAATTGAGGGTTTGTGTGATATTATACAGTTCTCCATATGAAGCCGTTCACAGAGCACTTTCAAGTGGGTTAGAGAGCTCATTCGATCTTTGCAACAGCCTGTGAGTAGGCAGGGCAGGCACTGTTACTACCCCCAGTTTAGAGGTGAGGGAACTGAAATCAAGATGTTATGTCTCCAGGTCTAGTGGCTGTCCCACTCTGCCACACCGCAGTCTGTAGAGAGGAGGAGAGGCAGAGCTGGGGATGTGAGTGTGCTCCCATTGGCTGCCGGGAGAGCAGACTTGGGTCTCCTTGGAAGGCAGTGGGGAGCGCTAATGGCTTTGTGCCGCAGAATGGCAGTGTCACTGGAAGATCTTTGGCTGTGGAAGGCAGACTGATGGACGTGGGGAGAGACTTGCAGCAGGGAGAGAACCTGGGATTCAGCAGTCCTGGCAGGCCAGGCTTGTTGGTGGTGGTAGGAGAGCAAAGGATGCACACAGGAGAGGTAGCAAAGGAAGAATCAAGGACGTGAACAGCGTCAGCTTAGCACTCGGCACAGTGAGCCCTGCTATATCTGCTGCTGGAGCAGGGCCAATACCTTCACCTCAAAAGATTGTAACAAGTTCTCCTGGTTGGCAGTGCCTTCCTCTTCTTGTTCTGACCCCAAGATGCTGTCCAATGCAGACTGCTTGCACTTTCCAAGGGCATGTTGCGCCCAGAGATGACCCTCAGGAGAGCCTGGGTTGTGAGCTTTTGTCTAAGATGAGTTTGTGGGTTTGGGGGAATTAGGAACCTCATAATTCTGTGTAAGCCAGACCTAGGTTTCTACAGCGAACGTGTATTACTTTTGTAATTAGAAAAGAAAGAAAAGTAATTTTTAAAACAAGCAAGGGCCTGCTTTGATTGCATCTTTCTTTTTAACTGGCAAATACATAAATCTAAATTGCATTGTTGTGAATTGACTCTATCTGATATATGGTTTGTGGATTCTTAGAAGTAGCCACATGCTACACTGGAGGAGCTTTTGGACACATGAGCCACGGACATTTTAGACATTAGCTAAGCACTTCCAGTAAAATGTGCAACTCATCATTGTCTAATTTGTATTTTGTAGGAAGGGAATGAACAGGCCCCACCACTGAGTGAAGCTGAACTGATTAACTTAATAGATGGTGTTCTGAGAGACGATGACAAGAACAATGATGGATACATTGACTATGCTGAATTTGCAAAATCACTGCAGTAGACATTGTTTGGCCATCTAGTTATATGCAAATGTGACCCGTTACAATGTGATTGAACACTTTTGGTAATGCAAAACAACTCATTTCCAACTACTGCTACAGTATTTTGGTAAAAACCTGTAGCAGTTTATTACACTGGGGTGAGAAAGAGAGATCAAGAGAAACATAAGAGAAATGGGACATACCGCAGTCCCCAAGTACCTAATCTCTTACTGGACAAGGGCTTGATTAAAGAATCCTTTTAAGAGTATTGGATAATTGGAGCGTAGTACTCAGGAACTTGACTGTAGAATACTGCTAGTCTCGGTTTTCATTCATGGTACTTGAAAAGTAAGACAAGCTTTGCCAAGTGGATACACTTTTCATTAACAGTGAAGGAATAGCATAAATGCCAAATGTTTCCCCTGGTAGAACCTGTCTCTTCAGGTAAACGTGGTCAGTATTCTGCAAAGTTCCCTGCCCCGCCACCCACCCCCCCAATGATGACATGACGTGCCCCTGGGCTATTTCAAAGCCATTGCGTAAGAAGGAGGCCAGATACTGAGTTCAGCTAGCCTTAGCGTCTAAGATTCTGTATCTTCTGGCACTTTGGAAATGATAACGCCATTGACCTATGTGATTAACATTTTTTAGTTTTTCAATATTTTACATAACTACTGCCACATCCTTTCTTTTATATCTTCTTCAATTTAGGAGAGACCTTGAATTTAAAAGTGTTCTTTCTTATCATTAGCAAATGTTTTAGCTTTCTTACTGTTTTGAGGGTTTGTTTTTGAGGTTTAGAAACTATATGGAATACAATGCTTGTATTCCTCCTGCTTGGTGCAGTGCAGGATAAAGCTACTAGCTGGTCTTGCCTAAGTGAGGAGATCACCAAGCACCAATTGCTACAAGCTATATTTAGAAGGAATGGTGTTTAAATTACCCCTTCTAGCTTAAGTATGTGAATTCCTTCAGATCAGGAAAGATTAGAAAAAGAAGCCTAAAAACTCTTTAACAGTGTGAATCTCAGTAATGGTTGAAAATGAGAAGTAGCAGCAGACTGTAATTTGGTTTATTGGATGTGATGGACGTGCCGGGATGGAAAACCCAAAATGGTGGTTGAATGGGGCAAAAAACTGCATAGGATTTGCTGTAAGACGTATAGACTTATTTTCTTTATTAGAGTATTCTTATAAGAAAACATATGTATTTGTAAAAATGGTTTCCTGTGTCAAGTATTTGTGCAATCAGAGCTGAATTGTAAACTATTCTTGTAATATCTAGTTATTTTGAAAGAGTTATATAATGAATCCTGGATATATGACCAATAAAACTGATAAACAAAATAAAGAGCAGTTGATTTTGTCCACCTAGGGGTCTTCTCCCACATGAAGGTTTTGTGTATTTAATATAGATGTTTACACGTGCCTACCCCATCACAGGCCCTACGACCCTCACTGGCTGTGCCCTGTTCCTTTTGGCAGGGGTAGATTCCCAGTCATCTTTGATGCATTTCTTCCTCTAATGAAATCACTTTTTGGACTTTTCTTCCCTGGCCACGTTCAGATTATGATAGCATTGTCTAGCTTAGGAAAATACTGTGTTTTCTCCTGGAGCCTGGCGACTGTTTTTTCTTTGCCAGAAAATTTAATTAGGTAGCATTTTTGAAAGCCTCCCAGGCCCAAGCAAAAAGCACAGTCTCCCCTGGTGTTTTGAGAATAACGCTTTGTTCTGCCATTTGAAAAGGAAAGAAGGAAAGAAAGAGGGAGGGGAGGAAGGAGGGAGGATAGGAAGGAAGGAAGTTAACCATTGCCTTCTCTCTCCCTTGCCCCCCAAGATCCTTGGATCTTGCACTGACCCTTCTTCATCCAGAGCTGTCCCTCTGGATGGATCTAACGAGTGGCTCATGGTTGGAAGAACTTCATACTGTTGGCAGCTAGGAAGGGACTGAGCAGCTGGAGAGGGAGAGAAGCAGATCATCAGAAGGCAGAGTCACCCCATTAAATAGACAAGACGGACACCTCCTTCCTCCATAGCTGGTTTCTCTTTGTAATTATTTCATGCTGGCCTTTGTGGTCCTGTTTAGCAAATGTCCCTGGTGGGAGGAGCCTGTGATACTGGGGACACAGAGACATTCCTTGCATACCCCCTCTTGACCTCTTCTCTCCTACACAATACCTTGGCCTTCTCATAGCCCACCTCAAGGATTTTTCAGGATGTATAAGGAACATCTCTGTACTTCAGTTTCCTTATCTCTAAAATGGAGATAAATCTACCCAAGAGAGGCAGCCCTATGTGAGCACAAGCTTTGATCTCAGGCAGACCTGGGTCAGAATCCCAGGCCTGCTACTCCACAGCCATGAACTTAACATTTAGTTTCTCATATATATTCAAAAAACTACAATAAAACTTACTGAGAGGTTAAGAGGATTAACAAAATGAGAGAAAATGTAGAAAGCATCTAGTAAGTGCCTGACAATAGTACTAAACACTGAGTCACCCATTCCTCACTCTGGCTGGAGAGCCTGGGCCCCTTCCTCATTGCAGTGGGGGCTGGTGGGGCTGTAAAGGGATTGATGACTCCTCAGGGGCAGGGTTCGAAAGATCTCTGTAGGTTATTCCATTGGATGGATAGATCATGAATATCAATCCATTTATCTGTCAAACTACAGAACAAGTTAGGATGTTCTGTGTGGTACAATTAATGTGATGTCTGTCCATAAAGTCTTTAATATACTCTTACTTCTTGAGGAAATTGAATTACTGCAGTTTGAACAATCTTAAGCCTTAGTAAGTACTGCTAAATTGCTGTCCAGAAGATTGGACTAATTAATACTTCATCTCTATTGTATATGAAGAATCTACTTCCTTTAGCTAGACCCATAACATAACCTGACAAGTTTCCCTAAACACAGAGCGATGAGACATTAGTGCTTTTAATTTTTGGCTAGTCCTGCATTTGTTCATTTGTTGATTCATTCATTGTTTATCGTATGTTTGCCCTGTAACCTCTCTGATCTAGATTCTGGATTTCAGTTCCTTCTAGAGAGGAGAAAAAGAAAAAAACCTTTTTGTCATATTCCAGAGTGCCCAGAAGGTGTTATCATCAGAGGACGCAAATATTCTTACATAACATCCCTGATAAAAACAAGAACTAAATCACATTTCTACCTCAAGAGAAAATCCATTTTATCAAGGACCCAACCAAAGATCTAACATTTCAAGTAGGAAATTAGTAGCAGAAACTATGAACATTATGTCTGAACTTTTGGATGTTAAAAACAAACAAAACCCAGGATCTCTCCTTTTGGGAAGATGGACTAGATAGAGTTCTGTTTCTCTAATGAAGTACAACAAAACCCTGGGAAATTATATATAAAGCAAACATAAGACTCTGAAAGGTGGAGAGAACAAGGCGGACTGGTTAGGGACATTGGGATGTAAGCAAATACACGGTGGTGAGTTCCGTCTTGTGTTTGTTTTTTGTTGTTGTTGGTTTTTTGTTTTTTGTTTTTTTTGCCAAATATATCCCAGACTTGGAGCTAAGGAAGTTGGCAACTGAGAAATTCCAAAAGGAGCATGCATAAAAAAGCCCCAACAAAAACCGCTCTCTCTAGCCAGGGAATGAAGAAGAGGGCAATCTCACAAGACAGAAAACTTTCAGACAATAACGGCTCTATTCCAGCCAAACACGACAGGGAAGACAGTGACCCTGCCAGCAAAGGCCGAGCAGGGAGCCTGGGCTTCCATCCTTGCCAGGCTGTAATGAGGTGTCCCCTTCCTTTATGTATCTGAGGTGATGCCAGAGGAGGCCAGGTAGGGAGCCGGGACTTTCATTCCTCCCACTCCCTGGGCAGTAACAAGGTCCTCCTCCTGCCCACGGGGTCAGTGGAGAACACGCCTTGATCCTGGCCCTGGAGCTCCACCCCCAACTGGCTGGAGTGAGATTGCCCTCCCTCTTCCTGCCGGGTGTATCTGAGGAGGCCTGGTGGAGGGTCAGGACTTTCACCACCCAGTGATAACAGCACCACCTCTACCTCCTGTCAGTAGAGACCTCGTGGGGAATCCAAACTCGCAACCCCACCCAGAAGGAGGAGCTGTTGGCCTTGTGTACTGATGGAGGCTGAGTGGGGAGTAGACGTCTCCCTTCACCTGTCAGGAAGGAGGCAGCCCCTGCCCTTCCCCTGCCACAGTGGTGTCATGGAAAACCAGTTAAAACAGGTTTAAATAAGATCCAGTCTCATTACATAATACAAAAATGCCCAGGTGTCAAATGAAAATCACTCATCACACCAAGAGCCAGGAAGATCTCAAATGGAAGGAGAAAAGATGCCAGCACTCTGAAGCAGGTGTTAGAATTATCCGACGAGGGTTTTAAAGCAGCCATGTGAAGAATACTTAAATGAACAATTAGGAACAGGAAACCAATGAAAAAGCCAAGTCTCAGCAAAGAAATAGAAGATACAAAGGGTAGCCAAATGGAAATTTGGGAACTAAAAAGTATAGTAACCACAACAAACACCTCAAACAGCAGAATGGAGGGCATAGAAGAAAGAACCATTGGATCGGAAGATAGAACAATCTATGCTGGGGCACCTGGGTGGCTCAGTCGTTAAGCGTCTGCCTTTGGATCAGGTCATGATCCCAGGGTCCTGGGATCAAGCCCCGCATCGGGCTCCCTGCTCCACGGGAAGCCTGCTTCTCCCTCTCCCACTCCCCGTTCTTGTGTTTCCTCTCTCACTGTGTCTCTCTGTCAAATAAAGAAATAAAATCTTTAAAAAAAAAACGATCTATGTTACCCAATCTGACCAACCCAGAGAAAACAGACTCAAAAAAAAAAAAAAATTGCATGGACTTCAGGGACCTGTGGGATCATAACAAAAGACCTTTTGTCTTTTTATGTTCTTTCTGTCATCTGCCCCAGAAGAAGAGGAAAGAGGTTGGAGCTGAAGATGTACTCAGAGAAATAATGGCTGAAAACTTTGTAGATTTGACAAAAGACAAGGATCTAGAGATGTATGAGCTGAGCAAGCCCCAAAGAGAACAAGCCCAAAGAAACTTACTGAGACTCATCATAGTCAAACTTCTGAAAACTAAAGACAAAAAAAAAAAAAAAAAAAAAAAAAAAAATCTCAAAAGCAACGAGAGAGAAACAACAGCTTACCTATAAAGGGAAAACAGCTTGAATGATGGCATATTTCCCATCAGAACCTATGGGAGCCAGAAAGAAGAGGCACAGTAATTTGCAGGTACCAAAGGAAAGAACTCTCCATCCAGTATTCTAGATCTTGTGAAAATATCCTATGAGAATGAAGGGGAAATCAAGATAATTCTCAAAGGAAAACAAAGAGCATTTGTCACCAGCAGAACTGCCCTAATAGAATGGCTAAGGAAGTTTTTTAAAAAGAAAGGACACAGTAAAAGAAGGAAATTTAGAACATCAGGGAGGAAGAAAGATCATGGAAAACAAAAAATATGGATACATACAATAGACTTTCCTTCTCTCAAATTTTGCAAATTCTGCTTAATAGTCAAAGCAAAAATTACAGCACAGTCTGATGTGGTTCGAAATGTATGTGGAGGAGATATTTAAGACAATTATATTGCAAAAGGAGAGTAGAATAATAGAAAGAAAAGCAAGTTTTCTGTTTTTTTTTACTCTAACAAAATTTTCTTTTTTAATTTAATTTTATTATGTTATGCTAGTCACCATACAATACATCATTAGTTTTTGATGTGGTGGTCCACGATCCATTGTTCTGTTCTTCACTTGAACTAGTAAACTGTAAAATGGAACAGCCACCCTGGAAAACAGTTTGGCAGCTTCTTAAAAAAAAAAGAAGCATGTAACTACCATGTGACTCAGCAGTTGCATTCCTGGGCATTTATGTTTGCACAAAACCCTGCACACCGAGGTTCAGGGCAGCTTTATTTATAATAGCTGAAAATCAGAGACAACCCAGATATCCTTCGACAGGTGAATAGTCCTGCCCAGCTAGCCAAAGGAACAAACTGTTGATAATGGGCAACCACCTGGAAGACTCTGCAGAGAATTATGCTGAGTGAGGATTCCTGAAGTGACAAAAATCGCAGGAACGGATTAAGGAGGGAGTGGGAGCAGGCAAGAAGTGGGCACGGCTATAAAAAGGCAACATGAGGAGTCCTTGTGGTGAAATGATCTGTATCTTGACTAAATCAGTGCTGATATCCTGGTTAGGATATTGTGTTACGGTTTGGGAAGATGCTACCATTGGGGGGTGGGAACTGGGTCAAGGGTGCACAGGATCTCTCTTATTTTTTACAGCTGCGCGTGAATTATCTACAGTTATCTCAAGATAAAGCTTCAAGAAATCGTATTGAAAGACGCGGTCTTCCCACCACCACAGTGGCCATTTTGAACTTGGGACCCCGGGACAGTGTCGGAACAGGCCTGTTTTGCTTAGTGTCTGAGCCCCGGGGCTATGTTGGCAGTGCTCACGATTATATAGTCTTCTTTCGGGAGCTTTCAGAGAATTTGCTCTGCTCTGCCAGAGTTGAAAGGAAACAGTGCACTGGGCATTCTCTGTCCATGACTTTCTAATTGCCTTCCCGCTGGGTGGCTGGGGAAGGACAAGCAGGCATGCCTGCCAAGGCTAACAGGCCCTGCTGCCCAGAGAGGGGAGAGAAAGTGTGAAGAGGTGCTCGTGTCCTGGTAGCTGGCCGTAGTGGAGGCTGGACTAAAGCAGGCTGAGCGCCCTTGTCCCTGGCTGTGGCTACAGCCAAAGGCAGGAGAGTGTGGGGAGGTGTGGCCATAGTTGCGAACCTGAGAGAAGTGATCCAGCAGGTGTCCAAATTGAGATCTAGGGGAGTAGCCTTGAACTTCATGGATGTTAGAGAATCAGAATGCAGGAAATAGGGAGGGCTTCTCTATGAGACAGGCTTTGGTGTCCGTAGCCAAGTTCCGTGGGCTCTGTGGGGCAGGAGATGGGAATAAGGTGACCATATCCGAAGGGACAAGAGTGCTAAGCAACACCTGGGGAAGGCGGTATAAATGCCCGACCGCAGGCCCCGCCCTACATCAGCTGAGTCAGAACCTGCTCTTTATTACTACTTTTTATTTTTTAAAAGATTTTATTTATTTGACAGAGAGAGACACAGCGAGAGAGGAAACACAAGCAGGGGGGCGTGGGAGAGGGAGAAGCAGGCCTCCCGCCGAGGAGGGAGCCTGATGCGGGGCTCGATCCCAGGACCCTGGGATCATGACCTGAGCCTAAGGCAGACGCTTAACAACTGAGCCACTCAGGCGCCCCAGAACCTGCTCTCTAATAGAACCCCAGTGAACTGCATGCTCATTCAAATTGGACGAGCACTGCTCTGGAAAGAAGGTTCCAGACTCCTATTGCCAAGAGGCCTGAGCTGCCCAGTTCCTGCTGCTCTGAGAAGGGTAGCTTTACTTTTTTGGGATTCCAGTAGCCTCCCGTTGAATTGCCTTTTTCTAAGCCTGGCCAACTTGGTTTCTGTGTCGTTTATAACCAAGAGAATCTTACTAATGCATAGGGGCAACCCCGGGGGGACACCCATCCCCTTGCCCATCCCCACCCAAATCATCAGCCAGTTTGCCTCACCAACTGAATCCTGTCAACATAGGGTCAGTCCTCTATGTTTGTAGATGCTTTGAGTCTTGTTAAATGAAAATCCTCCTGAAATGAAAATGTTTTCTGTCACTTTCCTTTTAGTATCAAGGGTTTTCTCAGATTCTTTTCAAAGGGACCGTTTGCTGGGTTGAGCATAGAAGTCATAGAAACCCTCCCATGTTTACACTTTGGCAAAGCCTGTCTCTGTTTCCCCAGATAGAGTGAGTATTGAAATTTCTCTGTGGGGCCCCTTTTAGTAAAATGCAAAGGAGACATCCATCCCTTCTCCTCTGAGAAGCTCTTTCTGGCTAGTCCAGCTCAGGGTCACCTGTCCCTTCTCTAAGCCTCTACTGCAGTGGTCCTTGACCTTCTGTGTGTCATGGGCTCCTTTACAGAATGATGTTTTCATATGCATAAGATAAAAAACAAAACATTTTCTAAAAAGTTTATATTTTAATAATCTGTCCCTCATCACGACAAGTGTCCGCCTTAATCTCCATCACCTATTTCACCCATTCCCTCCCCCACCTCCCTTCTGGAAACCCTTGCTTTATTCTCTATAGTGAAGAGTCTGTTTCGTGGTTTCTCTCTCTCTTTCTCTTTTCCCTTTGCTCATTTGTTTTGTTTCTTAAATTCCACGAGTGAAATCATATGGTATTTGTCTTTCTTTGACTTATTTCTTACTCTAGCTCCATCCATGTTGTTGCAAATGGAAAGATTTCATTCTTTTTTATGGCTGAGTAATATTCCATTGCATAATATGTAACACATCTTCTTTTTTATCCCTTCCTCTATCGATGGGCACTTGGGCTGCTTCCATAATGTGACTATTGTAGATAATGCTGCTATAAACATCAGGGTGCATGTATCCCTTTGGAATTAGTGTTTTTGTGTTCTTTGGGTAAATACCCAGTAGTGGGATTGCTGGATCACGGGGTAGTTGTATTTTTTAGCTTTTTGAGGAACCTCCATACTGTTTTCCACAGTGGCTGCACCAGTTTGCATTCCCATCAGCAGTGCAAGATGCTTCTCCACACCCTCGCCAACACTTGTTGTTTCTTGTGTTGTTGATTTTAGCCATTCTGACAGGTGTGAGGTGATACCACATTGTAGTTTTGACATTTCCCTGTGATGAGTAATGGTGAACAAACGTCTTTTCATGTGTCTCTGGCCATCTGGATGTCTTCTTTGGAAAAACGTCTGTTCATGTCTTCTGCCCATTTTTAATTGTATTTGTTTTTTTGGGTGTTGAGTTTTATAAGTTCTTCATATATTTTGGATACTAACCCTTTATCAGATATATCATTTGCAAATATCTTCTCCCATTCTCTAGGTTCCCTTTTAGTTTTATTGATGGTTTCTTTCGCTGTGCAGAAGCTTTTTATTTTAATGTAGTCCCAATAGTTTTTTGTTTTGGGTTTTTTGTTTGTTTGTTTGACACATCTAGAAAAAAGTTGCTATGGTCAATGTCAGAGAAATTACTGCCTGTGTTCTTTTCTAGGACTTTTATGGTTTCAGGTCTCACTTTTAGGTCTTCATCCATTTTGAATTTATGTTTGTTTATGGTGTAAGAAAGTGGTCCAGTTTCATTCTTTTGCATGTAGCTAGCTGTCCAGTTTTCCCAACACTAGATGTTGAAGAGACTTTTTCTCATTGGATATTCTTTCCTGCTTTCTCAAAAATGAATTGACCATGTAATAGGGGGTTTATTTTTGGGTTTTCTATTCTGTTCCATTGATCTATGTGTCTATTTTTGTGCCAGTACCATACTGTCTTGGTGACTACAGCTTTGTAATATAACTTGAAGCCCAGAATTGTGATGCCTCCAGCTTTGCTTTTCTTTTTCAAGATTGCTTTGGCTATTTGGGGTCTTTTGTCATTCCATACAAATTTTTAAGATTGTTCTAGTTCTGTGACAAATGCTGGTGGTATTTTGATGGGGATTGTAATAACATGTAGGTTGCTTTGCATAGTACAAACATTTGAACAGTGTTTGTTCTTCCAATCCATGAACATGGAATGTCTTTCCATTTCTTTGTGTCATCTTCAATTTCTTTCATCAGTGAAAAAGCAAAGCATTTTGAAGAAGCCAGTTATGTCGAAATACAAATACCAAAATATTTTAAAAGGTGAGTGATTTAGTAATATATGCTTTTTAATTAAGATCCAGCAGCAGATCTAATAATCACCATAATTTCAAAGTAGTGATGAATAAATAGAGATATCTGCAATAATTGTACTGTGATAGGAAAATATTTTATAATTTCTATGAGTAATGAAGTCACAGGTTCTGCTAATAACCCTCACGGTTTGTTGCTTGACTCATAATCAAAGAAAATGCTAAATTTCAGTTCAAGTTTCATGAAATTTAAGCTGTAATTTTTTCCCGCCCAAGTTCGTGGGTCCCCTGATGTGTATCTAGGAAGGGTCAGTGGACCTGAGGTTAAGAGTCCTTGCCCTAGGGAAACGTGGTCAGTAATATGCAATAAATTCATTATAACCACTGAAGTAAGAAGTGTTTTTATTTTATTTATTTATTAAGATTTTATTTATTTATTTGAGAGAGAGAGAATGAGAGATAGAGACCACGAGAGGGAAGAGGGTCAGAGGGAGAAGCAGACTCCCTGCCGAGCAGGGAGCCCGACGTGGGACTTGATCCCTGGACTCCAGGATCCTGACCTGAGCCGAAGGCAGTCGCTTAACCCACAGAGCCACCCAGGCGCCCAGTAAGAAGTATCTTTAAAAACACAAGCCAAACAGATGTATATGAAGTGAGATTCCAGTCCCCTGCCCTCCACCAGAGTCTGCTCCTCTTCTGTAGGATATTGTTTTGGCGGTGGACCAGACGCTATCTTCTCTTGTCCCCTGGACTACCAGCCCCACACCAGTGCACGGCAGGGGCTGGGCCCAGAAGCATTTGTTGACTCTGTCTGTGATGACTCTTTGAATGCCAATTTTTGAAGATTCTGAGATTTTTATTACCCTTTTGAAGCCCTCAGGTCTCTTAATACAAAACTTGTCATTTGCACATATACCACTAGATGGCAGCAGCGTTCCACAGACCGTCCTTTCCCTGCTCTTAGTATCCCATCCAGGGGCTGTTTATTTTTTAAAGACTCAGTGCGGTTTCAGTCCTGGAAAAATTCAAGCTCACTCCCCTTCCTGCTTCCGCCCACCCCCATGGATTTCCCAGACAGGATTATCACTGTATTGTTTTGTTCCTCCAGTAAGGAGGCTGTGGAAGAGCATGGGTAGTTATGCAGACTGTTCAAGGTCACGTACAAAAAATGATCTGACTGGTCTGCATGGGAAATTTGATCCCTCCCAGCATCTACAGAGCACCTACTATGTGTCAGACCTAATGCTACGCTTCACTTACATGGATACACTGTCTCTGTCACAGGTGCGTGACCACATACTAAGAACGGAGGGAAAGAGCAGCTGGGTCTTTGGGGGAGTGGAAGGGTTTAGGGCTGCAACAGAGAAGCATTGCTGGTGTGAGCAGTAATGTTCTCACTGAGCTGTTCACTCCACCTGGAACATTTAAGTTAGACTGTGATCGCAGTGAAGCTAAAATTTGTACACGGATGAAACCCAAAGGCAACACACAAACGTGAAATCAGAAGTTGGGGTGCAATTGAAGAATGACGGTCTATAGGAAACGTTCTTTACACAAACTGCTCTATCATATTGCTCTTAAATAATTTTCAAAATGTAAACACTAAGAAACATATAATTAATGATGCTAGTAAGAAGTAGACCTTAAGCTAGCCCTTAAAGTATTGCCCATGCTCTTAGTAGACGAATCAGGTTTGGTGAGACCTTTGAGTAGGTGGTGTTTGGGTCGCTGAAATTGGCGGGAACACACAGGGCTTCTGTGTGGAGTCGACCACTGTGCTCCAAGGTAGAACACAACAGCCTTTTAATCTTCAAATTCAAGAGGCAGGCTGGCTGCCAGCGGAGCGGCAGAGCCGAATCACAGGGTCTCTTTAATCGGATGGCACCTTCCCTCCCTTCCACGAGATCCTTCACCTGGGCAGAAAGATGGGCTGGCTCCTCTTCAAATCTCCCTGTATCCAATGGCCACCAGAAGACCCCCACAGAACACTCACATACAACTATGACAAAAACACACGTGTGCACACACTATAAACAACAGCAAAACCGTTCAAAAGAAGTGAGAATTTGAAAAGAGTAAAACTGGCGTAGACTGAACTACTTTGGGGAAAGGCGTGATTAAGCTGGCCCAAACCGTGGAAGAGAAGCCCAGGAGGAGGAGGGGCCGTGGTGGCGCGGCGGACCCAGTAAACTCTGAACCGGCCAAGGCAGTGTGTGCCTACACCTTGGTGAAGCAACCGAGGCTTTTTCAACCTCTGTCCTGCTTTCTTCTCCTAATACAAATGCCTTCCCAAGGATCCCCACCTGGTTGCAGCTGAGCCAAGGAGCACAGGGATTTCCCCACACTCTCATTAGGACGGCTCTCCAGGGAGGCAAGGCTGCCCAAGGTGGTAGCAGCAGGGGGGTGGGGGTGGAGAGGCATGGGGGCTGATGGAGGCACAACTGGGTTTGGAAAACAGGGTGGATGGAAAGAACCAAACCCCAAGGGAGGGGTAGGGGGGAGCTCTGTCAGTGCCTTGCACCCTGGAGTTTACATCCTCACATTAATCCTAAAGGTTTGATTCCAGCAAACCCTCCAGATGTTACCAAAACTCCGAAAATCCACCTGCCTGTTTCTCTTCAAAAAGTCTAAGAAAGCTGAAACGCCAACAGAAGTGAGAAAACTTTGCTTTTAAAAATGTTACCCATCCTTTTGCAGCATAAGCACCAAAGAGAAATCAAATTGTTTTATTTATTGTCAAGCCTTGAAGAAAAGACTAAGGTAGGGGTGCTCTACAGTTCGGTTCAGTGAACTTTTTTTTTTTTTTTTTGAGAGAGTGCCCAACACAGTGCTCGATCTCATGACCCTGAGATCATGACCTGAGCCGAAATCAAGAGTCGGACACTTAACTAACCGAGTCACCCAGTTGCCCCTTGGTGAACATTTTTTAGCATCCTCGAGGAGCCGGTATTGTGAATGCAGTCAGGTCTAAGTCTCAGACCTGGGGTTTCTGTTGCGGGCGGGATTCTTAGGAGTTATGTGACCTTCTCAGATACTCAGTGACCTCCTCTGTAAAGTGGGAAAAACCTGGTGCCTATTTCATAGGACTGTTGTGAAGATTAAATGTAACATGCTTGGTGCAGAGCTTGGGGCATTTACTGATAACTGATCAATAAATTGGGGATAATGATATGCTGCGAGGCATGTATTCATTCAACCAAGCCTGATGGATTGCAGAGGACAAAAATAAGGAGTGCGACCTGACCTCATCGTCAGACTATTGAATGAACTGTTGTGAAGTGGAACGTGCGTGTGAATGTACGTACACCGCGTAGATCATATTTCATTGATTCTAAAATGTACTTTTTCGGGGCGCCTGGGTGGCTCAGTCGTTAAGCGTCTGCCTTCGGCTCAGGTCATGATCCCGGGGTCCCGGGATTGAGCCCCGCATCGGGCTCCCTGCTCAGCGGGGAGCCTGCTTCTCCCTCTCCCTCTGCCTCTTCCCACTGCTTGTGCACTCTTGCTCTCTCTCTCAAATAAAATCTTTTGAAAATGTACTTTTTCATATTTTAAAATAATGTGGCATTGCTTTTTCTTTCTTGGTGGCAAATGAAATATTGGTGTGGCTTGCAATCAGTGGAACCTTAGATTTGGTGAAAACAGATAATCATAAAGACAGAGCCATGAGCTCTCCACCATGATCCAGCCCCTACACGGACACCCAGGCCAGAATCCTAGTCTGGGTCACAGGGGACGCTGTTGTCTCTCTCCTCAGATATGTGGGCTCCCACTGCCTTTGGGAGAACAGGCGTGGGAGGGGGCCTTTGGGGTGACTGGACTGATTACCTTCTTGGCAGCTGAGGGCTGGGCGGTCTCCAAACTCCAGGGCACATACAGGTCCGTGTTTAGAATGCAGGTTTCCAGGCCCTGCCCCAGAGGGTCTGGTTGGGTGGGTGTGGGAGTGGAGCCCCAGCTGACTTAGCCAGCCCTGGTTCCTCCCTAGTGCCGGAGAATTCTCTGCTTACGGGCAGCATGTCCATCGTGGGTGCAGGAAATGATCCTTACCTGAAACTGGGAAGGTGGAGTTGGCTTCCGGATGCGACCGGTCAAGTGGTGTGCTGAGGCGGGCTAATCCTGGTTCGTGTGAAATTAGTCATGGTGGCAGTACCTACACCACAGTCATCGGCAAGCCCTACCAGTCAAGGCTGCTTTTTTTTCCTTCACACAGTCAGTTTACCAGCACACCAGGGGGACTTCTCCTTAGCTGGGTGACCTCAGGGTGACCTTGAGGAAGGATATCACTGAAAATCATCCTGAGCCTCTGTCTTCCCATCTGAAAGGGGACAATAATATTTCTCACCTCACAGCACTGCGGTGGAATAATGAGTCTCCGCGAGAAAGCATCTAGCCCAGTGCAGTGCTCTATCAATTTGCAGTTTATTCTTTTGCTTCAGAAGTGTCCTATAATGTTTTCTTCCGGGGAACTTGCCAGGAAGAGAATGAAATGAATGTTCTTCGTGATACAATTCAAGTCTCCATGTGGATAATTAGCACTGAACAGTAAGGATAATAATAAATAACTTCATAGAACCCTCTACAGTTTAACAAACTGTATTTAATGTGGCATAACCTCCCAAGGCAGACACGGCTGTCCCCATTTTTCAGGTGGGGAAACCAAGACTCAGAGAAGCTAAGTGTCATGTGACTTATAAGTGAGGCAGGAACCACAATCCTTCCCCCCCCCCTTCTCATCACAGCGGAGCCTGTGTGAAGAGCTCTGGGTGGGTGGGTGAGATTGAAACAACCCCAACCCCCAAGCCCCACAAGTTTCCTGCTTAAATCTTAAAGTTTAGTTGGAAAACTTAAACACCCTCAAGGGAATCACTGGGGAGTGATGAGCAAGAAAAGTCACAGAAGGTGCCATCAGCAGATGGTGTCGTGAATTCACTTACACAAACACATGGAAGGCAATGCTTGGCTCCAAGCCCTCAAACTAGCAAAACCGCCCAGATGTTCCCCCTGACTGTGTTTCTTAACTGCGTTATGATTCTTCTACCATCCTTCCTGTGTGTGCAGGGGAAGCAGAGCTCAGGGCTGAGGTGGCATTTCTTTCTCTTTCCCTTGGCTGCAGTGAGGCTCGCGGTTTTCTCCCAAGACAAACACTAAATTCTTGAAAGCTGAGACCGTCCACCCTGGGTGTGAATGCGGATGGTGATTTAGTCTTTGGTCTCTTGCAAGTATGAACTTTATTGCCCACGCTGCTTATTGACTTATGAGCTGATTAAAAGGAAGGAAAAAAACCTCTCCCAACTAAAGACACGCACCAGACTTTTCCAAAGTTTAAATAAAGTTGAAATTCAGCAGCAGGTTGGCTGCAGTTGAGAGAAGGGGGTTTGAGCCAAATTCAGCCTTCGAATTAAGAAGGTGTCAAAAGATCCAGCCTTGCAGCTCCAAGGAGTACAATATCTTCCCTTAAAAAACGGGGAAAGTTAGCTTCCAAAGTTGATTCCCTCAATCTTGGGTTTTGCTGAAAAGATAGAAGCAATTATTCAAATAATTCAGGAAGCTAGAGGGAGCAGGGGAGACCTGTCTACTGGTTTCTGGAGATGGTGCAGCATCATGGTCATGATCAGCTGTCCTGATCACATCATCCACCGGCTACCTGGGCACACAAGCCCTCTGGGTCTCCGACATCTCTCAGTGCATGGGGTCGGGGGGCGGTGTGTGAGGGGCGGCTTTTCACATGGAGAGCTGGGGCTGACTCTTGCACAAATGGGTCTAGCCAGCACAGGGTTTTGACTCCTCTGCCTCTCTCTTCCCCTTCCCCTTCCACTCCCCTCCCCTTCTCTTCCCTTCCCACAATGTGCAAGCCATCAAGAGGGCTGTGCCTCTACGATTCATCATTCCTACCATTTCCTGATTTTTATACCCATTTCACACACCCACAGAATAGGAGCCTGTTAAGGACTCTTGCAGCTTTAAAGATTCTGTGACTAAGATATTTGTGATTCATGCACATTTTGAAATACTAAAATCATTTGGCTGAAAAATATTCATTGATATGTGAAAATATTCACAATGTAATGCTAAGTATATTAATAATATGCTGATACCAGAAAGTCAGGTACTAAAATGGGAACCATGGAAATCTCTGGGCTTTGAGATGGTGGGTGATTTGTGTTTTTTCTTTCTTCAGCAAGTGACATCATAATTATTAGTTTCTATCTGACACCCTGGTGAGCTATAAGCTCTGAGTGCAGTCTGTGTCTAATGTGTTTCTTGATGTATCTATAGTGCCAAGAACCATGTCAGGTATGCAGAAAGCCCTGGATAAACATTCGTTGAATGAATTACTGAATGCGTTTCTGGGCTGTATGAGTTGTTGTCCAATAAGCGTATATTACTTTTTTTTAAAAGATTTTATTTATTTAGAGAGAGAGCAGGAGCGGGAGGAGGGGCAGAAGGAGAGGGAGAGAGAGAATCTTAAACAGGGCTCATTGTCACTACTCTGACTTTTATCATTACTGAAGGGTAGGGAAAGCAACAAATGTTAATGTAAAAAAAATAAGTTGTACTCTGATGAAAATGCATATCCTTAAAACAAACAACACCAACAACCCATAGAAATTTGAATATTGGTTGAGTCAGTAGCCAAATGTTGAACAGGGCTTATGCTGTTGTGTCATTTTAGGAGACATTGTGGGACGCCTGGGTGGCTCAGTAGGTTAAGTGTCTGCTTTCAGCTCAGGTCATGATCTCAGGGTCCTGGGATCGAGCCCCGTGTCTCCCTGCTCAGTGGGGAGCCTGCTTCTCCCTCTCCCTCGGCCTGCTGCTCTGCCTACTTGTGCTCTCTCTTTCTCTGTCAAATAAATAAAATCTTTAGAAGGAGACATTGTCAGTTCCAGGGACTCCCAGCCATGGGGAGTCTCTCCGAGCATGGAATCTTCCCTGAGAGTCAGTGTGGAATACCAGACACACCTGAGAACCCTGAGCCACCTCAGGGCTGAGCTGACCCAGGCAGAGGGGAGGACAGACATCTAAATTGGGTGAGAGTTTGCCGTTTTGATATTCATTTGAACTAGACCTTCTTATTACAGAATATGGGATTATTTATTAATTCTCAAAAGTAGATAGAAAGCTGTGGATCTGCCTTTTGTTGGAAGAACGGGAGTTGCTAGAGGCTCTTCTGAGCCTCTGCTCACACCCTCCTGACGTAGCTCGTCAAACAAATGGATTCCACTTGTTAAGTGATAAGTACTGCTGTGTCCTTGAGGGAGCCTTGTTGACTCCTATGTCCCCACTTCCTCATAGCCCACTGCCCTGGTGCTCGTTCTGTGCCTGAGGTGGCCAGCAAATGTTTGTAAGGAGAACGACAGGGGATCTTTGGGCGGCTGGGTCTGCGGCACTAGCGACACGCAGGGAAGGGCAGAGGAGCAAGAAAGCAAGACCAAGGGGATGTGTGTGTGTGTGACAACAGCAGAGAAGGGCACTGGTTGTGTGCATTGGTGGGAGCCCCCAAACGGGGCCAGCCCCAAGGTATTCTATGCTGCACACCTCCTCCCAGGGATCTGTTACCCATGGGGTGGAAGGTCGACAATATGGCTTCACGTAAATGAGCCTGGAAAGAAACTGTGTTCTATTTCTGGTTCCCCCACCAGCTTGCTCTTGCTGAAAGCTTGCCATTGGATTCATTGATTGGCAGGGCAGGGCAAAGTCAATTTGGCTCTCAACCTTGGCTGTACATCAGAATCACCTAGAGGGCTTTTACAGCTCCCAGCGCCCAGGCTCCACCCAGACCAATTACATCAGAACCTCTGCGGGCGCCCGGGCAGCTGGACCTTTTAAAACAGGCCCCCTCCCTTTCCTCAGCAGAAACCAAGGCTGGGAGTCAGAGATGTACCTGAACTCTGGCCCTTCCTGCTTCCTGCCCTGGTCTAATCCTGGCTGACCCCTGAGCGCTCCCCCAGAACTCTGTCCTGGGGCTTAATGAGCTGGTGAGAGGCTCAGGATGATCCCCCGCCTCTGCGAGCCGGCCTCTGTCTGTGCCTCTGGATGTAACCATGGTCACCAGCCGCTCAGGCTGGGATTTACGAGGCAAAAATTTCTCTCTTCATAAAAATGTCCTATGTTCCTGTCATGAAGGGTAATGGAGGCTTTTAGCTTCTGTGTCACAGTCATCTCCCATCTCCTAGTGCTCCTGGTGGCATCGCCCACGGGGAATTAAGTCATAGTCTCCGGCCGTGAGTAACGGAGGCTGCGAAGTGGCCCCCCAGGCCCAGTGAGTCAGCGGGGACCCGGGTCCCTGGAGAACTGCTCCTCCCACCCCCGGCCCTCGCTTCCCCAGACTGTGCCCAGGGGCCCGCATCGAAGCAGAAGTTCGGAACGGCTTCTGCCTCCTGGTCTGCAAAACGAGGCGACTGCATTCCCTTCCTGGGGGTCACGGAATTTGAAAACCTGGTGACCGCCGCTTCCGGTTCCACTGTCCGCCCTTCCGCTGCGGGCCCCACACGCTCGCACAAGCTCGGTCCTACCTGCGGCAGGAGCCAAGCCGACCCCGGGAGCTGAATTCCACACAGCTGTGAGCTGGGGCCCAGGCTGACACCGCTGGGGGACCGTAGGCCCATCCCCTTTACCTGCCAGGACGCCCCGTTCTCTGGGAGCGCCCAGTCCCACCGGAGGGCTGCTGCCGTCTTAGGTCCACGAGGCTGCCCTCGCTCGCAGCTACTCCATGCTCCGTGAGCGTGGATTCTGGGTTTCTCGGTCCCAGGCCGGGGGGCGGGGAGCGGTGGTGGGGGTGCTGTAGAGTCCGTGTCTCCAGATGCCCCTCCCACAATTCCACTCTGTCCCTGGCCCAGCTCTGCCTCATCAAGGTGGACAACAGAGACAGGGTTCAGGTTTCAATCTCATCAGGTGTTGAGGGCATTTCGTGAGGACTCTTTGTATATTTGTGTGGTGATATCTGATCTGGGTGAAATGTATTATTTTTGTTTTAATTTACATGTGTTCCAGTTCTAACCCCACCACTCTGTTTTGTTTTCCTTCTAATCTCAACCCAGAGCCATACATAATTTTGACTAGCATGTGATGAGCTTTATAGTTTACAAAGCACCCTCACATATAAGAGCTAATGCAGTCCTCCCATCCAGAAGATGGGGTTTGCTTATTGTTCCCACTTCCGGCATATGGGAAGTGGGGCTAATGACGTTAAAATGACCTGCCTGAGATGCAAGTGGGCTGGAATACAGATCTAGTGTCCCAGCCTGTGCTATTCTAGCCACCAAAATACCTTTCCTCCTGACTTTTTTTTTTTAAGATTTATTTATTTATTTGGGGGGAGGGGACAGAGGGGGAGGAGAGAATCCCTGAGCAGACTCCCGGCTGAGTGCAGAGCCCAACACAGGGCTCGATCCCAGGAACCTGAGATCATGACCTGAGCTGAAATCAAGAGTCGGCCACTTAACTAACTGAGTCACCCAGGTGCCCCCCTCCTGACTTCTAATACGGCTCTGCAAACCTACACATTTTAAATTCTTCTCTTACTTAATATTATTTCAGGAATATGGTTACCTATTTTTTACACTGTCATCCTGGTTATCATTTGAATAGCTGCATAATATAACATTTTACCATTAATTTACTCATCAGCCTCGGGTCATTGCTCACTTAGGCCATTCTGGTTTGCTATATTAGAAGCAATGCTGCTGCAACCTTTTGGGGTTAGAGCAATTTTCTTCCTCTGAATTATTTTCTTAGAGCAAATTCTCAAGAATGGGATTAAGAACTAGATGAGTATGAACATCTTTGTGATCTTGATTCACCTTGGTATTATTGACCTCCAAAGGAACCAAACATATTTACTCATTATCCATCATTATATGCATTCATTGATTAGTTGAGCCACCCACCCATCCCTCCATCCCTCCATCCATCCATCCAACTATCTGTCTGTCCGTTGGTCCAACCATCCATCCATCCATCCATCCATCCATCATTTCCTCTATAAGTCTTAAGTACATTGCATGAGTCCCAGAAAGAGCATGTTCTGGTATATGTGTGTGGATGTGGGTATAGGGGGGAAGGTCCCTGTTTCTACCCTTTTCTTAGACCAGCCCTTGCTGCTGCTTTCCTGGCTCCCCCTGAGCAACATGTTCCCAGGCCCTGTCCCCCACTTGCTGCCCTCAACTGACTCCCTCGTTGATGCTGGCAGTCTTGGCTCCCTCAGCTTCCCTTTGCTTATTTTGGAAGGCCTGGCCATTTAGCTGCAGCTGCTGGAGTCATTTGGGTCCAGCTGTTTCCCCAGGGCCTGGCTGGTTGAGGGTTTGTGCCAGAGACAGCTGGCCTGAGTTGGGGGAGGTTAGGTCTCTAGGGGAGAGAAAGGCCAGCAGTACCTCTGGGATGTCCTCAAAGGCCAGTGTCCTCTTGTGGGAGACTTGACTGTGGGTGAAAGTGGCCCCAGCTTCCCCTTGGAAGGTCACAAGATGCTTCTGAGATGCTGTGCTCCCTCCCACCAACAGCCTGTGGCCCACCAACCCCAGGTTATCACAGTGTGTAAGCATGTGAGTGTGCGTGCATGTGTGTGTGTGTGTGTGTGTGTGTGTGTGTGTGTGTTTGGGGACATTGGTGGGGACTCTTCTTCAAGAGAATCTTGACAATGAATTTTGTTTTAATTAAAAAAATCATCTGTTTCTTTATTAAATGAGTAAAATCTTGCTGTAGTAGAAAGTACAGACAAGCAATAAAAAAACATCCCTGATTCCACCCCACCATCTTGCAGTGCTAACATAGGGTGTATCCCCTTTGGAGGGGACTGGTGTGGCTAAAGCATGGGGACTTGACCAGGGCAAGGATGGGATGAGGCTGGAAGGTCTGGGTCAGGGCCACATTGTTCTGTGTCTCCAGGAGCCATAAGGAGGGAGATCATGGGCCTTGTCCTCAGACCTAGGGTTAGAGCCTGACTCTGGCCACTTCCTGGGTATATGATCTCTGCCAAGTCACCCAACTTCTCTGAACTTTCACTTGCTCATCTGTCAAATGGGAACAGTAGTGTCTACTTTGTGGGATTAAATGAGAATGATCATGTCTCATGCCTGGCATATGGTAGAAGCTGTTAGATAGGTATCAGGCCCTCTCCAGTGAGTTTGGATTTTCTCCTGTGAAGCTATATTTTAAGCAGGGAAGGGAAGAATTTCTTTTTCTTTTTCTTTCTTTCTTTCTTTCTTTCTTTCTTTCTTTCTTTCTTTCTTTCTTTCTTTCTTTCTTTCTTTCTTTCTTTCTTTCTCTTTTTCTTTCTTTCTTTTTAACGATTTTATTTATTTTAGAGCGAGAGAGAGAGAGAGAGAGACTACATGCACAAGCAGGGGGAGTGGCAGAGGGAGAGAGAGAATCTCAAGCAGACTCCCCCATTGAGCAAGGAGGCTGACATGGGGCTCAATCTCATGACCCTGAGATCATGACCTGAGCTGATATCAAGAGTCAGACACTCAACTGACTGAGCCACCCAGGAGCCCCAGGAAGAATTTATTTCTTATGACTGATTGCTGTAAAGCCATATTTTAGGCAGGGAAGGGGAAAAATTGATTTCTTATGGCTGATGGACTTTTTGAAAACCATTTGCAGGATCATGGGAGTGGTAAGGTGTGAGGGAATATCACTCTTAAAGACTGCTGGAGGGGGGGAGTCTCATTGGTACAACTTTTGCTTGGAGAGCAGTTGGGTGTTATGCAACAGAAAACTTTAAAAAACCCTAATGCCTACCATTTATTGCAACAATGCTGTTGTAAATAACTTATCTGGTGTAGATTATCAGTCAGGATGCATGTACAAGGGTACTCATTCATAGTGTTATTTCGGATGTAAAAATGACAGATAAGCTAAATGTCCAACATGCATCTAACCCTGACACGTCCTTAGGATGGGAACACTACCAACAATGAATGAAGTTTTAGATCTAGCCTTATTAGCACGAAAAAATGTTTGCAGTATATTGTTGAATGAAAATAACAGGTTACAAAAGAGTGGATCTACAGTTCAATTTCATATTTGTAAAAATGTGTAGGTACCCACATGTGTGTAGAAAATGATGGGAGAGATTTCTAAGACCCTCATCCTCGGTTTAAGACACCAATGATTCCTGGGGCACCAGGGGTGGCTCAGTTGGTTAAGTGTCTGACTCTTGATTTGGCTCAGGTCATGATCTCAGTCGTGAGATCAAGCCCCGTGTTGGGTTCTGCACTGGGTGTAGAGTCTGCTTAAGATTCTCTCTCCCTCTCCCTCTGACCCTCTGTGCTCTCTCTCAAAAAAAATAAAAATAAAAAAAAGGACACCATTGATTCCTTAAATGGAGCTCGCTGAAGCCAGCCCCAAGGGACGTTAGTTACTGATGGCCAAACGCCACAGGACCAATTCAGAAACAAGCCCATCAACCTGCAGGGTTCGTGTTCTTCAGAATGCTTCCTGGATCAGAAAACAGACACACTTTCCTGCCTCGGTTTCCCCAGGGTAGGGTGGGAGCAAGCATCTGAAAGAGACCGGCTGCTCTCAACCCTGTGAGCTGAGGAGAATTCAGGCTTCCTAGAGGCAGAAGACACCAAGGTTAAACCCCACTCTTTTCACTCACTTGTGGGAACTGAGAGAGTCAAGGTCAACCCTGGCCTTGGGACACCCCTGTTATGTGCGACGCAGTAAACTAGGTGTACAGAGATAAACGAGCCACAGTTCTTGCCCATAAGGAGTGCAGCTGGGGTGGGGAGAACGAAACTACCCATTGGAAGTGAAGGGGTGTCTCAGAGTAGGAAGGGAGTACCCTGCTTGGGGGACTCGGGAAAGGCCTCACTGAAGAGGTGACCCTGAGCTGGCCTTGTAGGGTGAGGACAGGTGTGGGTAGGCACCAGGCATCGGACTGGGGAAGCGGCATGTGTGGGGCAGAGGCACCGAAGGGCTGTGGGTCTCAGAAAGCCTCCCCTCCTCTCGGCTGCTCGGGGCACCTGCTTCCTCCTCTCCAGCAGCCGCTTTCTTTGCTTTCCAGCCTGCGGGGTGGGGAACACAGCCACTCACTGCCCCAGCTAGGCTTCTGGTAAGGGAGACAATGGGACCGAAGCTGGAATCTCAGTCTGCATTCCCATTTCCCAAGTCCTGTGCCCACTCCCGGCTTTGTGCATTGTGTCGGGGGACAGGAACTGGGGGCACCTGTTTGGACAAAGTTGACCCATGCTGGGCAGAGGGCAGTTCCCAGAAGGAGGGTCTGCAGTGTTGAGGGGACAGGGCCCACATCCCCCCGGTACCACTAAAGGGTGGTTCCAGAGGCTGATGCCTGTAGAGCCCACGGCCCTGCAAGCTTTAAGACACAAGCTTATGATTGAAGGACATTCTTACCCCAGATGTGTTGGGAAATCGCCATTTTCCAGGTACGTGCTGCCCTACATGCACTCAGGGGGGTCGAGGCACACGCGTCCACACAGGCACGCACACATGGAACCTCACAGACCCAGAGCAAGAGGAGAAAAGTCAGCTTCTGCAGTCTGCCTGCTTCCTCCCAGGATCATCAGCACACACAATGCACGGTGACTCATTGCCCGTGACTCACAGCGCTGTGGGGCCTAAGGTCCTGCCGGCAAAGGGCAAACGGCTCATTATTTGTCCTTTATGTTCTCTGAGATGGAGGATTCCCCCAGCCTGGCCTGCACCCCCGTCCCGAGTGAGCCTGGTCGGGAGCAGCTCATGATTTTAGGAGGCGGAGGAGCACCCTAGGGAAGCTCACCTGGCCTGTGCTGTGGGGGTGGCGGCTGGGTGTTACTTTATGAAACGATTTACAGAAGATGTATTTCAACACAGCATTCCCCACTGGGCATTCACAACAGGGTATGATTTCCCAAAACCCAATTTCCTGGCATCCTTTCAGGAATCCGCTGGTTGTGCAAAGTGAAGTTGGTGTGTTGGGGGTGGGGTGGGGAGGAATATCTCGGTGGGGGGTGGAGGGATAGAAATTTCCAGTTGAAAGGAAGGGCCACAGAGGGTCCTGGACTGTTTGGGGCCACATCCTACCACCATCTTGGGCACAGTAGCACTGCTGGCCCCTGCCAGCCCCCTTTCCCCTCTGCCCCACCCTCACCTTCCTCCTCACCTGGCCCCGGCTCTTGGCCGGACACTGCGGGAGAAGCTGCTCTGGTACTTGCTGGCAGCCTGAGTCTCTTCAGCTGTGCGCGAGAGCCTGGCTCCAGGGGATCAGATTCCTTCCCCACCATCAGTGTCTATCCCACATTCACTGCGGGCCCTGTGATGTTCAAGGGTGATGGGGACATGCCACAGGCTGGCTGTTTAGCCAGGAGCCAAGAGTCCCAGGTAGAGTGCCTCGGGAAGGAGGGCTTTAAATTCTTAATCCTGGGCTGGGGGTGCAGGGGAAGGCGGCCATTTGGGGGCCAAGCTTTCATTTAGAAAAGATGTTGCTGCATCCTAGAGCAGGCTTGCACGGTTTTGGGCAGCCAGATACCCACGTGTGAGGTCAGCTGCCACGCATGGTTCTGGGAGAAGGTATGGCTGGGTATTTTGCTCCATCTGGGCCTGAGTCCAGCCCTGTGGGCACATGGAGCTGAGCTGTGGCCAGAGAGAGAAGGAGCTTGGCAGTTGCTTGATGAAGTGGGGGTGGCTATGGTGGTAGGGCCGCGGTGGCTAATTGTGCATACTGAGCCTATGGCCCTTTTAGGAGAGTGAAGATCTGCTCTTGAGCCCTTCTCTCTGAGGGTTTAAGTTACTGAAACAAATCAGGGTATACCAGATAGTCCTGGGACTGAGACCCAGCGGCACGGGAGGACTGAGATATCTCTGACATAAAAGTCGTTGTAAGGATAAAAGGAGACAAAAGTAGTGGGCTTGCCAGGTTGACCAAGGGGGACGAGTGCGCTCTCGACTGAGGTCTATGTAATGAAAGAACTTCAGAACCAGGAGATCAAGTCCAGCCTGGCATGAACCCCATGGCCTACAGTGACTCTGGAGAAGGTCCCCTATGTAGCTGGAGGACCGACGGCCCAGCCAGCAGATTTAAGGATCAAATTTTGTATAATTTGAATGAAAACTATAGGAACCATGCACTTATTCTGTATCTCAAGCTGGTCAAGTGGTTGTTCATCCCATGTACCAATGAAGATAGGCTAGATTATGCTACAGTAGCAAACAGCTCTAAAAGTCTTAGTGGTTTAAAACAACAAATAACAAAGTTTATTTTTTGCTCACAACAACGCCATCACAGGTCTGTAGGGGCTCAGTCTACTGTGAGTCAGGGACTTGGGCTGCTATTATTGGGAACTTTTGACAGTTGTCATGGAAAAGCACATATCGACTTTAAAACTGTCTTGCTGGAAGTGACACCTGTCACTTCCACTCACACAGCAAGTCACACAACTCCACCTGGATTCGGGTGGCTGGGGATGTATACCCTTTCCAAGTGTCCAGGAGGAGAAAGAGCCAGAGCATTTGAGAACAGCCCCAGTGACTTCCACACACAACCAGAGGGCATGGCTTGCAGCACGTTTCTGGTACAGATTCCATTTGCCCAGGAATTCTGAGAAGGCGGTGGCGGGGGCGGGGTGGGGGGAGGGGGTGCGCAACACCATGGCAGGAATCAGGGAAGTCTTCCTGGAGGAGGTGGGATCTGAGGTTAGCTTTGAAGGACAACCTATCTTCAGACCTACTGATCTAGACATGAGGAGGAGGAGATCAGAGGGAGCAGCCCGAAACAGCAGATTTGGAAGGTGACCCCGTCTGCTGGCCACAGGGGTCCTGTACTCACATCTCCTTCCCGACCCTGTTTTCTCCAAGCTTTAGGACTCATGGGGAGGAGGAACAAAAGAAAAAGCTGGGCTGGGGTCAAGCAGAGATGAAAATTCTGGGAGCTGCTGACCAGAGGAGGAGAGGAGACAGGGCAGAGTCCCCTCTTGTCTTGTGCTTAGCTGCAGGCCCGGCACCTGGCACTGTGTGAGCCCTGCCACGGCCATGCTCATCTCTGGACATGGAGGAGGTGCCAGAGGGAGGGGGTCTGGCCAGATTTGCGGCTGTGCTATTTGTCCCTCAGTGACTCCTCCAGCCGATGGGCCCCAGAACCCCACAGTCAGGTCATCCCTTGAACCAAATAAAGGGCCTTATTTGAGAGAAGGATACAGAGGGGGAGATGAGTCCTAGGTTGCCCCGCCCACCAGTCAGCCAGAAAAAGCAGCGGCTGAGGGGCTCTTGTGTAATTCTGCAGTGAGCGGCGTGAGGCATCTGGAGAAGGGAAGATAGGGCCTTGCTGGGAGATGTTCCAGCCTGGAGGAAGTGTGGCCCTTACCTCTGAAGTAGCCACAGGCAATGCCTTCGGGGCATCTCTTGTCTGAAATGGGGGACATTCCATCCTCTTTCCCATCCTTCCTAGCAGCTAATTAACGCTGGCAACGGGAACCCTAGGTGGGCAGAGAAGTCTGGGACTTCATTTGACTCCCAAGTGGGGCCACTCACAAGAGACGCCTTCAACCTGGCCTATCTCTAACTGCCAGGTTGCTGCAAGGAATAAATGAGCCCTTTGATGAAAAATGCTAAATCACATGAACAACATTAATTATAGATAATTTAAAAACCAGGGACTACCTACAGCTTCCTTGGCTTGATGTCAAGGCCCCATGAGTGGTCTAAAGACTGGACCTCTCCCTCCCCAAGGCATGGTCACCCAGGGCCAATACCCTGGGAGCAGGTAGTCTCCTGCAGGCCAGCTTCTGGGGAGTGAGGAATAAAGGAAACGTAGCAGACCCCTGTGCTGAGGAAGGGTGGGCAGGGTGCGGATGGACGGGAGCCCCAGGAATTGGGAAAGAGGCATAGGGCACAGCGCCTCCTGGGGCAAAGCTGATGGAAGGGACTCAGAACTGTGTCCTGGGGTGGGAAGCAAGAGAACAAAATGAGGATACTGGTGGTAGAAATGCTAAATGTTGACTGCTGAGGATCATGGCAGGAGAATGAACTTGCAGTGGAAAGGGACAGCAGAGGGGGAAAAATGGACAACATGGCAGCCTGGGCAGAAGGCTGGCCTCCTTAGCCTCAGACCAGGGGTGCCCCCGCCCCTGTGCCCAGAGTCAGGCTCGCAATTCTCTGAGGGGCTTCAGGTGTGGTGATGGCAAACGTAGGGCTGGGGCAGGAGAGGGGTTGGCCTGGGGAACAAGAGACCAGGGATTGGGCAGTGGACCAGACACAAGGGCCAGGCTTTGGCACCCCCCCCCACCCCTGTAACTGCACGTTTACAGCAAAGAGCCATTTGACTCTTCCTCAGAGTGGTGCCTATGCCCACAAAACTGTCCCCTACCTTATCTCATCCAGTCAGTATCAGACACACACCGGGCCGTGAGTAGGGGAGGCTGGCTTTGCATCTATAGGGAAGGGGGATGGTCTTCACCCCTGCACAGACCCTCTGGTGGGCCAAAGGGCAGGACTGCCTGCCCAGACTTCATAAGGAAGCCTAATGCACCCAATGACAATGATAGCTACTCACTATTAGCTAGCACTTGACTCTGCTCCGGGGACTCTGCAGCTGGAAGTCTTCACCACAGCCCTGCCGTTAGCACCCCCATTACCCAGGTGGGAAGACAGGCACGGACAGGTGGCAGTACTTGCCAGAGGCCACAGGGCAGGAGGGGGCAGCTGGATTCCCAGCCTGACTGTCCAGCTCTCTCAGGCCTACCTCCAGCCCCAGCAGGAACTTATCTTCTGGAGCTTTTCCCTTGTAGCAACAAGTCCTTAACTTTGCCTCCGTGCCTTTGCATATTCTATTCCCCCTCTGCCTACAGGTGTTTGTTTGTTTGTTTTTTGCGGTTTGGTTTGCCTGTTGAACTCCTATTCATCCTTCAAAACCCAGTGTAGAGCCATCTCCTCCAAACTTTCCCTGATCTCCTTGACCCAGGAAAATGTTTTCTTCCCCGACCTGCTCTCTTACCCTTATCTTGGTGAGGTTTTCTTGTCTGTCTCCCCTATTAGACTAAGAATTCCTGGAGGGAAGTTCCTTGAGCTCAGTGATGCTTAGCACAGAGCCAGGCACATGGCATGGCCCAGAAAATGTTTAGCGAGTTGAATTTAATTCAGAGGCAGGAGATTCAGGTCCCATTAGAAAGGCACAGGCCTTTCCTCAGGAAGGTCTGACTTGCTGAGGGAGAAGCGTTGCCCTTTCTTACCATGGGAGCTTGTAGGACACCCAAATATAAACCAATGTAGGAATACACATCAAGTATTAATGTGGCACCAGCTGGTTCCAAAGTGGAATTCTAGAACCTTGAAGTTGAAAGGGGCCCTGAGATCTAATATTCTTGTTTACATGCAAGGAAACTGAGGCCCAAGAAGTACACGCACCTTCCCCCCAACACATCCAGGTAGTGAATGACTCAGGTGGGACAAGAAGACAGGTCCCTGCAATCCCAGTTTGGGGACTGTGCCACTTGAAAAGGAAGCCCGGCCCTCTGAGGAGCGGCCCGGGGCTCAGCCTCTGCCCGTCACCTCCAGGTGCTCATCTGTGCAAGGCGAACATAGCCTCTGCCGCCAGGGGAGTCAAGGTGGGTGTCCTGCAGCACTGGGCCCACAGTAGATCTTCACAGAGGCAAGGCCCCCTCATGTTCTGCACGGGGAAGATGCCAGCCCCGAGACCATGCAGTTCAGAATAAGGAAGTTTCTCGGAGGCCAGGAGCCGGTTTGTGTAACAGGAACTGCGGTTTCCTGAGAACACTGTGTTCCCGGAGGCCTCCCCTCCTCTCTCCAGAGTGCCGTCCACCCTCGCGCCCCCTCCACGTAGGCACCCGTTACTGCAGGTCTAGTCTCTGCTCCCAATTCTCCAGCCCCAGCCACAACCTCCCTCCTGGGACCCATGCCCACTGGCCAACTGGACCTTGACCTTGGCTATCACATCCTCACCCCAAAGACCAAAGGTCTGAAGTCATGCTCTGCTCTTCTGTGTGTCACCCAGGTGGTTTGTCAGAGTGGCCTTGTTGGGAGAGCTGGTGTTCTAGGGCAGGAGAGGGTCTGATCTAAGTCCAGGTGCCTGTTAGCTCCACGGGGCCCAAGACACACTCTCTCTGTCCGCCTCTCCACTGCAGCAGCTCCCCCCTCCCCTGCCCCATTCTCTGTCCTCCAGCCTCCAGTTCTCTTGGCCTTGTCTCCCTACTGAGTTAAATGCCGTTGGGGTTGTGGGTCACGTGTCAGGACATGCATGGGCTTTCTAGCTGCAAACTCCCGAGGGCCAAAGACACAACTTTTTTATCTTCAGAGATTCAAGGACACAGCGGACCCTCCCTTTTCTTTTTCTTTCTTTCTTTTTTTTTTTTTTTTTTCCTTTTAGCAGTATAGCTCCCACCACCCACTCTAGATGGCTTGGTGAGATGGAGATGGCCATAAGATGGGTGTTAGATCAGAGGACCCAGAAGTACTCAGATCGTTCCCAACCTCCTGGCCACTCACAGAGAAAGGTGAAGGGAAGTAATAGAATACTTTGTTCCTGGCTGGAGCTTTGGCCCCAGACTCAGGCAGCAAGACCAAATGACCTTTTTCCTTAGGGAGTCAGGCCCCAGAGCCTTGGACCCAAGGGCCCTTTCCCCCTAAAGCCACAGCCGAGTCTCAGATGAGCAGAGGCCAGCCCAGAAGCAGTGGGGGCCCTGGCCGGGGGTGGGGGGGGCCCTTCCAGGAACAAAGGCAGGCTCACCTTGTCTGAACGGAGCAGGTGGGGCTGAGGGAAGAAGACGGTGTGAGAAAGAGCTGTCTAGGGCTACTTGCAACAAGTGGGGTGAGGGCACACACAGAGAAACACCTGTTTGAAGGGGGCTTGTCCCCCTATCCATGGGCCTGTCCTCTTTGGTCTGAGCCCCGGGCTCAACACCGCTCTGGCTTGGCCTGCAAGGGGCCCCGGCCCTAGGGCACGAGGTCTTTTAAATAGGCACAGTGACCCCAACCCACTAGCACATTGGCCCAAATGACATCCTTGAATTGGCCTAAGAGGGCAGTGGGAAGGAACAGAGAGAACTTTTTCCCTCCCCAGGGCCAAGGGCCACATCTGTATCTCCCCTCTGCCCTAACATGCCTGCCAGCCTTTTTTCTTTTTTCTTTCTTTTTTTTTGCTTGTTTTTATGTTGTTGTTTTGTTTGTTTGTCTGGCAGACTGCTTCCATGAAGGCCCTGGAGGCTCTTTTCTTTTTACCAAGTTGTTTAGGCTCATTGTGGAGAATCAGGTGGCAGATGGGGGAGGTCTAGAGGGTTCTGCAGTGCCTACCTTCTTAGAGGAGGTCCAGGATGCCCCGTGACCTCTGGAACCGTGGCATTGTATCCTAATTGAGTGATGTTCTTTCCCCACATCTCAGATTTCTCCAATCTCTCCAAATTCACCCTCCCCCCCAACCCTGGAAATATATATGTGTATTACTTAGATAAAATGGAGTTGTGAGGCAGTTGGTGCCGTGGAAAAGTGGCGGCTCTGGGCTACAGTCTCTGTTTTCTCACTTCCTGGCTACGAGAGCTTGGACAATTTCCTAGCTCCTTAGGCCTGGGTTTGCTCATTTGCAAGACAGGGGCGTTGTCTTCCCGGGTGGTTGTGAGAATCACTGTGATGCCGTGTGGGGACAACCTGGGTTGTGCCCAGCAGCATTAGATGCTCAGTGAGAGGTAACAGTTACTCTAGATTCGAAAAGAAACGCAAATAAAAGTAATAATAAAAACTGACAGGGAGAGAACACTACATGTCAGACACTAAACCAAGGATTTACATTTAATCCTACTCAATCCAAGAATAGCTCTGTAAGGTAGGGACTATCATTAGCCCCATTTTACAGAAGGAACCCAGGACACAGAGAGGCAAGTCACTTGTTCAAGAAATAGAGTCAGGATTCAAACCCAGAGACCCTGACTCCAGAGTGGTTATTTTAGGAAGGGGAGGCAAAAAGGGGCAGAAGTGAAGCTGGGGTACGTATCACACACGGCCTAGAGATTTGTCTGTTCTTAGAGATGGGAACCCTCTGAAGCATTTGGTGAAGATCTCATTGGGGAGGTCGTGCCCCCCCCCCCCCCTTGGCTGCCTGAGCCATCCCACGTGGATGCTGGGTAGGGAGAGGAGCCTCTCCTATCTTTCAGAGTCTCTGTTGAAAGAGATGATTCAGCTTCTCGGCCAACTCTGATGCGTCCCAGGCAGCCCAGACCCAGCCAGTTGCGGGCGGGGGTGGCAGGCGGGGAGTGGTGGGCGGGGCCTCGTATCTCAGAATGCGGGGGTTCCAAAGGAGCTGGGATGCACTGCTGACTTGCAAAAGATAGCTGTTGGCATGTGGACAGAGTGAAGGAAAGCTTGTAATTGTAGCCATAAATTAAATGCGGACAGAGGAAAAACCGTCAGGCTTTTTGCAGTTATTTTGTACAGAAGAGGTGGAAAAACACAGCTGTGGTGTGAGAGCTGGGCTGGCTGGATGTTGGCAGAGGTGGGACTTGTGGGTTCGCCACGGAGTGGGGTGGGGGGGTCCCCTGCCCCAGAAAGCTATTGCAATGGCCCTCACTTTCAGGATGACAAAACAGCCCGTTCCCAGAGAAGGAGGGCCCTTCCTCTTGGGGGCTGTCCTGGCGGATACCTGAACAAGCCCGGTGTATCTTTAGCACTCTTGCTTGCCTCTTTGTGGGTTTCGAGTTTGGGCTCTGCGACTTAGAGCCCTGTGCCCTTTGGCAAGCCACTTAAAAGTAAAGGACTGTAAGCATCTGGTGCCTGCCATATGTCAGCTCCTGGGGTTGGCCTTCTCAGCTGGAGTGTAGCTTCTTCCTCACTAATACACCTGATTTAATTCAAGCATCCACTCCCTGCCCCCCTCCCCCCCCCCACCCCCCAGCCTCCTGCTTCAGCCCAGGTTGGGCCCATCCCTAGCTTCAGAAGGTGGGTCCTGATTGGCTCCAGCCAGTCATGGTGGTCCCATTCCGTTTGTTTGTGATGGGGTTAGGCATGGCTATGTAACCCCATCCTAGCCAATGGATATATAAGGGGAAGTCCGTTGGGGGTGCTCCAGGGGGAGGTTTCTCATCTCTTACTCCTAGGAGGAGATGGTCTCTTACACTTCTGGATATTGTGTCCACAGCCACCGTGAGCATCTAGCTCCCAGAGGCTGGCAACAGCAATGAGGATAACAGAGCAGAGAGGTGGAAGGAACTGGGGCCTCGAGCTGCTATGTTAACCATTGCTGGGGCCAGCCTACCTTGTGCTGTTGTTGTCTAAGCCATTTTGAGTTGGGTTTTCTGTTAATGGCAGTTACATGTTCCTTCCACTTCTTGCCTCACCGAAAAATGGGTAGGTTCTAGAAGTATGTTCTTTTCCCCAAGTCAGAGGGTCCCGAGCTGGGTTACTTGGCCCCAGTGGTGTCATTCTCTTTTAGCTTTTCGGATAACAAGGCACCCCCTCAGATGCAAACACATCCCTAAGGTGGGTTCAAATAACAACCACTTTGACCCTCCAACATTCAGGCCATTGTGCTGGAGAGGGCTCATCACGGCAGGTGTGTTCTCTCAGGCAGACAGAAAATGATCTTAACCTCACTGCTTTATATTATGGGCGCCTTGCATCAGTATGTGCTATTAATTGGAATGAGATATTTTTATATGTAATGTGGTGAATTATTAAGCACCCACTGTCTGGTTTTGCCTCCGAATGTCTTGTGCTCCCTGAATGTATGCAAGTCGCGGACTAGAAACTCCATGATGCCTGCTGGAGATCTCTGGCTTTCTAATAAGGGATCCTGGAGGATCTATTCCATCTGGGAGTCTCCCAGCTCAGCTCTTTGCCTGGGGGAGGAGGTTATTAATGTGGGACCGTCAGTTCTCTCTGTCAAGAGAGAAAGAGTAAAGGCCTACATCCCTCCCTCTCCTTCCACCCGCACCACACACACCTCCAAGCCAGACAGCTGGGACCACTGAGATGCATGTCCCTTTTTTGAGATGCGAGGGGACCAGGCAGTGGTCAGGGAGGAGTCCGTTTCTGCTGGAGAAGACTCCTAACCTGTGTCCCATATTTGACTAACGCACCCTAACCAAGTAGGCCTCTGCTTAATATCCTGGGAGTCAAGTGCTCAAGTCAAACAACCCCAGGGAGGTCAAGGGAGACGGGGCATGGACTGTCCCTGCTCTCACTAACAGTTAATGCCTCCTGTGGGGCTCTGTAAGGCCCAGGTTGAAATCTGTGAGTGGATCCTTGGGGGAGGGCAGGGCACAGGAGTCCTGAGCCCAGCTGAGTCCCAGTGGGGTCAGGACGATCTGGTCTCATCAGCCCGGGGACGGAGGTGGACCCCAGCCAGGAGAAGGCAGGGAGCACCTCAAGACTTCGTGTGCTCTGTCCCATTGTCCTCACGGGGGCTTCTCTTTGCTCACGGGAATGGAGCTTGTTCTCTTGGAGGCAGTGAGTACTTTCCCTGCTACCTTCAGTGAGGAGGAAACTGAGACCAGTGACTCCTAACACAGCCTTAGAGTCTCCCTGGGTTCAACTCCTGGCTGTGCCATTACTATTTGTGTGACTGTGCTAGTTTTGTGACCACTGCGTCCTGCTGTCCTTATCCACGGGGTGGGGAGAAGCACAGCAGCCCTCTCACGGGGTGGTCGGCCATGCTACGAGAGTCGGCACAGGGCGAGCACTCAAAGCAGGCTCATGGTAGGTGTCTGAAAGATATGAGCTGCTATCATGACCTGAGTCATCCGGTAAGTGAGGCCTTCCGCTGGGTCCTCTCCCAGAGTTCTTTGTTTTCTCACCGTAACCCCCCCGCTTGTCAGACATGCTTGTATGCCACAGTTCTGAAAATGGTCCCGATTCTCATTCAGCCTGCACGCTGGCCCTGTGAGCGAGGTGGTCCTGTGTTCCTGGGCCCGTTTGATCGATCACCAGAAGGTAAGGGAGCTCCAGGAGGAGCGGAGCATGTGTCAGCTTGTGTGAGGGGGACATCGGTTTTCAGAGGCCCTCCATCTAGGCCAGCCAGAGGTCTCCCCGAGGAGTCACAGTGAGGACAATCAGCATCTCCTAATCTAGAAAATCAGGGATTAGAGGACCTGCAGCTGAGACGGAAAAGGGCCAGCTGGGAGGGCCAGCTGGGAGGCGATCCTGGCGTGCTGGCTTGAGGGCTCTGGTCATGGAAGGGGGAAGGGCTGAGGTGGGCAGCTAGTGGCCTGTCCTGTCTCACCTAGTTGGGAGGCCACTCGTGGTGCTGACGGACCTCCGGGAGGACCCCGGGCAAAGCCATGAATGGTAGCTCCCCAGGACTTTGGGGCAGAAATGAGAGGTTGAGGGGCATTCAGGGCAGCTCCCCTAAATGTTTTTGCTTCTCTCTGAGCTGTGTTCTGAGTGTGTCCCATGTGGAGATGGAGTCCAGGGCTGAGGGAATGACCTGTCATATGCAAGTAGGGGGCTGATGCTCACAAAAGACCTGGACACCTCTCTTCTGGTGGCATTTAAAATATCTTAAGGAGGGGAGCACCTGGGTGGCTCAGTTGGTTTAAGCGTCCAATTCTTGATCTCAGCTCAGGTCTTGATCTGAGGGTCATGAGTTCAAGCCCTGTGTTGTGTGGAGCCTACCTAAAATAAAAAATATTTCAAGGGGGCTGCCTTCCCTTATCCACCACACTTCTGCCCCTGTGGCCTCCCTCCCACCCGCCTACAGCGGTTCCCCAAGCTAGATTAAGCTGTTTCTTCTGAGAAGTCTGCCTCTGGATTCTCTTTTTAGTCTGAACACAACCTGACCGTATCAATAAAGAAAAGTTAAAAAAAAAAAAAAATCAGCCACATAACTGCCAAACATTTTACTTTTCCTATTTTTTCCAATCTTGGCCCAAGTGCTGGCCTGTTTTCACCCCACCATCCTGTGTCCTATTTGTAAACCTGGCATCAGAAGCCTCAGTTGCCCATTCTTATGATACATTAAATTGGCTCAATGCCCCTTCCAGGTATGTGGGTTCCCTTTGTCTGTCTGTCTGCCCCTCTAGGTCTACTCTCCACTGTGTCCAGCCTGCTTTGGCCCTGGGGGAGGGGCACACCCCTGGTGTCTCTTTGTGTATTTAAATTTCAGTTCCCTCTTAATCACCTCTGTAAAGGCCCTGTCCCTCAATACAGTCACATTCTGAGGTACTGGGCGTTAGGGCTCGAACACGGTTTGGGGGAGTCACAATTCAGTCCATAATGTCATTCCCCGCCCCCCCCCCCCCGCTCCCTCCCTGTGGGCTCACTGGGGGCCTGGCTGCGCCCTCCACAGAAGGTCACAGCTCTTGTCAGTCTTGTCAGACAGCCCCCAGCTGGTTCTCTCTGGTCCCCCCTCAGGCCTAGTGGAGCTAATAGTGTGGGGCTGTTCCCAGCACTTGGGGTGTCCACACGCACACGCCCTGCCCGCACCTTTGTAAATGGTCCTTTTATTCTACTCTCTCTCATTATCCTTGGTGAGCATGCCATCTGTTCCCTGCTGGGCCTCTGCTGGTTATGCCAGGGATGGTGGCAGACCCAACAGGGCTCCCAGCAGCTCTGAGGATTTCTGGGGCTGCCGCCCAGCTTCAGCTTGCCCGTTCCGTCTTTCCTTGGTGTTGGAGTATGCTGCCTTGGTCATGTGTTAGAGACAAGAGGGGAGAGAGGGACATAACCTCATGTGGCGATAGAGCAAATGCCTTACAGAGAATGTTACACACCCCCGGAGACTCCCTGCCCTGAAGGAATCCTGACGGCCCTTCCTTCACACAGATATGCGTTGAATGTCTGAATGTTCCACTTGGCAGCTCCTCTCTTTCCTCCAGCTGCCAGCCCCAACTCTCAAATTACTGTTATTTCTTTTGTATTATCCAATTCAGTGGGCCCCCCTCCACACGTTCAGCCCATCCAGGCCGTTCCCTGGGGGCTCCACATTTCACACCCAAAGACACCGCCTGGTACTGGGCCAACTATAGGGGCTCCCTGAAGACTCTGCCACCATTTGTAAACTAACAATGTCCTCTTCTGCATTACAGCCTCTTTCCACTTAATACTATAGCAGGACAATCTTTCCGTGTGTTACGCACACTCGTGCTGTCCCAAAGAGGCGGCATGCCTCCATTTACCTGACCGTTCCCCTGTGGTTGGATAGTTACGGCATCTATACGTCATTAAACAAATCCATAGACCCAGTTCCTTCTTTCTTCATTCTCCCAATCGAAGGGATATGGAAGTGGTCTCTGACCATGTTTTCATCACCTTGCCACACTGAAAGCTTTGACTTCCCCTGAGTTCTCTTGAGCTGGTGGTGGTCGGTGGTTCTCAGGACCACCACCGAGAGGGACTCATGAAGACCAGAAAAGTTGTAGACCTTGGAGCTCATCTGAAAGGGAACATTTGGCAAGCCTGTTGAATGGAGAGCCCATGTTGAAGGAATTATGGCAAGAAGAGCTTTGCCACCAAACATTTTAATAGCTGCTACTGTTTCTACAGACCTGTGTAATGAGCCAATGAGAACAGTTGCTTTTTATGATGAGCCTAACAACTGCAGAATTTCCCAGAGTCTAGGCCATGGAACACTGGTCACATGGCATCCTCTGAGAAGAGAAGAATGTTGAGTGGTTAAGAAGGTTTGGAAAACACTCTCTCCACTTCTAATGCATTTAGTAAAGTCTCAGAATCAGGCAATAATAAAAAAACACATTCATTTTTAAAACCCATTATTTCCCAAAGTTATTAGACCTTTTTTTTTTTTTATTACATAACATCATTTAACATCTCACAAAACTTGAGGTTCATGGAAGAGACTTCAGGAAACATTGCCCAAAGGAACATTACCTGCAAGGCTCTTCTGAATAAAGACGAAAGGTAGAATGATCAAAGATGGTCAGCTTTATAATCCTGTGAAGATTGTTGATACAGACATGGCAGCTAACGGGCGTGCGGGACAACGACATCCTTCGGTCAGGCTAACCAGTGGCAGGCCTGGGGTATGTTGAGCGGCCCCGGAAGAAGGTATGAGTTAGGTCAAGGAAGGTTCGGGGTCGGTCTGGAGTCCTAGGGAGCGTTATCACAAACATACGAAGAAGTTAGGCATATTTGGGACATATTGTGAATCTTTTGAAGAAAAATCCTACTGTTGTCCTAAACCATTCTTAACTACTCTTTTGAAGACTGGGTTCTGAGCTGGGGGATGGGGGCTCTGTTCTTAGACTTCCCAGCAACCTGGCGTGGTCCTGTTTGGGCAACACAGGGACAGCTAGAGGGCAGGTACCTGGGCTCAAACCCATCTTCCCATCCTCTTTGGAAGACTGCCTGTGAAGTGGGGTGGGTCCTAACTCTGCCATTTTAGTGCCATTTAGTCTTGCCTGAGGGGCTTTCCTAGGGTCTCAAGAAGCCATCAACTGTGACCTTACCTGCCCCCCACTCCCATGCCCTAAGGCTGTCCAGCCTCCCCTCCAGATCAGCGTGGAGCCCAGGAGGGAGAGAGACTGCTGGGGGTGCAGGCCCAGGAGCCCCTGAGTTCTCCGCAAACCCTGGCCTGGAGCTGCAGCAAGAGAGGGGTCGTCTGCTTGCCAAGAGGGACAAAACTGCCCCAGAGACATGGAGAGAAAAGGGAGAGGAGGCGGCGAGGTCTGCCACGCAAAGAGAAGGGGTCCAAAAGGTCATTCGTTGTGTGGCTGGTCTGGGCGCCCCCTTCTGTGTTCCCAGCCAGAGGACAGGCTTTTAAGTTACCTGGTGGGCTCCTCGTCCGAGAGGCTGTCGGTGTGCCTTTGGGGTTCCTTGCAAAGCTGTCCACGAGGGTGCTGGGGGTCACGGGGATATGCGGCTGTCTCCGGTTCCTGCCCCCCCCCCCGCCCCAGTGAGGGATAGGATAGCAGTGGCCCCAAAGCAGAGGGTTGCCAGGACCACGTGGCTTATGGGGAGGGGCAGGGGTGCAGTACCCTCAGAGCTGATGGTGCCACTGAAAGAACCCCATAAGAATAATAATGTCGATGGCAAAAATGAGCACAATACCGACAATGAGGGCAATAGCAACAACAGAAATGATAATAGTTCATGCCTTATTCATGTAACTAGTATTCACTAAGTCCCTCCTAGGCGCCGGCCCCAGCCAGGCACCCGGAATGGAAGTGGACAAGGTCCCGGCCCTCCTGGCATTTCCAGTCCACCGTGGAATCAAGCTGAGCTTCCCAGTACCTAGTGACACCATGATCATGGCAGCGTTTCTTGAGAGCTTCCCAGGTACCAAGCATCGTACTCTTTACCTGTTTCACCTCTTGTAGTCCTCACAACGAATCTGCATGGCTAGTGCTTGTATCAGCCCATTTTACAGATGAAGAAAAGGAGGCTCAGAGAGGTGAGGTGCCATGCCTTCGGACATGCAGTATGAGCCTGAACTCGGCCAGGGAGGGACCCAGACTGGTCAACCGCCTTTCTTGCTCTTGGAGGGGTGGCTAAGTCTGACGCAAAGTGAGGAGGGCACATTATGCCTGTGGAGGTGAGGTGGATGATGGTACGGCAGGGCCACGCATCGAGCGGCCGCATGCAGAATGCCAGGCGCTGGGCCTCTGCGGCTGAGGCTGATGGGATAAATGGTACCGAGGTGCTTTTGGTCCCGTTGCCCCATCTGGGGGCTGGGGACCTGCTCTCTGCACCTGCGAAAGTGCAGGTCGGCGGATACCCACTGAGCCGTGCGATGACAAGGGGATTTCCTGGCAGGAACATATGCATTCCCTGGAAGCTGCGAAGACTTTGTGTGTCTTGTGGGTCAGGGGATGTTTGGGTGTGAGCTTGAGTCTGGATGTAGGCATGGGCGGGGCATGTAGGCGGGTGCGGGGCAGGCCGGTGGGGCAGGGTCCGTGTGCATCAGGGAGAGGGAGGAGAAGGCTGGGGGAAGGTCGGGCGTGACTCTTAGTGCCAGCATGAGGCCCGTGACTTTGCCCTGTGGCTGAGGGAGCCATGGGTGGTGGCAGAGGGGCGCCAGGGCAGGCGTGTGGTGGGATGGGAGAGAAGCTTGGCATGGGGGCATCTGAGCTTCCCCAGGGGCTGCCTGTAGGAGAGTCTTCTGCCCTGTCCTCTGACAGGTCCACCGGTCAGCTCTTTGGCGCTGCCAATCTTCCCTTCAGGGAGTTGCTGTCTTTTGGGCTTTTTGCAACCCGAGTGAGAGGGGGAAATTCTCAGGCTCCCTGGAGAACCAGATTGAACCCGGAATTCGAGGAAATGGCTAACAAGCCTGTGAGAATCAGGGGGGCATCAACGACTGGAATTATCCGCCTGGTGTAAAATGGCGCTAGACCCTCCAACCAGCAGGGTCTCCTCATTGGCTGCACATTGGAATCACCTGGGAAGCCTAAAAAAAAAAAAAAAATACTGATCTGTGGGCCCCAGAGGTTCTGATTTAGTCGGTCTGGGGTGTGACCCGGGCGTCAGGATTTTAAAGCTCCCCAGAGGACTCCGGCCTGTGACCAGAGCTGGGCACCACTGCCCTGCAGCATTCGGAGGCTCTTCAGTCAGCAGGGACACTGAAACCACGGGCCCCCTCAAATCAAAGTCCTGTCTGGACACCCAGGGGCTGGCTCTCCCTAGGGTGACTGTAGCATTAGATTTCTTGAAATGCCCTGAGGTCCTGAGAGGAGACGTCCCGATTCTCAGTGGAACCTCCTGAGGCCTGACACCAAGAGGGCCCTGTCGCTAGTGCTTGTCTCTTTCTGTCCCTTGTAACTATTCTTTCCTGCCCTGAGGCAGGATCCCCACCCCAATCTGCCTCAAAAACCAAATTTTCTTTTGACAACCATTAAAGATAAAATTTAAAAAATCATCTAAGAAGACATGTGTAACCCACTGGAAATTTCAGGGCAGTGAGTCATTGTGCTCCTGGGCCCCTCAGATTCTTATGTAAGGTTGAGTCACTTTTTGTGAAGTCCATGCATAGCAGAAAAAAATGGGGAGGCTCTCAAGATTGTGTGTGTGTGTGTGTGTGTGTGTGTGTGTGTGTGTGTGTGTGTGAGAGAGAGAGAGAGAGAGAGAGAGCAAGAGAGAGAGAGAGAGAGAGAGAAACAGAGAGAAAGCAAGAGAGAGAGAAAGTGAGCCAGAGAGCAAAAGAGTCTTGTCATTTGTAGCTTTCAGACACTGGTGGTAACTCTGAATTAACTTCAGAGATTCCTCATCCCCTATACTTGTTCTCCATTTCCTGTACTTCATTTTCCATCCAAATTTTACCCCTTCATAGAAGTGATGGTATGCAGATCCCATCATCCAGCTCCTCGGGCTCAGACACGGCTGTCTCTGGATCCCCAGGACAGGGAGAGTGGGGTGGGTGGGATGCCTCTGTTCTGCTTATCCTCGGGGGTGCGGCGGGCGGGGGCTACACCCCTGCTATGTGCAGGCCCCAGAGCCCGAGAGGTGGATAAGACATGTCTGGGCCCAGTTCTGGGTCTGGGTCCTTTACTTCTGGATTTCTCAAAAAAACACAGAGGGTGTGGAGCAAGATCCAGGAGAAAAAAGAATTGCAGCCACTTCAAGGGAACAAAATGAGGGAGCCCATTCCCTGGGGAATAAGGTCGCTTTTTGGGAGTTTGACCATAAAACTGATACACAGACATGGAGCAGACAGAAGCAAAGTCAAAAAGAGAGAGAATGGGCCCAGGCTGGCAAAACTGATTTGGGTGTTAAAGGGAAAGATGCCCGTCTGAAGGGGCCAGGTCTGCCATGGGGGTGTCGGAAAGAGCCAGGGGAGCCAGGCCCCAGAACATGGACATACGTGGCTCCCACTGCCTCACAGAGGGAGAGGGAGTCTGGCTACATCCTCCCAGGGATGGGCATGCCTGCTGGGGGTTGGGCTGGGGTGCTCACACTGGTGCTGCCTGAGATTTCCAGCCTATACCCAGTAAGGACTGGCCCTGGTTTTGCATCCAGACTCCCCAGGACTGGCTCTCCAAGAAGTATGCCCTGGGAAAGGGGTGCCATTACATCTACAGGCGAGAGAGTAACCAGGTAGTGATCATCTTCCTTGTGAATGAACAAATCCCCCTTTGGGGTTGACAGAACAGTCCTGTGAGCTTGCCCCATGTCACTCCTTCCCTCCATCACCAAGAGACACAGATGAAAGATCATCAGGAGAGCCCCTGGAGGTGGCCAAGTCAGCAGTAAATGGAACCCGCTGGCCTCCCCAGGAGGGTCCCCAGTGCCTCGCCCCTTTCTCTTCCTCCCGAGCCGCGCTGTTCAGTGAGGTAGTCACTAGCCTCCTGTGGCTGTAATTTTCTAGGGACGCCTGGCTGGCTCAGTCGGTGGAGCATGCGACTCTTGATCTCAGGGTGGTGAGTTTGAGCCCCACGTTGGGTGTAGAGATGACTTGAAAATAAAATCTTTTTAAAAAATTATAATTTTCTACATTGATTACATGTAGAAATAATAGTATCTTAGATATATTGGATTAAAGAAAGTGTCATTAAGAGTCATCTCTCTGGTTTCTTTTTACTGTAGCTCCTGCCTCAAGCACCTCCAAAATGAAAATAAAAGGACAAAGACAACAGAAGAACAGACAACAGCCACAGAATCTTGGAAACCAAAATCGGATGGGTGAGGGGTCATGGACTTCAGTGATCAGATACAGTTGAATTCAACATTGGTGTACTGGGTCAGGTAGTGTCCCCCTAAAATTCATATCTACCTAGAACCTCACAGGGTGACCTTATTTGGAAATAGCGTTTTGCAGATGTAATTAGTTATGCTGAAAGGAGATTTTACTAGATTAGGGAGGGCCCTCAGGCCACACGAAGATACAGAGACAGACAGAAAGAAGCCCCTGCTGGCTGCAGGCAGTACGGGGGTGGGGTGGGATGGGGTGGGTCTCAGGGTTACCCAAACAACTCACTGGCTCCCATGGGTGGGGGCAGGGGAAAGGAAGGTGGGGGGAGAAGCCACCTGGCTTAACCAGCCCGGACTCCTGTTTTCCTTGGCTGGAGCTGGGATTCCTCTTAAGGTTCCTGCCCCCAGAGAACAGCGTGGCTGGACCGGGTAGTGGCCAGATGCCTTGTTTCATTCTGCCTTGTTTCATCCAGGCTGAGAGAAGGACCAAAGATCATCCGTGGAATGTGTGAGGGATGAAAAGCTAGCGGGGGCTGTGGGATTGTCTTTAGAGGTGGGAGTTCAAGGGCCCGGGATTCAAAGAGGGTCTGACCCAGAACCCTGAAACAGCCCACACTTTTGGGGGGCTTCTTGAATTGCAGGGAAGCAGGCTGGACTGTTCTGGTTATTCCTAAAGTTTCCAAGGGGTCCCAGAGGTGACCTTGAAACCACTGTCTGGAGCCTCTGTTAGAAGAGACTCCCTCCTCTGCACACTGTAGTACCTAGTATTATTATTTTTGTTATTGTTGAATGACTTTCCTAGAAACACTCAGATAGGTCAAGAGCTCAGGTCATCTGATTTTTACCATGCAGGCCACCTGCACCTAACCAAGCCCCTCCGTGTATTTTTTTTTCTTTTTTAAAAGATTTTATTTATTTGACAGAGAGAGACTCAGTGAGAGAAGGAACACAAGCAGGGGGAGTGGGAGAGGGAGAAGCAGGCTTCCCGCGGAGCAGGGAGCCCGATGTGGGGCTCGATCCCAGGACCCCTGGATCATGACCTGAGCCCAAGGCAGACGCTTAACGACTAAGCCACCCAGGCGCCCAAGCCCCTCCAAGCCCAATGCCTGGTTGTCCTTTCTGCCTCTGAGATGCCATCCCTGGGGCATTGGTCACAGCTCAAATAGGAGCAGTAATACAGCACGTCATTCTTTCTACAGATATTTACCGAGTGCCCTCAGGCCATGTGTCTGCCTGCTTCCAAGCACTGGGTGATTAGATTAGCTCTCACAGCCGCTTCCTGGGCAGCTCTGCAGGAGTTCCCTGGGCCTGCAGGCAGTGCCTAAAGCTCAGGCTGCTCAGGGGAGCACAGATTCTGACCAGAAATCACTGGCCAGGCCAAGGACCCTGACTCGGCACAGTATCAAAGTGAGGGTGAGCTCCGGCGGGGGACTGGGTGCCTCTGGCTCACTCAACAGGGAGCCTGCTTCCCTCCCTGGGCCTGACTCCAGCTCTCAGGCCTCTCCTCCAGCCTGCTTCTTATCTCTATTGCCCTTGTTTCGAAAACGTCCTCCTGAGTGGCCAGGGCTGTGAGCTGCTGAGAGCAGGGAGAGATTTGCTGCAGGGTGATGGGGGTCCCCCCGGGGCCTGGTTTCGGCACTCAGAGCTTGTCAGAGCTGGGGGGCTGCCAGAGGCCGGCCACTCCTGCCAGACACCCGCTCCCTGGCCCCACCAGCCCACCTCTCCCTCACCTTGGGAAGGTTGAGATTTGTGGTTTTGATAGATGGGGGAGGGAATGAGATGGTTTCTCTAGACTCCAACTCCCCCCCCCCCCCCCCCCCCCGCCCAACACACACACACCAGCACTTTTTAAACAGGAAATCCAGGGACACCCACTCTGTTTTTCTTGGTCTGCACAAGACCAGAAGACCGAGCCCATGTGCTTAGGAAGAAGCCCTTTCAGCAGCCATGTGCCGACGGCAGGCCTGCTGGGGCAGGGGACAGCAAGGCCGGCGGGGCAGCCCGCCTCTGGGCCTTGCCCTTTCATGCTGGCAGGGCAGGCTTCCAGGACTCAGTGTCCTGGGGTGACAGAGCCCCCCACCCTGCCTTCCTTCGGATTATAAGGACTCCAGTCACTAGTGCTTCTAGTCTCTTGGCCATTTTCCAGTTCCCACGAGGACCGAAAAGAAGAAATGGACATTAGTTCCAGCGATGGGGATGTGGATAAACTGAGGGAGGGGGGCGCGTCTTGAGATTGGGGGCCCCCATACTGCTGATAGAGCTGCCCCTGGCAGGTTATTCACAGACCAACCCCTGCCCATGGGCTTTGGTGTACACCTAGTGGAGGTACAACCAGGAGACAGATGTTTTCTCCAGATCTTTCCAGCCTTAGGGCTTTTATAATTAGACCTGGAAAAACATCGTTTCCTTTCTTCGTTTCTTTGAAAAAGCAAGATTGGCTTAAACACAAAGTGATCATCGGGGCCTTTTTGAAAGTAGAAAAACTAAAGAGATGACCTTTTGAGAATAATGCTTCATTTCCTCGTTCTGCCTCCCCATCTTTCCCCCATGGCTCGTCCCCCTGCCTCGGTGAAGAAAATGCCCCTGCTGTGGCTTTGACTAGAGGAGATGGAAGACCAGATAACGGCCCCGTGTTTCGAAGCCATTTTCCCCAAGGGCCCAACTGCTTGCAAAGCCTCTGAAAAAACCTTGGCCAACCTCCTGGCCCAGCTGCTGGCCTTGAAACCGAGGCTGCTTGGCCTGTCCAGGAAGCCCGTAAATCCCCAAGTCGGCAAGAAACTGCACTCTGGAGCTTGCCTCTTTGCTCAGATGCCTGGCTGCAGGCCCTGGACTGTATTCGGCCAGTCTAGAAGCTGGTGTAAATAAGCACCTTTATCTGAGGTAGACCTCATTTTTCTGAGGAATTGTATCCCCTCAGGGGCATCAGCAATCAGAAAGTTCATTGTTCCCTTTGGGAGCCATAGCTCTTTCCCACCTGACAGTTGATATTTAATTGATGGCTGTTGTCCTTCATAGGGTTTCTAGCACATCACATGGTATTAGTAAAATTCCAGTTAAATGTGAACTCCTTTGCTTCTGAGGCAGAGAGTGGTGGCTCTCTTAACACCTATTTAACCTGTTATGAGCCCCGAAAGGGATAGTTGCACATATAGGTCAAAATTCAAAAGTCTTGCATTCCCGGAGGCCCGAACCAAGCACAGCTTGCAGATGATAGTTCCTGGGAGTTGAGGCAAGCTGTGAGGGGAGCAGTACTCAGGATTGCTTCAAGTCTGGGAGAAAAGAAGGACCCTTTCTCTCAAGGGTGGAAGAACTGGGGGAACAGTCTGGAAGCCTCAAGGACATGGGATGTCAACATTAGAGAGGCACAAGACGGCCAGCAGGCAGAATGTGGGACCTCACCAGGGCCATGCAGCTGATTCGTGGCAGTTGAAGCTAAACAGCTCATGAAGTAAATCTTCAGGCACCAGCCATGGCGGTGGGCTCCAGTTGAAAGCAGGGGAGCCCTAGATACAGCCCAGGCTGTCCTTGAAGCTCAAGAGCCTCAGGAGGGAGGCTGCCAGCCAGACTGGCTGCCACAGGCCTACCTTCTACCCATCCTGGCTCCTCAATGGCTACCTGGCCTCAGGCCAGTCCCTGCATCTGTGTGCCTCAGTTTCCCCATCTGTGGTAGGGGATGGTGCTACTGAAGGAGAGGGTGGGGACGCAAAGACTGTGGGAAATGCTTAGTACAAGGAAGGAGCCGAGTGAGGAGGGGTGACTGCTGTGGGGACCACCGGCCACATCGTGCCAGCTCAGTTCCATCCTGGGCCTGGGAGCCAGCAGGCTTTATAACCGCCGGCGATCTTGAGATGGCTCTTGAACCACAGCGCTCAATAGGCGGGCAGTCCTGGGCCCCTCATGGGCACACAGCCGAGTCTCTGCTGGCTGGGAGCAATCTGCCCCCTGGGCTCGTCTCGGGAGCTCTTGGTGGGCTGACAGTGCCCCGAGAGATCCTGGCCAGCCCTCTCCCCCTCTCCCCAGTCCTTCCTGCTTGGGTGTTTGGGATTAACATGCATCCCTTGAACTTGTTCATTTTTCTACCCAGATGGAAACTTGGCCAGCCACCAGGCCTGGATGTGCTCGCGGTATGGCTGGGCTCAGGCCAAGCCCACGGTAATTATAATCACATGTGAGGCGCCCGCTGGCTCGCTGGGCGCAGGGGGCCGGGGGAGAGCCTGGCTGCCAGTGGGGAGGGCCTGGGCTGAGCGCTGGGCTCCAGGCTCCCGGCTCTGGGCAAGTGTGCAGACAGCAGGACCTTGGGCTCCTGCCCTTACCTCTCTGACCCTCAGTTTCCTTGATTAAATGAAGGGATTGGCTTACAGACCATGGGAGGGCCCTCTGTATGCTCTGGAAGTCCCAGAGAGCATCAGATGTGGACCGGCTCTCATGTGGACCGACCCCCTGTGGTCTTCCCAGCCCTGGCCTGGCCTTCCACATACACAGAGTGGGACCTGAGCCTGCCCTGCTTCATCGATCTAGATGATTTCTCTCAAGACATAGCGCCAGGGTGTATCGAGACTGTCATTATCCCAGCGGGAGGGGGAGGTGTAGGATACCAGGGTGGGATTGGGGGTGCTTAGGGAAGAGTCTGGAAGGAGGGGCAGAAGAGTGTCCACGACAGCCTTCCCCAGCTGCCCTGTGGCACTAGGGCAAACACGATCCCATGTGCATTAGCCCAGGGGCGGGAGCTGCCCCTCCGCTTGATTCCGTCTCTTTTACAGTGTGCCATTATTCTGAGCAGGGAGGCGGCAGCCCCAAGAATTCCTTACCCGGTGGATTGTTGTGGCTTTTCCCATTCACTTTGGAATCTCAGAAGGCTGGAGGATGAGGAGCTGTTGAAGAGCTGTGAGCAGGGGTTCGCTGGCCAACGGGTGTGGCCGTGGGCACGGTCACCTTCTCCAGCACACAGTCTGCGTAGAGGTGACGGAGAGGAGAGTTTCTGCAACTTCTCAGAACTCTCGCAGGTTTCGCTCCCTCTCCCCGCTTTCCAGCTGCGTGTGTATCTCCCCGCACTTCTTCCTTGGTCTCTCGGGTCCTCCTTCACGGCTTTTCTCATTCCTTCTTGTTCTTTCTTTCTCCTTTCTAGTCAGAGGAGCCAAATGATGTGGTGGAGAGAGAATGGCCTAGGGGTCAGGCAGCTTTGACCTCTGAGCCTCAGGCTTCTAGTCTACAAAATGGGATGGCAGGCAGGGTTCATGATAACCTAACCCCGGCATTGTTGATAAGATTAAGTAGGATAGGGGGCGTCTGGGTGGCTCACTCTGTTAAGCTTCTGCCCTCAGCTGGAGTCGTGATCCCAGGGTCCTGGGATCGAGCCCCGTGTCGGGCTCCTTTCTCAGCGGGAAGCTGCTTCTCCCTCTGCCGCTCCCTCCTGCTTGTGTTCTCCTTCTCAAATAAATAAATAAAATCATTAAAAAATTAAGTAGGATAATATATACAAAGCTTTAGGCAGGACAGAGAAAAGTGTCGATAAAATGCAGCATTATTTATCCAAAATATCAACTGAAATCTGTCTTAAAAGATTAGTTATACTTAACATTTGTTCCCATCCTTAATAAAAATCAGGTAATTCAAACTTTTTTCTTCCTTGCTCTTAGAAAACAGAATGACCATATTCAGACGGATGGCTCTTTACTGCCTGTGGCTTCTGGTTTTCCTGCCCGAATGGACCTTGGAGCCAGGCTGCCCAGGGGCCCCCCATGTACCCCTGGAAGCCAAGGCCGTGCAGAGGTAAGGAGGGGTGCCGCGGTCCAGCCAGGCTGGATGACCAGCGCCCCTCAGGTCATCCTTACCGTCTGCTCAGCAAAGCAGCCGCCCCACTTCCTCGGCTGTGCTTGGTGGGAACAAGGGTTCAGAAGCCACGATGTCCTGGGAAGAAGGAAGGGGGCATGGGAATGAGAAGTAGAAGAGACGTTTTACCACGTGTTGAGACGTGAATAAAGGCAAAATATTTGTCTCTGCCCAGGGCACCGCGTGGAGTACCGGACACATAAGGGGACAGGGTTCGAGGCGGTGAACAGAGACCCCTGTGGGGGGCGCTGGTAAGTCATTCCTCCCTCTGCCTTCTGCCTCTTTGTCTCAGGGAGGGACTAAACACAAAGGTCCCTTCTGGTCCTAACCTCCCATGACTCTGATCTGTGTGAGCTGAAGTCTGGTGTGCTGGGCATGAAGGATGGGACTCTTCAGGCCTCCTCTCCGTCCCTGGATCCTTCCCCCAGCCTGTGAAAGGCCGCTCAGGTCTCTGCTCCCTCAGACATGGATGACCAAGCACGACACTTCCCAGGATCCTATGACCCTCTGGTGAACTACTGTTCCACCTTGCTCCCTCCTTTTACTCCCGAGGCCAATCGGAAGCGTTTGGGTGTTAATGTAGAGGTAGTATGCTGGGGTGCAGGCCCGCTTGCCTTGCACTCTCAGGCCCTGGGGGGAAAGGGCAGAGGGTCCACACACTGGTAGGGGAAGGAGGTCTGCCCTGTACGGTTGCACGGTCTTCTCAGGGAAATTGCCTTACTCCGGGTTCTGCTCCCACGTGGCTGGCTTTTGAGCAATGAGCCTCTTTTCGTTCCCTAGAGCTGCTGTAACAATTGACCACAATTTGGTGACCTAAAATAACAGAAATTTATTCTCTCACGGTTTGGGAGGCTAGAATTTAAGGTGTTGTCAGGGCTACACTCAGGTGAAATCAAGGTATTTTCAGGGCCACACGCCCTCCAGAGGCTCTGGGGGGAGCATCGTTCCTCATGCCCTCTAGCTTCTGGTGGCTCCCAGGGACCCTCGGTTTGTGGCTGCATAATTCCACTCCCTGCCTCCACCTTCACATGGCTTTCCTCTGTGTCTGTCTTTTCCTCCATATGTTTCTTGTAAGGACGCTTGTTATTGGATTTAGGGCCCACCGGAATAATCCAGGATGATTTCATTTCAAGATCCTCAGTCACATCTGCAGAGTCCCTTTCTCCATAGAAGTTCCCATTCACAGGTTCCAAGGATCAGGACATGGACATATCTTTGCCGGGGGTGGGGGGACACTATGCCACCCACTAGAGTGCCCCCTCCCTTCCCCGCCCCCCCCCCCCCCAGGTTACTGGATGAGCTGTGGGCATCTGAGCTCCAGACACAGGCTCAGCTCCACTCCACAGGCTGGCCTGCCACCCATCATGGGGTAGACTGAAGAGACGAGCTGGCCAGTGGTAGGGCTACTTTCTGGAATTGGGAAACGGGGAGCAGGGCCCAGCTAACAACAGGACCAGAAGGGGAAAGGGTGCTGGAGGCTGACAGGAGTAAAGCAACCCACAGAGAGGAAAATGGAGCAGGCATAGAGGGGAAAGAGGTGCCACGAGGGAGACCTCGCAGCTCACCAGAGACAGGGAAGCAATTCCTACTTCCGGTGACTGCCTTGGTTCCTGGCAGCTCTTCAGACACAGGGCAAGGTCATATGTACTCTGAGCAAAAAAGAAGAACCCGTTCCCCGAGGCTCTGGAGAGCCTTTTTTGGGGGGCTCCGAGAGCCTGCACGAGCAAAGAAAGACATTCCTTGTTCTCTGGGTGGAGCCTGAGGCCACCTCCGAAGACTCTTCGTGCGGATGTTATGACTAATCCCTCCCGTGTGCCTTAGCAATGTCGCTTTACTGCTCTTCCCATCAAGAGGTGAAGTTGTCTCTCCTCCCATGAATCCAAGCTTGGCAACGTGACTTATTTTGGCCAATGGGGCTTTAGCAAATGTCAGCAGAGGCTTGAAACCCACCTGAGGATTGCCCTCTCTTTGGCCACGGTGGGAAGGCAGAGACCATGATGTGGGTGGCCCTGAGCTGGCTGCTGAAGAGGGCACATGGAGAGCAGAGGTCTGTCAGCCTTAAGCTTGCCGACTGCTGGACACGTGAGCGAGAACGTGCTGGACTGTCCAGCGCTAATCAAACCATCAGGTGACTACGGCGGCATGCATGACCCCAGACAAGACCAGTGGAAGAACCGGCAACTGAGCCCAGCCAAACTGCTGACCTACAAACCATAAGCCGAGACCATGCTTCTGTTTTGAGCCCGTAGGTTTTGGGGGTGGTTTGCTACTGTACCTGATACAGTCCCCACGTAGGCGGGCCTCCAACGCCCCCAAATTTAGAGTCAGGCCCTGGAGGGAGACTCTGGTGGCTCTCAGGGGAATGTGGCAGAAACTGTGATCCCCCAGGAGCCATCCTTCCCCTTTTTCTTTTTAGGAATGGAACTTTTTAGTAACGGCACAAGTCCAACCAACTAGAGACTCTGTTTTGCAGCTAAGTATGATGACATTTTTACGGATGGAATGGAATGAAAGGGATGCGTGCAACTTCTGTGTTACTTCTTTAAAAGGAATTTGCTTGCCCTACACTTCCTCCGTCCCCCCTTCCTGCAGGCTGGAATGCAGAGCTGGGGCCGGGAGGGTGGACAACTGTGGCAGGGAGGCAGGACCTCGTAAGATGTTGCCTCACACAGCTGAGTGTGACAGGGCTGACCCCCACAAAAGGGGGGCTACTGTGAAGGCAAGCGCTGGGCAGACAGGAGTGTGTCCACCAGGCTCCCAGCTCTCTCTCAACCCCTTTCTCTTGTTCCTCTGCCTCCTCAGTACATTCCCTCTAGCTCCTAGAGCAGGAACAGAGCAAAAAGGGGGAGAGCAGAGGAAGCAGCATGTGCAAAGTCCAGAGGGGAAAGAGGTCCTGCTACATTTGGTGCACGGAGAGCAGCTTGGAATGGTGGGCCGAGGGGAGGGAGGATGTGTGTGGGGGGGGGGCAGGAAGATGTGAGGCTGAGACCATGTCCTGAAAGGGGTTGGTGGGTGGGGAGTCCCCAGCTGGCTGTAACTTAAATAGGTGACTCTGACTACTGTGTAGAGCACCGGAACATTGAAAGGGGACCAGGTGGAGGCAGGGAGGCCAGTTAGGAGGCTGTAGGAGCCGTCCAAGCAACAGATGGAGGAGAACGGTGGTGCAGAGGAACACGACAAGTATATTCAGAAACATTTAGGAGGAAAACCCGACTGGATTTGTAGATAAGTCTGTTGTGGGGGATATGGAAGAGGGAAGGTTCCAGGCTGCCTTGTGGGGATGCAGATGCTATCTGCTAGGACAAGGGACACAGGCAGAGAAGTGGTGTGGGGAAGGTGAAGCCAGCTGGCTTCTGTCTTGGACATGCTGGGTTGGAGGTGCCACTGGAACATTCAGATTATTGATGCTTTTTGCATAGACCATTTTTGGAGTCTCTTAATTGGTTGCTCTCCATTCCCCCCCACCCCACCTTTTTAAATGAAATTAAATCCAACCAGATTAATGTCCCAGATGATAGCACTGCCCTGATCACAACCTTCAGTGCTTTCCTGCTTTCTCGATGTCAGTCGGAGCTCTCTATCCTGGCATCTGAGGTCCGATGCCCACCCTCCTCCTCCCACATAGGCCACAGCTCCTCTTCCTGGGTCTCTGTTCTGGCCACACGGAACCACTAAATCTCCCCATTTATAGTCTGCTGCCTTCACACCTTGGGTCAGCCTGGAGTGCTCCCTTCTCATGGATACATATAAAAAATTTCACTCATCCATCAAAGTCAAGTTCGTATGCTACTTCCTCCATTAGTTGGTCCTTGATTCCCTCTACGGAAAGATAATCCCCCTTCTGAATTTCCACAGTATTTTCTCGGTCACATTCTATATGCATTATATATGTAAGATAAGACAGTGATTGATAGGCCTGGTACCAAAGGATGTAGGGACACGGGTTATTTTGGTTGGTTTATGAGGCATCTGTTCTCCTGCCTCTGCACCAGCACCTCAGTTTTCCTTTAGGAGCCACCTTTTCCCCTGCTCTCGGTCCTTGAGCTTTGGACAGGGCTGACCCCCAACCCACTCATGAGTCAAGGCTAAGTCAGGACTCATCAACCCAGTAGGAACCCAGGCAGGACTTCTGAGGGAAAAGGGTAGAGGGAGCCTTGGCAGGGAGAGTCAGGGCTGGGGAGGAAAAGCTCACTGTCCATGGGGTGTTGAACTGGAAGATGAGATTCTGGGGCCATCAGCAGCCATTTGCCTTCACGAAGGGAACAGTCCCTCAAGAAAGGAGCTAACCAGAGCAAGACTGGTCTGAGAGGGAAATTCCTGATGATGCTGTTTGCACACCTGGATCAAGCCACCCTTGTCCATTTTTAGTTACTTTAGCCAACAAATTCCCTTTTATGCTTGAGCCAGTTTAAATTAGGTTCCTATTACTGGCAGACAAAGATGGTTTAACTAATACAGGAGGCTCAAACAACCTGTTGAGTGAATGAATGAATGAATGCATGCATGAGCAGGTATGACTAAAAGTCTCTCCCCTCCTACTGCAGGAATACTCCTTGTGGAGTCAAATCTCATAGTGTTATTTGGGTGGATTTCTTCAAGGAGTGATCCATTAGAACACAGAGTCATTCATGATTTATAGGTGCCTCCCTGTATGAAGCAGAGAAAGCTTTAGAAGAAGAAGCCAGGCATATTTCTGGCCTCGAGGAGACAGACATGCATTGCTTTCTGTAATGTATTTGTTTGTCCTCTCTCCTCCCACCCGCTCCAGGAAGGCGGCAATGTTGTCCTGTTCATAGCTGTATTGAACATCTTTTCATGTGCTCCTTGGCCATTGGCAGATCTTTGGAGAAATGTCTGTTTTGCTCTTTTGCTCCTTTTTATATTGGGTTGTCTTTTTATTGAATTATAAGTGTTCTTTATACACTCTAGATCCAGGTCCCTGATCAGATAGATGATTTGCAAATATTTTATTCCATTCAGTGGGTTGTCTTTTCACCTTCTTGATGGTATCATTTGCAGCACAAATATTTTAAATTTTAGCATATTAAAAAAACTGCTTTATTGAGGTATAATTTGTGTACCATAAATTTCACCCACTTGAAATGCTGCATTCAATGATTTTTTTCATACGTGTACAGAGTTGTGCATCACCATAACCATCATCATAATCTAGTGTTAGAACATTTCCATCACTCCCCCGAAAGAACTACTGTGACCATTTGCTGTCCACTCCTGTTACACAGTCCACCCCAGGCAGCCACTCTGGATGTGCCTGTTTGGGACACGTCCTGTAGATGGAATCCTACAGCATGGAGTCTTTCACTTCTGGCTTCTTTCACTTAGCGTAATGTATTTGAGGTTTATCTGTGTTATAGCATGTGTCAGTAGTTTCTTTCTTTTTAATTGCTGATTAGTATTCCATTGTGTATCTGTTCACTAGCTGATGACATTTGAGTAATTTCTAGTTTGGTGCTATTATGAATAGAGCCGCCCTGATTCAGCATCACTGGCTTAAACAACAGTTATTTCTCACAGTTCTGGAGGCTGGAAGTCCAAGATCCAGGTGGGGGCCCCTTCAGTTCCTCTTCCTGGCTGGTAGATAGCTGCCTTTTCTCTTCCTTCTCGTGGGGCAGGGAGAGAACTTTGGTTTCCCTCTATTTATGGAGACACTAATCCCATCATGGAGGCCCCACCCTCATGACCTCATCTAAATCCAATTGCCTCCAGAAGGCACCACCTCCAAATAGCATCACATTGGGAGGTAGGGTTTCAAGATGTGGATCCTGGGGGACACAAGCATTCAGTCCGTACTAGTAATTACTGATATATCAAAAAGGTAGATGTAAATCCAATTATGTCTCATGTCTGTTTTGTTCCTGTTTCTCCTTTCCTGACTCCTTTTGTATTAAGTAGCTACCATTTCAATTTCTTTGTTGGTTTTTCAACTGTGTTTGTTATTTTCTTAGTGGTTGTTCTAGGGATGACAATAGGCCTCTTAACTCATCACAAGGTAAGAGGATATTTGACATTTTATGTGACAGTTTGTTAGCTTGAATTAGTCAATAATTTAATATTTAATAAATATTTCAAATTTACATTCGATTTATATTAATGCAAATTATTAGTTATTAAATTAACTTCATAACTATTTCATAATTATTTCTTTAACATTTAGGCATTTGGTATGTGGTCTCTGTCTGTAACCCCACCCCAGGGTCTGAGAGTGTTGGGGGCAGACGTGCCTTTCTCATATTTGCATGGGTGTATTTTTTCCCATAGCTATAGTCATAGTACGAATTATATATTATGAATACTCCAAGTATTTATCCTGGTTTTTATTTTATTTGTGTATTTATTTTTACCAGCTTTTTAAACTTAACATTTTGTTATAGGCATTTTTATTTGCCATAAGTCTCTGTGAACTTCTTTTATAAAAGCTGCGTTGGATTTCCTTGACTGGGTGGGGCAAAGTTCAGTTAGCCATTTTCAATTTTAAGCTTGTTTCCTAATGTTGCAGTGGGCATCTTTGTGCACCTCATGCTTTCCCCATCTTAGAATCTTTGGCAAAAATCCCCAGTGGTAAGATTACTCTGTTGAAGAGAAGAAATATTTTTGTAGTTCTCGGTGCCTATCAACATGTGATTTTCCTCAAGAATGGTGGGGTGTAATTGTGATCACACTCATATGTGCTAACTGGGTGCCAACTGAAATGTTGTTTTTTTTTTTTTTCTATTTGATGTTGCCTTTCTTTGGTGATTAGCTAGGCTGGATATTTTTCTGTAAATCTGTTCACTGGTTATAATTTGTTTTATGTAAGTGGCTTCTTCATGCCCCTGCCTATCTATCTATAAGGCTTTGTTGGTTTTTAAACTTTCAGTTTATATGAGCTCTTTATGTAATATACCCTCCTCACGACTGTTTAGGAAGGAGGCAGAATATAAATACATAAATACATAAAACCAGATAGTTTTATCTCCCTTATTTGCTTCCAATATTTCTCCCCACTTGTCCCTTTTCAGTCATTTGTTTAATGCAGAAAATTTATACTTTTCTATAGTCAAACCCGCTAATCGCTCCTTTGTGATTTTTATCAGTGATTTCCAAGTTTAATAAAAGACATTCTCCCTCTAGAGATTTGATGAATGTTTAAGTCTCTCTTCTTCTAGTTTTCCTAGGTTATTAAAAAGTATGGAACTCTTTAATCCCTATAAAATTTCTCTGTGAAGACTCCCTCTAGTCTGAGGAAGGGGATGATTTCAAAGTATAAGTTTCTCAAATTCAGCAGTTTCCTTCCCTGATTTCTTTGCCTGTGATGGTACCTGGAGCTGAGCCTGACCACGTCCTGCAGGCTGTCTGTCCCTCTATCTGTATGGACGGAGGGGATAAACTTGCCTCTTGAGCTACACCCACATCCAAGGGGAAGCACAGGGTAGTGGAAGGACATAACTTGGAACTGAGTTTGGCCCCTGTGTGTGGACTCTCAGCCTCTCATTCTCGCTCTGCAAAATGGGGCCAAGAGTGGCTGACAGACAGGGCTGTTGTGAGGATGATAGGAGAGGAAATACAGAAAGTTCTAGAACACCACTTGGCCTGTCATGGATCTCTCAGGGCCCTGCCTTTGCACTGACTTGACTCCTGGGTCCCACCTCATGACCAAAGGTGTCCCTGAGCCTCCCTCACCACAGAGTGTGGGCAGGTCTACCAGAGCAGTTAAGAGTATTTACTTTTTTAGGTGAGAAAATTGAGGGTTAGAAAGTTTAAATGGCGTGCTCGCTTTGGCAGCACACAGACTACAATTGGAACCATACAGAGAAAGTTAGCATGGCCCCTGTGCAAGGAGGACACACACAAATTCGTGAAGTATTCCATATTTTTTTTTTTAAAAGGCAGTTTAAATGTCCGAGCAGCGGATGCTCTTGATTGCTCTGACACATGGCATCCTCCAGCCCCACTTTGCCTCATGGAGCCTCAGCTCCTCAGCATCCGCAATGTGAAATGGAGCTAATTGTCCTCATCGGTCTCCACTGCTGAGGCGTTATTGAGTGATCAAATGAAAGGCTCTGAAAAAGGCCACGGAAAAATCCAGAGGCAAGGTAGCGTCCCCATGGGCGGCTCAGTCCACTCCTCCCTCAGCCTGGACACAGATGAGGCCTTGTGTTAGGCCTGCGAGGCTCCCTGCCTCCCCGCCCCTGCTCCCCAGGAGAACCACGCAGAGACTCTGTGAAGGCCCCTTGTGTCTGCTGCTCGCTGGGCAAGAGGCCCAGGGCTTGGCGGAATCCCCAGGAGGCAGAGCCTGGAGGTGAGCCGCACTCAGACCCCACTGTGTTCAGTTTGGAGTGGCTTCTGAAGTCTCAGAGAGCCAGGGTGAGGAGGAACATGGGGTCACCCAGGCCCCCCCCATTTTACAGATGTGGAAACTCAGGCTCAGAGGGGCAGCCATTTAGTGGTCATGTCAGAACTTGGGCCGGGGGGATCCTGGCTCCCAAGTCCAGTGCACTTTCCCCTTGGCTCTGCTGCTGCAGTGGCCTCCCTGGGAAGGGTTCCTGTGGCCCTTCTGGAAAATTCTTTGCAATTTGATGACATTTGAACAAAACTGCATGATGTTGGAGGATCAGAGCGCTTTGACAAGCATAGCAAAGCACTAAGAACAAGATGCATCCACAGTTAGGAGGAAGTTTCCCGGGAATAGAATTTTCCAGAAAGGGAAAGAAGCCTTTTGAGTCGGAACTTGAATTTATTGAAGCAGATGGAAGAATGTGGGGGCAGTGGCTGGAGGCAAGCAAAGGTAATGCGGACATTTCACACCACCACCCCACCCTGGCATTCTGGCATTTAAAAATAAAGTTGTTTTCTCTTTTAGCACTTTTTTTTTTTTTTTTTTTAAACAGAAGCCAGACTGCTCCCATTGAAGTTTGAGAGTCTAAGCAATGGTCCTGAACCCTGGCTGCACATTAGAATCCCCTGGGTGCTTTCAGAATCCCAATGCCCAGATCAAACCCCAAAGCAAGCATACGGGAGTCTTTTGGGGGAGGACCCAGGCCTCAGTAGTTCTTAAAGCTGCTCAGGTAATTCTAATGAGCCATCAGGTTTGCTCAGAGGACCACCAGTCCCTGCATTACTTTGCCATCTGGTTTGTGACTCTAAATACATAAACACGTGGGGCAAATGTGTAATTCTGTTCACCATGCACACTTTTTCCCCCAAAGATTTTATTTATTTGACAGAGAGAGAACACAAGCAGGGGGAGTGGGAGAAGGAGAAGCAGGCTCCCCGCTGAGCGGGAAGCCCGATGCGGGGCTTGATCCCAGGACGCTTGGGATCATGACCTGACCTGAAGGCAGACGTTTAACCGACTGAGCCATATGGTGCCCTCACCATGCACACTTTTTCGGGCCTTCTTCTCAGGAACACCACGGGGAGAAATTTCACTCCTCTTCCCCCCACCCCCAGTTCAATCTTACTTTTGGGGCCCTGCCCCAGGCCTACCTCCTCTAAGAGGCGGTCCCAAATCAGGATTATTCTTCTACTGAGTTATACTGTGCCTCTGATTTAACTAGGAGCCCATGGCCAACATGTGAATCTTCCCTGTGGCTTTACCCGATGTGGGTTGTCATTTCTGTTTTCAGCCATGTGCATATTCTCTGCCCAACCAGATGGTAAACCCTCTGAGGGCAAGACCCCCATCCTTTCCATTCCCAGAGGCCCGGGAATGCCCAGGAGCCTTCAATTAAGACTTGTTGTCCAGGAGCTGAATGAAGTCATTGGATCCACTTGGGTTTTACTCCACACATTTAACTCTGACAATGACTGGGAAATTGGGACAGTATTATTATTACTTTCTATCTCCATTTTATGATGAAAATGAAGCTCAGCTCAAAAGTTTGTGTAAGGTCCCACAGATCAAGGAGGTGGCAATACACCAGGCCTGTCGGGCTTCCTTCACCACCACACAGCTTTCTGCTAACAGTAGACATGTCCCCAGAGCAGGCAGGACCTTGTTGGGGGCCAAGCCAGGAGGCCTGTTTCTCCTTGAGACCCTTCTCTGACCGGGCAGTCAGGGGGGCGGTCTAGGAAGAGCTGTTTGGTCTCCAGCTCCTCAGGTCTGAGGAGGTGGTGAAACAGGGTGGAAGTTTCTGCTGAGAGCTTAAGATGATAGGTATCGGTTCCCAGAGTCACTGGAAACAAACAGCCAATTTTATAAGGAAACATTTCTAAGCTTGTTTTACAAATCTTACAGCCCTTTTTTGGGGTTGGAGGGTCAGTTTGTTGAAGAATCTGGGGAAAGGGTTTATTTATTGAATGCCAGTTTCCTCCTCTGTGAGGAAGAGGTATGGAAGGTGCCTGCCTCTCACATCAAGCCCAAGAGGGGGCTTCGTTGGAGCTTCTCAGGGAGATGAGGATGGGATCCCGGCACTATGCACTATGGGGTGATGGACTGGTGCTTGACTCCCACTTGAGAAACCCAAAGGGCTAGAGATGGCTGGCCCGCTGCCCAGTGAACGAACCAAAGGAGAGTTTGCTGTGCTGAGATCAACCTGCCATTCCTGAATCTTCTGGGAGAAAGGATGCATGGATGTATCCCACGGAAGAGTAGAAAGGGTCTGTTGTGGGTTGAGTTGTGTCCCAGGACCCAGAAATGATGGCTGGTGACCCTGCATCAGGGACAGAGCCACAGGGAAATGCAGCCTCAGGTGGGCACAGGGGGCAAGGAATGGACTCGGGGGGCTTGCCCTGCCTCTGGGTCTCTGTCCTCTCGCCTAACTGTGGAGCCCGGCAGCGAGGGTGGTTCTGCACCTGGGGAAGCCTTTCTTGATCCCATTGGCCCTCCTGGGGACTCTGTGCACAGCAGTCCCCTCTCTAGCGCTGCATCATAACTGCTTATGGACCATCCCTCTTCCGGGAGAGTGCGTGTGTTTTGTCTGCACAGCTCGGCTCAGCGGGGTACAGTTTTCTGGGTTCACACAACATGGGGCTCAGCAAACTTTTTCTTCAAAGGCCAGATGATGCTTTCAGGTTTGCAGAGCCGCACAGCCCCTGCTGCAGCAATCCAACTCTGCTGTCCTGGTGTGAAAGCAGCCACAGACCCGACATAGACAAGTGGGTGTCCTTGTGTCCAGTAACGCTCTATGTGCAGAAACAGGCCGCTGGCCAGAGGGCTGTGGTTGGCCAGCCCCAGACCTGGGGTTCCTCATGGGCAAAATCACACATGAGCAAAAGTGAAACCTCATGGCAGTCGTATGGGAACACGTGTGTATCTTCAGAACGAGCGTTAAGGCAGAACAGTCTGAACGATGGGGCTGTTAGGAGGGGTGAGCGGACTGGGGCTTGTAAAGTCCTTACTGAGCCATCGATGGGTCCATGGTCAATAGATGGTAGTGATCGTGATGAGCTGTGGTAGAGGCTGTTGTTGGGATCGCAATGGATTCTGCATGTCACGTACTTAGAACAGGGCTTGAAACTTAGTTTTGAGTAAGATTTGATGAAAATGGTAGCAGCCTAAGGCATACTTTTAATTTTTACTTTATTATTTTTTTAAGATTTCATTTATTTGTCAGAGAGTGAGCACAAGCAGGGGGAGCAGCAGACAGAGGGAGAAGCAGACTCCCCACTGAGCAGGGAACCTGATGCGGGACTCGATCCCAGGACCCTGGGATCATGGCCTGAGCAGAAGGCAGACGCTTAACTGACTGAGCCACCCAGGCGCCCCTAAGGCATACTTTAAAAAAAATTATGGTAGGGGCGCCTGGGTGGCTCAGTCGTTAAGCGTCTGCCTTCGGCTCAGGGCATGATCCCAGGGTCCTGGGATTGGGCCCCACATCGGGCTCCTTGCTCGGTGGGAAGCCTGCTTCTCCCTCTCCCACTCTCCCTGCTTGTGTTCCTTCTCTCTCTGTGTCTCTCTCTGTCAAATAAATAAATAAATTATTTAAAAAAATTATGGTAAAACACACATAAAATAAAATTTACAATTTTAATCATTTTCAAGTGTACAATCCAGCAGCATTTAATACATCCACAATGTGTGCAGCCATCCACATTGTCTAGTGCTGGAACATTTTCATCACCCCGGAAGGAAGCCCCACGCACGCTGAGCAGCCATTCCCCATTCCTCTCTCCTCCAGGCTCTGGAAGACATACATTGTTTTTTTTTTCTTTTATCCTTCACGTCTTCACAGCCCTGAGACCCAGCTGTGCTTACAGCCAAGGGTCTTAGGATCACTGCTTCTCAGATGACAGTCCCACATTGGTGTCACTGGGTGTGAGCATAAACTCGGCCGTAGCTCTTTGGTAAGAGTTTTGTGCGTTCTTGGGCATTTTATCTGTTGAGTTTAACTGCCATCCAAACTGCCTTCAAGGATGCTAGGATTCAACAGAGAAATGAAAAAGTTGTTGAGTAGGAAGAAAGATACGAAACAGAGCAGCAGGGCATAAATTTGATATTAATGAAGCAAATGTTCATCAGAGGAATAACCACAGTCTGCGCTCCCTCCAAAGCAACAACGACGTGCTTTATGGGAGAGGAAAGGAAGCTCTCAATGGTTAAAGCTGGGCTATATTTTATTACTGAGATCTGTCTAGAAGATGGATTGTCACATAGGAAGCAAGGCAACTGGAGCCCGGAGAAATTGTGAAAACCCTTAGGGTAGATAATAAACAATTTCAAAGTAATGAGAGGTTGGTGTGACTGGTTCATGTGTCACATGGGACTATTATTAAGACATCATGTCTCAGTTTCATGGCAGTATTATTTTTCTTGATGGTACATAAAAAACAGTGTATCTTACAATTGATGGCATCTTAAAATGACGATACAGTATTATTACCATCACGTTGTATGGTTATTTCCATTTGCTTGTTTCCCCCACTAGATTGTCAGTGTTTGGAAGGCAAGTTTATCTTACTGCTGAATCCTCAAGGCCTTGCCCAGTGTCTAGCATGTAGCAGGAACCAACAAATGGTGTGGAATGAACAAAACTCATTTGGGAGCTGTAGTTCAAATTAATTAATTAGTATTAGCACCCAGCTTTAAGGTTGCTGTGAAAACTAAGTGAAAACCAGCTTAAAAAATCCTGACTTGTCCTGTGCTTGGCACAAAGTAAGTGCTCCATAAGCACTTACTTGATGGGGGTTTTGGTACCAGGAAGGACTGTGTTTGGCAAAGGTGGTATGACATCCCAAACAGCAGTGGCCTAAACAGGATGGAAACTGATTACTGCCTCAGATAAGCAAAGTGTGGAAGTTAAGGGCCCAGGGATGGTGGGCGCAGCAACAGGACCATCAGGTTCTCAAGTTACTTTGGTCATGACGCAGTGCCATCCTTACACATGGTATCCACCTTTAAGGTCTAAAATGGCTGCTCGAGCTCCAGACATCGTGTTCACATTCCAGCTGGCAGGAAGTAGGAAAGGAGGTCAGAAAAATGAATATGAATACTTCCCCAGAGTCATAAATGCCACTCCGCTTATACTCCGTCGGCTAGAACTTGGCTACGTCTAACCACATAGGGCCCGGGCAGCCACGTACCCCACTAAAATTCAGGGGTTCCATTCCTGAGGAAGAAGGGGAGAATGAATGTTGAGGGACAAATAGCAGGCTCTGCCACAGCTGTGAAGCTCCGTGGTGTTGCTTCTGCATGCAACACAGTAAGTAGGCTTGTTCTCTGCTGGTGCTGGAAGGCTTTCCAGTGGCAGAAGGGCATGAGCCGGGCTGCGAACGACAAGCAGGATTTAAAGGAGCAGAGAGGAGGGGTAAGGGCATTTCTAGCAGGAGAATGGCCACGCAAGAGCTCAAAGGCAAGAAGGCACAAGGTGTCCCTGGGGGTTAGTAGGGCATCCTTGGCCAAGCAGGGGCCGTGTGTCAGGAGACAGCTAGCCGGTTCACAGCCCCGGAGCAGGGGGCCAGTGCTGTGCTGAGCGTAATAAGCCCCAGAGCCTTGGTGTCCTTTGTAAAACAGACACAGAGACCATCCTGTTGTGAGGATTCAATGAAATGCGGTAGGAGGAAGCCCTTTGTAAACTGTAAGCGCCTGTACCCTTTAGATGATCAAAATCAATAGCCATTGGGGCACCTGGGTGGCTCAGCCAGTTAAGCGTCTGCCTTTGGCTCAGGTCATGATCCCGGGGTCCTGGGATCGAGCCCCGCATCAAACTCCTTGCACAGCAGGGAGCCTCCTTCTCCCTCTGCCTGCCCCTCCCCCTGCTTGTGCTTGCTCTCTGACAAATAAATAAATAAATCTTAAAACCCAAACCAACAGCCACTGTCATGATGACATAGGTTCAGCCTTGGAATGCAGGAGGAATTTGCACCCACACCCCCTCCCCGGGCAGCTCCCTACTCGCAGTGCCCCTGTGCAGTTGTGAGACGTGAGTGGGGAGTGGAGGGCATGCAGGCAGCCAGGTGGACAGGAGCCTTTAGTGGGGCAGAGAGGGGCACAGAGAGGCTCCTGGACCGTTAAGACAGTGCGCGGGAGAACGCAGGGAGAGTCGGCCTGGACTGTCCTCGTGCCTGTTGCCCTACTCTCCCCCCTCAAGGAGCCCAGTGGATCAGGGTCCTGTGTTAGCCAGGGGTCCAGTCTGGGTCCCCCGGGCCCACGCAGGCTCCTGGGTTGGGGGCCAGCACTCAGGCGGGCCAGCCATGGGGGCAGGTAGCCTCCTTTCCATCCCTGTGGGAGCCCCTGTGGCAGAAGCCAGAGGCCACCAAAGCTGAAGGTGAGGGTGGAGAGTGCTGCGGGGGGCCGGCCTTGGTCCAGCTTGGGCCTGGAGGTCTGAGCAGGCCGCTGCCTCTCCACAGACGGGCCACCCGGGATGGAAGAGCGGCTTCGTCAGCTAGGGCTGCCGTTACAGAGTCCCCTAGACAGGGCGGCTTGAACAACAGACGCTGATCCCTCAGAGCTCTGGAGGTGGGGAAGTCTAAGATGTAGGTGCTGGCTGATTCGTTCTTGGTGAGAGTCTCCTCCTGGCTTTCCGGTGGCCACCTTCTTGCTGTGTCCTCACATGGCAAAGAGAGAGATCTCTCGTCTCTCCCTCTTCCGACAAGAACGCTAATCCTATTATGCGGGGCCCACCTTCATGACCTCAATAACTGAACCCAATAACTTCCCAAAGGCCCCACCTCCAAATCCTGTTGCATGGGGGGTTAGAGCCTCAGTGTAAGAAGGAATACAAACCTATGTGAAGGAACACAAACACTGAATCCACAATAAACACCTAACCGCTGTTGGAAAACTGCCCTGGGCCCTGTGGGGTCCTGCTCTGCCCCCACGCTTGGCCGTGCCTCCGGGGCACGCATCCTGGCTGCCCGTGTTTCTGTCTGGCCTGATGGAAGAGTCAGGTGGGAGCTCGGGAGCTGCTTCTGCCTGCTGACGTGCAGGGAGGGCACAGGTGTCCTGGACGCAGGGGGGCCACAGCAGGGAGGTGGGCAGGCCTGCAGCCACATTCCGAGGCCACCAGGGTTTCATTATGTTGATGAAAACCAAACTCTGCCTTTTCTTTCTTTCCTTTTTTTTTTTCCTTCATGAGATTTCTGCAAAGTAGGTTACAGAGCCCGTAGTGATGAGTGCAGAGGGCAGGACTGGAGGGGAAAGAGAGTTGGAGAACCGCCAGGGAGAAGCACCAACCAGGTCAGAGACACGGAGGGGAGAGACGGGGAGGGGACGATGTGAAGACACGGAGATGGGGACCTGCAAAGAAAGACGCAGGACGAGAGGGAGCCAGAGCGAGAGAGAAGTCAGAGGACGAAGTGGCCAAGGTCCTGAGAGATGCATGGGAAACGGGGTGTGTTAGAAGATAACAGGGGAGCCGAGTGACAGGGGGGCTGATCGGATGGGTCCAGTGCGGCCAGGCCTGTAGGCTGGGGGTGGGGATGGTGACCTCTAGGGGACCTCTTAGTCCCAGGGCCCACTGGACAGCAGCAGGCTGTGGAGGTGCTGGGAGGGAGAGGAAATCAAACTCCAGCGCTGAAGGGGGAGGTGGAGAGAGAAAGAACATCACACATTCGGGTCATTAGCTGCGAGTTGTCTTCCCTTCCAGAGAGTGTGGTCTTCCCGAACCAGATGGTTGTGAATCATGCCCATCCCCAAAGCACAGCCAGACCTTTCCCTGACAGCAAATCCCAGCAAGCTAGGGCCCCGTCTGACCCTGGCAGGAAGTGGGGAGGCAGCTTTCCTAGAAAAGAATTCCGTGGACCTCTCCCGGCACCCATGGGGGAGCTCCAGACCCTAGGAGTTTGGTTCAAGACCCAAGACCAGGCTCCGCCAGAGTGGCCAGCAGGGCAGGGAACAGACAGCCTGTGTGTGTGTGTGTGTGCGTGTGTGTGCATGTGTGTGAGAGTGTGTGCTGGGTACGAGGAGCTGGCTGTCAGGAATCTGAGACCAGGGCAGGAAAACCCACCTAGGGACAGGGTGTGGCAGGAGGGAAGGAAACAGGGCACGCTCAGGCCTGGGGGGCAGCAGAAGGGCAGGACCTGCCTTGTTCCCTCTGCCCAGGGCTCCCCACAGTGTCCAGACAAAGGCCCTTGGCAGGGGCTCTGAGTTGTCATGAGGAACAATGTAGAAGCAATTGGCAGCACTTCCCCCAGAAAGAATCCCTTAAGAAGGGTGAAACAGCAGGGTCGTTCTTCAAAAACAGGGCGCTGAGAGAGACTCCAACTGCAAAAGGCATTCTAGACTGGCTGGTCCCCCGCCTCAGGACACGGAAGGGGGCAGGAACTTGCCCAAGGCCACACAGCCAGACCATCGTGTTTGCATGTCTGCTTGTTATTAAAGTATAGTTGACGTGCAAGGTTATATTAACTTCGGGTGTACAACATCGTGACTACTCATGGTCACCATGCAATATTACATTATTGTTGACTACATTCCCTATGTTGTACTTTTCATCCCATGACTTATTTATTTTATAACTGGAAGTTTGTCTTTTTTTAAAGCAGGCTGCATGCCCAACGTGGGGCTTGAACTCAGGACTCTGAGATCAAAAGTCGCATGCTCTACCAACTGAGCCAGCCAGGCACCCCTGCAAGTTTGTACTTCTTAATCCCCTTCACCTATTCCGTACCCCCATCCTCTTGGGCAACCACCAGTTTTGTTCTCTGTATTTATGAGTCTGTTTCTGGTTCTTTTGTTTGTTTGTTTTGTTTTTTGGATTCCACATATAAGTGAGATCATATGGTATCTGTCTTTCTCTCTCTGACTTACTTTACTTAGCATAATACCCTCTAGGTCCAACCATATTGTCATGAATGGCAAAATTTCATTTTTTAATGGCTAGCATTTGATTGTACACATATACCATGTTTTTTTTTTTTTTTGAGAGAGAGAGATTGAGAGAGAGAAGGTGGAGAGGGGCAGAGGGAGACAGAGAGAATCTTAAGCAGACTCCACGCCCAGCATGGAGCCCAACTCGGGGCTCCATCTCACAACCCTAAGATCATGACCTGAGCCGAAACCAAGAGTCAGGTGCTTAATCAACTGAGCCCCCCAGGAGCCTCTATACCATATTTTCTTTAGCCATCTTTTGATGTTCTGTTCACAACCCTTCCAGTGTCCTGCGTCTAACTTGCCTGCATCATTCGGGTCTTACCTCGGTGAGGCTAACAACAGCCCTGCTTTGTAGGTAGGATTATTCCCATTTTACCAGTAGGGAAACTGAGGTCCTGTGGGTGAGTTGCCACAAGGCCGGTCCCAGGCTAGAACTGAGAGGGGCCTGGGCTCCCAGCTCAGGGCTGTCGTCCTCTGCTGTGACAAGGCAGCTCATCTTCCACAAGGGCGGGAGAGTGGCCTGCGCCACACTGACCATTAGGCCACCTTCCCCACCTTCCCACCCAAGCAAGCACATCCTGTTTTGGCAAAGAAGGTGGTCCCCTGAGTGGAGCTCTCATTCTGTGGCCCTGACTAGACTGGTCCATCCCTGTCTAAGGGATTGGTTTGTTTGGTGAAGTCTTCTCTTCCTGGGGCCACTCTTTTAAATTGATGCCCCCTTCCTCGTCCTCAGTTGCTCAGTGTGGGTGTATGTGTCAGCCACTGTGCTGGGTTGGAGGCTTTGGGGCAGCGACAGCACCGTGACACATGGTTTGATGTGGGATGGGAATATTTTAAATCTGAGTTATCCTTCAGAGCTGGAAACATGTGGTTTCCAGAAGTCCGAGGGCACCGGTTCCCTGGAGGGGGAAGGGAAGTGAGGAGAAAGTGTCCAAAGGGTAGGGGGGTGTGGGGGGAACCGGACTGACCTCGCACAACTCCAGCCTTCCAAGTGTGGGCCTGGGAAGGAGGCTGTCTGCAGACAAGCGTGGGTCGGTCCCTCTAGACCCTGGAAGCAGCCCCACCCCCACCCCCTTGGGAACCCTGCTCCCAGCACGTTTCCTGCAGCATCAGCAGCATGTTTCTGTGTTTTCTCAGTCTCCCTGGTGCACCACTCCTTCCACCTCACCAGAGTGAGTCTGTGTGCCAAATGCTTCCCCTCTGTCACATTTTCCTGGTCCCCCATGCCCCAGGCAGGGGGAGGCTGGGGACACAGGACAGCAGGGCTCCAAACTCATCAACCAATGTGCCCGTTTGGGTTTGGTGCAGCGGATGCAGGTCGCCTCCTGCCCGCGACCAGCTGGGCCAGGCCGGGGCCAGGGAGCCACACCTGGCCCCGCTCGAGGGGGAGGGCCCCCCCCAGCGGAGTGGCCTGTGGGGTGGGGTAGGGAGCCGCCAGAGGAGGAGAGAGGCAGCATGGACGGCTGCCCTCGCCTGTGATGCAGCCTCTTTAGTTTGCTTGGAAGAGACAGATGGAGATGCCCTCAGTCTGGAGGCGTGGGAAGGCAGGAGGGACTCTGCTTCCAACAGCTCCGGGACTGGGCTGGACAGCCACCTTTCCAGGAAGCCTCCGTGAGACTCAGCAGCCTTTAGGACCCTCTTCCCCCAAAGCTATGTGATTGGCCCGCTAGCCACCATCCTGTATCGAGTCCCGGGATTGGGTCCCCGGATTGGGGGAATCTCTGGGCGAGCCATCAGAGGCCAGCCTCCCTCCCACCAGCCTGGGCTGCGGGTCCAATCCCTGGTCCAGTCTGTGCAGCAGGTTGAGAAAGGGGCTTTGCTGAACTTCGTGCGGAAGGAACTATTTGTGGCCATTATCCTCCAGGGGCCTCTAGGAGAGGCAGGCACCTAGAGCTGCCTGGAGGGACACCACCCCCCCCCCCCCCCGTCATTAGTTCCTTCATTTACTCCTAAGAGTGCCTACTCGGTGCCAGGCTGGGGATATAAACTCCCCACCCACATGGCACTTTTATTTTTTTAAAGATTTTTATTTATTTGAGAGAGACAGCATGAGCAGGGAGGAAGGGCAGAGGCAGAAGCAGGCTCCCCGCTGAGCAGGGAGCCCCATGTGGGACTCGATCCCAGGATCCTGGGATCATGACCTGAGCCGAAGGCAGACGCTTAATGACTGAACCACCCAGGCACTTCCACATGGTGCTTTTGGAGGCAGGTGGGGAAGCACAGAAGCAAGCCATGATCACGGTCAAATGTGACGCATACACTGATAGGGGAGGTTAGGGTGTCTGGGACCCTCACTTAGATTTGGGGGTCAAGGAAGCTCTTCATGGAACATGGACACCTAAGATGATGCCTGAAGATGTTAAAGTGAGTGGCGGGGGTGGGGGGTGGGGTTAGGGATGAGCTTTCCAGGTTGAGGGGACAGTGGGGGCAAAGGTGGGAGGAATGATCGTATTTTCCAGAAGCGACTCCCAGAGCAGCGGGTGGAGGAGGAGGGGGCTGTAGAGATAAGCAGAGGCCACTCACAAAGGACCTTGCATGTCTTAAGTTTTTATACCTTTCTTGAATCTTCAGCCAGAATTTTTCTCAGCCTCCAACTCTAGCAGGAAACCCAGTGGGAAATAAAGACTTCCTGCCCTCCCAGAGAAGGAAAACCCCAGTAACTTCTGCCTAGCCCCAGAATGGCAAAAGTTGACTCATGCTTAGGGTAGCATAGATGATGGGAGTTTTTGCTTTTAAAAACAGTGCTTATTGCTTTTCTATTTATGAAGGCAATGCGTGCTCAATGTAGAAAAGTATAAAGATCACATATAATCCCTTCATAGGAGATCATCAACGTTTTGCATTTTTCCTTCCAGCCTTTTTTTTAAACATGAATTTTTTTGGTTACATAGTTGAGGTAGAACTAAATATAAATTTCCTTATCTGCTTCGTACCCTTGATAAAACAGAAGTATGTTCCCTTGTTAAAAAATGCTTCATCTGTAAGGGCTGCATCAGATGGTGTCTCTCCCGTTTCTCAGCGGACCCCAGGCCTCAGCATCTTTGAGAAAAGTGGTGCCCGAGCCAGCCGAGCATCACTAGCACCTGGGGTCCCTGGGGACCAGCCACGCTTTGCGCATCAGAATCCAGCACGTGAGGCTGGAGAATCTGCGTGTTTAGCAAGCCCTCCAGGTGCCCCGCGGCCATGCAGGCGTAGCGTGTAAACCTTCTGGGCTACAGAGCTCCTAGGAACTCACCGAGTTGAGATGTCTCATTTTAAATCAGACACAATTATGTCTACCTTGTGGAATTGTCAGGAAAAAAACATATTACTCTGGGAGCTCGGGCTCTGGCAGATAGATGGTAGGTGCTCAAAAATACAGTAACTGCTGTTAACGCTGTTGCCCAGTAGACAGACACTCTGTGTCTACACCCGCTGGAGGTGCATGGCCACAGGTGATCTGGGAAGGCCTGGGGGTGGCGGAGGTGGGGAGGATTCTAAACACCTGGTGCGGGGCCATCAGGACCCCGCCTCCCATCCAGGCCAGGAGGAGGTGAGGCTACAGGAAAGAAACAAGGGCAGCTATCCTTTATGGGGTGTCCGCTCCACGGGCAGTGTGGCTGTCGCCTGTGCAGTCACTGGTTGCTGAGGAGAGAAGCCCAGAGATGGAGAATAAACACACATTTTTATGGCAATTTGATGTTGCTACAATATCCAAGTGCGCGATCATCTGTTCTAGTAATTCCTTTTTGCTGTACATTACAAAAGCATTGGTCTGTGGCCGACTGAATGTTTACAAAATTGGTCTGGTCTCGAGACCGATATATGGTATCCTCTTTATTCCTCAAACAGCCTCTGCAGGGTCTTGAATTAGGGGGTCCTTTCTCCTCCCTTTGTCTCCTGCAGCGAGCTAAACGCGTCCCCACGTTTGCCAGCTAAGCTTCAGCTGTTCCCGATCTCCTGACCCACCCCAGCCACGAGGCAGGGCCAAGACTCCTGAAGAAGACCCCAGAATCTGGGGGTTCCCCAGTTTCCGCAGGAGATGGGGGCATTCCCTTAGGACGGGCTGACACAGGGGGTTGCCATGTTCCCGGGGTGTCACAGGAAGGAAATTGCCCAGATAAGCATCTGCCCTTCATTTGCCATCATGGGAGCTTTCCTTCCAGTCCACGCCAGTCCCACTGCTGTAGCCACTGTCCTGAGCTTGCCTTCAACTAATTGCCAAGCCCCTGCTGCATGCTGAGATGGGGACTTTGCTCTGGGGATACCAAATGAAGATATTTTTGGTAAGCACTTACTCTGATTAACTCATTTAATTTTCACGACAACCACATGGGAGAGGTCCTATTTTTACCTTCATTACACAGGAGAATCTCAAGTAGGTTAAGGGACGGGCTTAAAAATCACACAGCTAATAAGTGGCAGGTTTGGGGGTTGCTTCAAGGCTGCCCTATTCTTGGCCCTGGGCTCTTCAGTTTGATGCCGTGGACCTGCCCTGGGGAGGGGTGCTTGCTGTCTAGTGGGGTCTGTGAGACCCCTGGAGAATCCTGGAAGAGTCAGACAGTCCTGACTTACGGCCAAGGGAGGGAGGGATGGTGGGTGGAGGCCATGGGGGACTTTGGCGAGGGAAACAGCCATTCTTAAGGCCCTGCTCCTCAGCTCCCTTGTGCTCCCCTGGGAGCATACTCATATCCTGTGTCCTTGCCCCCTCCCTCCCCAGACATGATCTCACTCCTTCTCACCCCTGGAGGCCCCAGAAAAGAGACTATTGTTTCCTCCCACACACGAGAACTTGGAGACCCGCAAGTCCCCTCTCCCCTTTAGGGCAGCCCCGGTTCCCTGCAATGCAGGGATGGGCGGCTCTTGGTACCCCCATGCTCCTCAGCCCCTCCCCAATTTCTCCCATAAGCTCTTTGCCTTCAAGCTGTATCTTTTGTACTTTCTTGCCTGTGAGAAGGATATGCAGGAGGAATCCCAGAGGGAAGAGCCCTGCCGGGAGTCTTTCTGCCTTCCCTCCCTGGTATCTTCCGCTCTGTGGAGAGGCGAGGGGCAGAGTGGGACCACAGCAGCTGGCATCAGGAGGTCCAAGCTAGTGTCTGGCTGCCTTAATCTCCCAGCAGCCAGTCACTTCAACTCTCAGCATCCTCATCCTAGAAAATCAGGGTGCTTGGGAAGATTAAATGGGAAATCGCTGTGGGAGCTCGCTGCCAGCGCTTTGGCTTCCCCTCCAGCTCTCGGCTTACTCGCTCTTGCCCACCCTTCAAAGCTTGCCTCCAGCCCACCACCTCCAGGAAGACCTCCCTAAGTACGCCAGTCTGGCCCAAGTCTTTGGCCTGAAGGGGTCATTATCCATACTTGGTGATCTACTGCGTGTTCCCGCAGCTCTAGAGAGACACGTGAACAGCAGCACCACGTGTTGGAGTCAGCCATGCTGCCCCACCCCCCGACTCCGGCCCAGAGCCAGACCCAGAGCAAGCTCAGGCGTGCTCTACTGCAGAACTTGTGTCTTAGGACTTCTCATCTTCCGACTGTTTTTACCGGGGTGGCCAGATTTGAGGGTTCACTTAACAACCCCGTGTGGTGGGGGGGGGCGGTTCTGGGGAGAGATTTTTGTTATCCTCCCTATCCTGGTATAAGGGCAGTGAGGCCAAAAAAGCGCAAGAGCCAGCCGAGGTCACAGGATTGGGTAGTTGATTGCAGAGTCAGGGTTCAAACCCGAGTTCTGATGCTTCCTATACCCCCTAGGCGCCACAGTTGCTCGGGGCCTGAATCAAGCCAAACCAGGCACCAGAAGTGTGTGCATTTGCGGCTCATATGACCTCTGGAGTGGGCTTTTGCTTTTTCTTTGCTTCCCCCTATTCCCACCCCCCGACATTCCTCCCAGAGGTCGACCCTCAGCCCCCCAGGGAGCCAGCCCAGGCCGGGGCAAGGCCTAGAGCGGGAGGAGCCCTAGACCGGGCCCCCTAACACCGCACGCAGATCTTTGCTCTCGGCTGCACCAACAGTCCGGGTTCTGAGGAGCCCCGGAGGCTGGGAGAGCGTTTTAAATAGCCAGTGACAAGCCCATTTGTGAGGCCTGGTTTAAATTAGTTGTCAGTGTCTGATTGAATCAGGTTTAATTGTTGGTTGGTGCTGAAGTGATGAACGAGGAGTGGCTTTAAATAGGAACGTGTGTTTCAGCCTCGACCCGGGCAGGAACTGCGAGCGCAGATCTGCTCTCCTCCTATTCAGCTCGGTGGACTGAGCTGGGCTGGCCTGGGCTGCTTCCCCTGTTCGCCAGGGGGTTATTATTCCAGCAGAGAAATCCAAAAAGAGCCTGATGGGGGCTCTGGGACACTAAGTCTTGATGATTCGATCAAACAACCCATCAGTCACTTTCCTCACGGCCCTTTGACTGGGCCTGCTTATTTCCATCTGTGCCTTGCAGCTGTCCCCAGACCTGTCTTCCCAGAGTCGCAGAGGGAGAGGGGGGCTCTGTGCGTGGGAGCCGGGAGCCTGCATTCAGGCGTCCCTCTGCCCTTCTGAGCTCTCGGAGCCTGCTTCCTCATCTGTAACCTAAGATGAAGCTTGCCCCAGCCACCTCCTTCCAGGAGTTGCTGTGGGATCAAGGGGCTCCTGTGGAGAAGGAGCCCTGAAAACTGTCATCTGTGCTGGTACTGCTGGGGAATCCGAGCCCCTGCCCCCCGTCTGGCCCTGGGCTGCCAAGCTGGGGGGGGGGCGGTTCAGATGCGGATATGTAGGTGGGGAGAGGGAACCTCAGTTTGCCCCTGTGGCCCAAGGGCTCTTCCCACCCACAGGGCACCACCGACTCTGTGCCTTGGTGTCTTTCTCACGGTTGCTGGGCCTTTCCAGTTCTTTGGGCCAACATAGGAGTCCCCATCCACCCCCCCCCCCTTGCCTGGGGCTGGCCTGGCATCCTCACCTGGCTGGACCTTTCACCCTAAGCCTCCCCTAATTTCCACCTGGAGCCGAGTGTAGCAGTTACAAGAGAGGGCAAGAGAAGCCTCACAGGGCCAGGGTCTCGGCTGCCGGGGTCCTTGGGAGAGCACCCATACCAGACCCACAGCCACGCCAGTCCGAGGGCAAGAATAGGGATGATCGAGGGTCATCTGGGGCCATCTTCCCATCTCTGAAGAACAGGTATGGCCCAGGGTGGAGATGTGGATTTCCTCCCTTTGCCTGGAGTCAGACTGAGGATTTCTGGGGCCTGTGGGAGAAAGTAACAGGGAAGCAGTTTCTAACTCAACCTGGGAAAGCCTAGAGACGAGGCTTTCACAGGGAACACCAGCGGAGCTCAGACAACGCCTGGATGAAACTTCTATCGAGAGTGCTGTGGAAGGGACGCCTCCCAGGCTGGGACAGGCCCAGCGACGCCAGAGCTGGAAGGCCACAACCTGCTTCCCCAGCTTGACCTAACTGCCTCATGGCCCCCTGAGCCTCAGGCCCTGGGTTTGTGAAACAGGGAAGTGAGGCCTTCCTTAGAGAGGGTGGTGTGAGGATTTGGAAATAGAAGCCAACAGATGGGAAAGCCCTCCTTGCTTGGCCCCGGGCTGGCTGGCAGGTACCACAGCACCTGGTCCTTGGATTGACATCCTTTTCTGGAGGCGGACTCTGGAGGGGGTTGGGGAGAAACCCAGGACCTCGTTTCCTTCCCCGAGCTACATGTGACGGCTGTAACTGTGCCGGGGATGTGCTGGGAGGCCAGCAGGCACTGACAGGGCCTGGGCCACATTCCCTAGGTCCTCTTCCCACAGAGGCGCCCAGGGGGGTGGACTCGGGCCCTCTTGGCGGTGCCAAAATAAACTTGCCATGTTTCCAGCAACACAAGAGGCCTCAGCAAAGCAGCTTTTGCCAAACCCTATAAGGAAGCCAGGGAAGGGAGGGGAGCCTGGAATGAGAGATGCCCCTTCCCCCACCCACCTCCCTAGCTTTCTCTTGACTTCCAGAAAACTCCATGCAGGCAAGCCCTAAAGCAAATACCAGTGGGCACTGTGGGAATCTGGGCATTTAGGGGAAAAAGAAGGGACTGGAACTCCCATTTGTTGAATGTTTGCCAAGTGCTACTTACTTTGCTTATAAAGATAGTCATGTTCATGGGCTGGGGGTACACACACAGCTGGGTTCAAATTCTGACGCTGTCGTTTTGCTAAACTGTGTGGTTGGGGCAAGGAAACAGCTTCTCTGGGCTTGTCTCTTCCTAGGTAAAATGGAGCTCATGACACTACACTTCAGAGTGTCGTGCTGAAGATTCACTTTTAGTTAGCACCATGCGTGGCACATAAAATACACTTAATATGTTAGTTGTCATTACTATTAGATAGTTGCTATTAGTAATTATAATAGCATTATTATTAATAATATTATTTTCAAACTTCATGACAATGCCGAGAGGTAAGTGCTGTATGTAACTATTCCAAGTATGGGAACTGAGGCTTAAGAGGGATTGAGGCCCTCTTTCAGGGCCTGACAGATAATGAGTGGCGAGCTCAGGAGTCAAGCTTGAGTCTGCCTGGTTCCAAGGCCCGCATTTGTCACGCCTGCATCTGAGATGGGGGCCGACTGGATTTCCTGATACAGGTTACTCTGAGGCTTGGACGCTGGAAAGGAACAAGACCAAAGCCTGCCAGGCATCACTGTCATGGCCCAACTGCTCCCTGGACCTCATAGGCTCGGCCACCATTCAGCCAGGCCTGGCTGACCACCAAAGCCCCAGGGTTGCCCTTGCCAGGCTGCAGGGCTCCTCTGTCCTTAGAGTGTCCATCCAAAGCGAGTGTCTGCACAGTTGGAGCCCAGGCCGCACAGCCGGCTTCCCATTCCTGCACGGACAGCTTGTTAGAGCTGAGCCAAAGCAGCCTGGGATTTTAATTTTGGCTCTGTTGCTCACTAGCTGGGTGACGTTGGGCTTGTTCCTTGCTTCCTCTGAGCTTCGGTTTTCTCATCTGCAATGATAGCGCAACGGTACCAGGCTCTGGGTCCCTATGAGAATTACACGAGCCAATGAACATGACAGGGAGTGTCTGGAAGGTGTTTAACCCCCCCCCCCAACCTCCTGCCTTTCCCTGTGTCTTGAGACAGGTGCTCCCTGGGACTGTGGGGCCCCAGGCCAGGACCTATTTTTCCTACTTAGATATGGACTCTCCGCATGTCATCCTTAATGAAAAACGAATAACTCATGTGTTCATTTCATTAAATGCTGCCCCCACAAAAGTGTGGGCTTGTGCAATTCTCTAAAGACTGTCAACTGGAAGATATCTCAGAATTCCTCATAAATCAAAAGGTTTCATTTTGCTGCCAAGACAGTCAATTTTCTCTGCCTTGAGTCAGGCCGAGGGGCGGTGCTGGGCTGGGATCCGAGTCGAGAGACCTGCCTGCTGGTCCGGACTCTGCCGACGATCAACGCAGGACGGGAGCAAATCGCTTCTTGTCTCTGAAGCCTCAGTTTCCTCCTCTGAAAAATGGGTGGTATGTGTGTTGGAGCAGCCTGCTGGAGGGTCTTCTATCTCCTCCTCCAGTTCTAAAATGCTGGGAACTTGATCTTTTCCTTCTCCCTCTGCTTCCCTCTACCCTCCCAGACTCCACCTCTCCAGCCCCCTTCCTGCCCTGCCCCCCTCGCCCCGTCCTGTCTACCTCTCCTGTCAATCAGACCGGATCAGCCCAGAGCAGGCACTGGAGGAAAAACGTCTAATGCATTCCTGGTAGACGACAATTTTCTAATGCCCTTATTGCAAAAGCAGCCCTTCTTTGGGGTGAAAAGAAGGGCAGCCAAAATCTGTGTTCATTTCTATTATGGGGTCCAGAAGGGGGGGGGCGTTCACTCTTGGAGATAAGGGTGGATACATTTAGAAGTAGGAGATGGCCCCTGCTCTGGTTTTGGGAAGGGGTCCTGGGCCAGCCCCGGTGGGCTTTGTGGTTGCCTGGTGGAGCAGGTTCCAGGCCACACAGAGGGGTCCACGGCCTGCAGGGGAGTGGGGTGGAGAGTACACAGGGCAAAAGGGCCCCGAGGGAATTCAGCCTCCTAAGAACTGCAGTCTGAGCTGGTCTCTTGGGGAGGAGAGGGGAGAATAGCGAACGTGTTTGGGTTTCTTCGCCACTGGGTCCATCTGACTGACAGAGGGAGATAGAAACAGAGGACTAGAAAGGTTGCCCAGTGAAGGGGCTGGGAGGGAGAGGAAAGCCGGAGAGAGGGGGAGGGGACACCAGAGAAGCAAAGAAGGGAAAGAGGAAGAGAGAAGGGAAGGAGGGAGCAAAGCAGGCAGGCAGGAAGGAAAAAGGGAGGAAAGCGAGCGAGAAGGGAAAATGCCCCCCCAGCCGTGTCACTGGAGTGCTCACCCTCTAAGACTGAGGGGCGGGGCAGGCACGAGGAGGAAACAGCCCCTTGGGGGGGGCAGCTTTCCCACCATCTATCCGCCTACTGGGGCCCCGCTCTGCCCATCCCTCAGGGCCTCACCAGCAAAGGCCAGTTCTGAGCTTCCTCATTGCTCCTCCCTGCGAGTCCTATTTACCCCAAACACAAAGTGAGTAATTGCCCCCGAGCCCTGCAAGGAAGTAGAAGGCCCTGTGTGGCTGGCAAGTCCTAGCAGCAGAATTAGATGGGCACATAAATGAGGATTCAAAATCCAGAACGAACTGTCCCACTCGCTAAATCACTAAATAGACTTTCGTCTGTTTTTACCATACTAGCACATTTGCACGTATAAACCCACTCTATTCCCCGTGTTTGGCTTTAAAAATCTCTCCCCCCTTCATGTGCTCTCTCTCTCTCATTCTCTCTCTCAAATAAATAAATAAATAAATAAAATCTTTAAAAAAAAAAAACCTCTCCACTCGTTCTGAAAATAAAATCCCTTCAAAGACCTGCAAGTATTAAGAGCTCTATCTTTCCATCTACCTATCCATCCATCCATTCATCTAGAGTCTGCCCTTTCAAGGACTTTTAATTGAGTATCTACAGTGTGCCGGGCACTCTGCTCTTATGGGGTCAACCATAAAAACTCAGGCCTTGCCCTCAAGGGGCACACTTCCTGTTGGGTAAATGCACATAAATAATTTATTAGAATATATCATTATTAATGGAATAATAACAATGTTGGCAATTGTTAGCTAGGAAAAACAAAATGAGACAAATCAGCTGTGCCCGGCGACTGTTACAGGTCACCTGTAATGTGGGCCCCCCCGCTTCCGGCAGGAGGCACCCTGCTCTCTGCCCCCCACCCGGAGATAGATGACTTGTTTGGCTAGAGCACACGGATTCAGAACTGGCATCTACTTTTCAAAAGAAAATATTCTTTTTTAAATGCATAAAACTTATTCAGAGTTTAAAGAGTACATATAAAGCAAATATCTCCGTAACCACCCATGAGATCAAGAAATAGACTAGAACATCTCCAGTATCTGTGAAGTGCCCCCCCACTCCGCACCTCTCCTGATCAAATCTCCCTCCCTTCTTCACAGAGGTGACATGATCCTGACTTTTCTGGTCATCGTTACCTTCTTTATGGTTTTACCCTCTGTGTACGCACCCTGAAAATATTAGGGTTAAATGTAGGAGACAAAGTGGTTGGATGATAGCAATTTCATACAGTTTAAGCTAGTTGTATAGTTGATCTTTAGGCTTGGGAAGTAAGTACTTACTGTCGGCATTCTTTTTTTTTAAATTGAGATATAATTGACTCTGTGTAGCCCGCTGTGCTGCCCTCTTCTAGGATGCGATCATAATAAATCCTTTCATTTCATTTGCCTCTCCAAGTGCAACGTCCATGCATGTTGGAGTGATCAGTAAAGACCCCACAAGGGTCTTACCCTCCTTTTAACACATTTCCCCACCACTCTTTTTTTTTTAATTCATTGTCTTTTTTAATGACTCATTCTTGTTAAACTTTTCATTTTATTTTATTTTCTAAGATTTTATTTATTTATTTGACAAAGAGAGAGCACAAGCAGGGGGAGTGGCAGGCAGAGAGAGAGGAAGAAGCAGGCTCCCTGCTGAGCAAGGAGCCCAATGCAGGGCTCAATCCCAGGACCCTGGGATCATGACCTGAGCTGAAGGCCGACGCTTAACCAACTCAGCCACCCAGGTGCCCCCCACCACTTTTTTTCTTCCAGCATCATTTTTTTAAAGTCTGTTTCTTTTTCCCCACTGCTCTGTAATCCAACTTCTATTACATATCAAGTATCCCTATACATGTGGATCTGTTCATGGGCTCTCTCTTCTGTTTCACTGATCTATTTCTCTATGCCTGTGATCATGACACACTGTCTGAATTACTATGACTTTACGGTAAGTCATAATCCCTGGTCGGACAGTTCTGTCGCTTTGTTTTTCTTCTTCTTGCACTCTCATATGAATTTTACAATAAGCTTAACAAATCCTACATGCAATAATGTGTTGGGATTTTGATTGGAATGCACTGAATGCACATATAAATTTGTGGAAAATGACATCTTTACAATGTGACTCATCCCTTCATGAATATAGTATGCCTCTGTGTTTTTTAGAGCATCCTTTAATGTCTCTCAATAAAGTTTAATAATTTTTTATAGAAGTCTAGCAAACAGGCCCTTGGAGCCCCATGCTGCAGCCATGTCTTCTGGGGCCAGCGTGAATGCCCTGCAGTGCCTGATGGAGCCGCTCCAACCGGAGGCCGGATTGGAGAGATTCAAGGTCTTGCAGGCAGCTGCAGAGCTTCAACAGTACTGTATGCAGAATGCCTGCTGGTAGGTGTTCTGGCTGGAAGCAACACCTTCCAGGGGCCCAGATCCTATGCTTTATCCCAAAGGCTGGGAAGAAGTTTGCTGAGGAATGCTTTTAAGCCTAAAGTGATGAATGACTGCCTCCAAGTCTCAAGAAAACACTTCTCCAGCCAAATGACTTAGATATTTCCGACCTTTCCTGTGGCCAAAATTCTACAGAAAGTGATGTTTCCTATTCAGATAAGGAAACTGGGTGAAGGAGGAGACTTTAAATAATAATGGCCTGATTCTTTGGGGAAAGTGCTTTTATATTTAAGACCAACAAAAATGTTGCCACCAAATACATACTTTCATAAGCAAATTACTAGTGTTTCTAGACCTGGAATATTATGCCTGTTGTATTAACTGGACGCTTGCATTTTGGGAAGAGAAACATTTTTGTTTGTTAAAAACTTGAGTATTTCGGGGCACCTGGGTGGTGTAGTCCGTTAAGCATCTGACTTGATTTTGGCTCAGGTCATGATCTCATTGTCCTGGGATCCAGTTCCAAGTCAGGCTCTATGCTCAGCAGGGAGTCTGCTTCTCCCTCTCCCTCTGCTCCTACCCCCACTTGTGCTCCCTCTCTCTCTCTCAAATAAATAAATAAATCTTAATTTTAAAAAAATTGGGTATTTCATTAATTTGTTGTTCCTAAGATTTTTATCCCATAACAAAACTTGTTCTTTTCTTGTGAATTTAAGTTTCTAAATGAAAACAAGCAAGTATAAAACTGGGGGAAGAATGGGCTTTATTAATCAAATGATGTTCTGATTTTTCTAAATGAGAAGATTGTTTTATTTGTAACACTAAGCATGGGAGCTGTTTCTTAGCAAACTTGTTTGGAAAGATTCCTGTTTTGTTGTGTATTAGATTGCCCCATCCTGTGTATGAAGCTGATTTGGTTTTTGTCCTCTTAAGTTCCTCTACTTTATAGTTGTGGTTGTACTTAAAAAAACAAAAAACAAACTACATTATTTCATGTCTTTAAAAAAGATGTTTAAATTTGATCTTCAGAACACTGCAAATGATTAAAAACAAAATAATGGAAAATACTACAACCTAAATGAATTCTTAATGTCACAAGTATTTTACTTTGATGATGTGCCTTTGATTTAATTTGGGACACTTTTAAAAGGATACTTTATTTGTGTTTGTAATAATCTTTGACGAGTTTGGAAACAAAATTTCTGCTTAATTCATCATTTTCTTAAAAAAAAGTAACATTTTGTTAGAATCATTCATAAATACCTCATTTTTGTTGCAAATGTAAATGATCACTTTTTTAAAATTTCATTTTCTCTTGCTTATTGTCCATATATTGAAAAAAACTCATTTTAGGTATGTTAATTTTATACCCAGCCATCTTGCAAAACTCTCCTACTAGTCTAATAATATTAGTAGACCCTTGGATCGTGATCCACATAATTATGATAATAATTTGATAATAAAACATTCATTATGATGTTATTAGTACAAATTCAAAGTATTGTTTCTCTTTTTTTCAATCTTAGCTCTTGTATTGTTCTTTTTTTTCCCTTTATTGAAATGGGTAGGACTTCCAGTACAATGTTGATAGAAGTGGTGACAGTGACCATCCTTGTCTTGTTCTCCATCTCAGTGGAGGCAGTGGTTGGACAAGATGATCTCTTTAAAATGTTCAGTTTTTGTTTTTTGTTTTTTGTTTTTAAGATTTTACTTATTTGTTTGACGGAGAGAGAGAGAGAGAGCAGGAACACAATCAGGGGGAATGGGAGAGGGAGAAGCAGGCTTCCCGCTGAGCAGGGAGCCTGATACGGGGCTTGATACCAGGACCCTGGGACCATGACCTGAGCTGAAGGCAGATGCCTAACCAACTGAGCCACCCAGGTGCCCCAGGATGATCTCTTGAGTGCCTTCCAACCCAAAGATCTTGATTTTCCTCATGATCATGTTCTTTCTGGATAAGGCAGCTACTCAGCCTTCTGGAGTCTTTCTCCTGGTCCAGAGTAAGAGTCATGATTTGTATCCAGACCTTTAACAGTTGCCTATGTCCAGCCTGAATCTAGAAGATCCTAGAGTTTGATCTCTTATTCTTCAACATATCATACTTATTGAAATCATTTCCTCCCAAAAGTCAGTTCCTCCCCAAACTCTCAAATCGTTTCTGGTTCACATTTTGAATCATGATTAATATTAAAAAAAAAAAAAAAAAGCTGTTACGGATGAGAGGTTGGCTGTGTGTTCTTCCTTTTTTAAAACTCAACCTGTTCTCCTTCAAGGAGGGAGAGGAGGATAGTGACTTTGCTTCCCAGTCCAAACCCTGCCTGAAAGACCAGTCATGCTGTGCTGTGCTATCTTCTCTGGGATGTCTAAGCTGCATCCAGTGGTGAGAACACCAGGTACAACACAACTGGACTCACCGGATTAGCCCTCTTTCACCAGAAATGCCTCATATTCTACTTTTATGAAGGTGATAAAACAAATAGCTATTGGAAGAAGGTTTGCAAAATAAGCATTGAGGCTCGTGTTCAGTATGTTCAATCTTCCTTGTACAGGAAGGAGGCACAGAATATAGTAGACTTTTAAACAATTGGGGGTTAGGGGTGCCAATCCCCCATGCAGTCAAAAATTCACAAACAACTTTTGATGACCCAAAACTTAACTACCAATAGCCTACTATTGACTGTTAGCCTTACTGGTAACATAAACAGTCAATTAACACATATTTTGTATGTTATATGTAATATGCACTGCATTTTTACAATAAAGTAAGCTAGAGAAAAGAAAACGTTATTAAGAGAATCGTAAGATGGGGTACCTGGGTGGCTCAGTTAGGTGCCTGCCTTTGGCTTGGGTCATGATCCCAGGGTCCCTGCTCAGTGGGGAGTCTGCTTCTCCCTCTGCCTCTCCCCTCACTCGTGCTCACTCTCTCTCTCAAATAAATAAATAAAATAAAATCATAAGAGAAAATACATTTACAGTACCATGTTATAAAAAGTCCACATATAAGTGGACCCATGCAGTTCCACCCCTGTTGTTCAAGGGTCAACTGTGCATTTCTTTTGAAATTTAATATTGGCATAGTTGGTTTCTCCTCTTGAACTGTTAGGTTTCTGCAATGGGGTTAACACTTTTAGATGAGTTTTCATATCCTGGAAATCTTGTTGTTCTGGGGTTTCTTGTCCACTGAAGCAATGTTTGGGGCACAAGGTGAGAGGGAGGCATATAAAATACCAGCTCAACTCATTCAGATGAGATTTTTGTCTGCATCTATAGCAAGATTCTTGGATGGAATGTAGTCATTGTTAAGAGAAAGGTTTTTCTAAATTCCTTTAACTCTCATTTAAGAGTTGGGTCTGCCTGACTAGTTCTGAGAAAATGAAGCAGGAACACCTGCTCCTTCTATTCTGATAGACTGTGAGAAGGACAAGGGGCTAGAGAGAGAACAGGTAGATCAGGCACCAAGGTTTTTCTCTGCCCCTACCATTCTTTCCCCCACCACCTTCCCCACACACAACCTGGCACTCAGGGAGTTTCTGAAGCATCCAGAAAAGTATGAAGGAGACAGTGTCTGGGCCAGGGGTGCCCTGATCCATGCATGTGGGGGAAGACCACAAGTCCAGGAGAAGCAGCCACATGATGGCATGGAAGTACAGCAGGAAGTGGTAGGTAGGGAAGCCTGAGACAGCACCAGGTGCCGAGAGAGAGCCAGCAGAGTGGCAGGGGACAGGCCTGACCACTCGGGCAATCAGCAGGGACCACGGGTTCCAGTCTTGCAACCCGGCATAGTACCCCAGAGAGCCAGATGGGGTCCATCCCACTGCGGTGGTCATCAGTGCAGGAAGCAGGCTAGTCCAGCCTCTTGTGGAGGAGAGCAGCGAGGAGCCACAGGGACTCAAGGACCCTCTCCGGCTGCCACGAGGATCTGGTCAGAACCATTGGCCACACTGGGTTCCGGAAGCAGAGAAAGCCATCTCCCAAAGGTTGAGATTCACCCGAGTCATCCAAGTTACTTAAAAAAGATCAGTTTAGTTACTGAGTCAGTTTGGAAGTTTACTAATTTAGACAGAATTTAGTTTCTACCTCCCCACCTCCAGCCCTGGGCCAGATCCCTAGTGGAACTGATAAGAAAGCGTGGATTAGTTCTAAAGAAAATAAGAAAACTACATTTTTCCCCTTACGATCACATTGTAAAGTGAGCACATGTGTCTCACTACACATCTTTTTTATGAAACTGAGAATTATTTATCTCCTCGTGGTCTCTTTTTGGTTTTAGAGTTGAGTTGCACGTTATGCTCAAAGACGGCAAATGTTCTCAGTTAGGCTTGGCAAGAGCACAGGTTTGGAGTCGGGCAGTCTGGAGTTTGTGGCCCAGGGCTGCATTACTTTTTGGGGTCCTCGGCACTTTTACATTTGTGGGCCCCTTCCTCCATTAAAAAAGTAAAAACTGATGTTGGTATAAAGAATACATTGATATTACATATTAAAACATTTTCTTCGAGCCAAGCTTTCTTCTTCTTCTTCTGATTTTAAAACATTTTCATGGTCTCCTAAAAGTAACATGGACTCCGGGTGCCATGCCTGTCACACCTGCACTTGCCCTGGGCATGCGTCTTTGTTCTTGTCTTTCTCATCTGTAAAATGGGGTTGCTGGATTACATGATGGAATGCACGCAAGACCCTGGCGGATGGTGGTAACGCTGATTTCTTTTCTTATTTCCATGGACTTGATGTTCTATTTTAGTGATCTTGCTGCATATGTGGTTTTCATTGTGAGTCACCTTCAAATTCTCTTTGGAAGTAGAGGGGGTATAACTTACAAATAAAAATTCCTTTTTACTTCCTCAGCACTTAGCACAATGCCTTGCTTTATATCCTCAATCCTTGTTTATTGACGGTGCCGGTAAATGGCTCTCTCCCTTCCCGGCCGCCACCCACCACCCTGTCCCACTCAGGCCCTGACATAATCCAAAAGCAACCTTCCTCCCTTTCTTTTTCCTCTTCTCTCTCTCTCAAAATTCTTCTTTCCTCAGTGGCCTGTGCTCAGCGGGCCATGAGAGTGAGGAAGGCTCCATTGAACCGGCTGATCTCCTCACAGCCCTGCTCTGTCAACGAGGAAGCCATGGCGCAGAAAGAAAGGAACTCACTCAACGAATGCTGGGACAAGGGTCTGAACCCTGGTTTCTTTGACCATGACATGGCATGATGGGTGAAGCCTCCACGATTTACAGTTTTTACAGAGGACTACTTAGGGAGGTAACCCGAAGAACGCCTTTCCAGTGGTGGGGGAGATGTTTGTAGATGCTTTGTGGGGTTTTCTTCACGCTGCTCAGATCAAACGTCTAAGTCCCCTCAGGTGTGTGCTAGGCTCTATCACTGTCACCCGTGCCCTGCCATTCACCAAGTTGAAAGTCTGGGCTGAAACCCCCTTCCTGAATGTCAGAGGTCAGGGATGCCAGAAGTAAGGGGGAACAATAAGGAGCCATGGAGATCAAGCTGGGGGGTTAAAACGTTGTGTCCATCAAGAGGGACTGAACACATTTCCTTCAGAAGCTAGACATTTGAGTGCTTTTCCTCTCCCGGCATGGAGACTTTAAGATGGTATCAGCGCATCCAATGAGTGAGCGGGCGTGGGGCCTTAGAACAAGCAGCACCTGGCATAAATGTTGGCCCAACAGAACCCAACGCGCCACCACACATTGAGCACCTACTGTGCTGCGTGCTGGGGAGAGACGCGTGAATAAAATGTCTTCCCGCTGATTCAAGAGAAGACAAGGCAAAATTTGCCCTGTGACAGGATAAAATCTGCAATTCAAAAAAAAAGCGAGGCATGTGAAAGTTTATTTATGTCTTATTACACAAGCTCCTCCATTCTCTGCCTCCACCCCCACCCCCAATCTGTCACATTCAGGGATCTAGGGCTCCCAGCATTCGAATGAATTAAATAGATTCAGTGGCATGATGGGGCTGGGAGGCGGAGGAAAGAAGGTAGAATGGGATGTGGAGGGACAAGTTAAAAAAAGAGCGGATATTGGAAGTCAATACACAGATCTCCCAGAGAAGAGACTGGGGGTCAGAGGGACACCTGACATGATCCAGTTGGAACATCATGTTCTTAATAATAGTGACAAAGTCTCACATTTCCTGAATGCATCCACTGCCAGGCACCCTTCCAAGCCTTTTACACATATTAGCACACGTCATGTTCCCAATTACTTTGGGAGGTAGCTTCTATCGCAAACCCCATATTACTGATGAGAAGCTGGAGAGGGCCAGTGACTTGAGCGAGTCTTGCCGCCAAGAGGCGGCCTCCCACCTGAGCCTGCACGCGCATCCGGGGCCTCTGCACAGGTGCCTCTGGGACTGTGGGACAGGTGAGGTCTGGTGGGTTGTGTGTTACTGCCCCCCGCCCAGAAGGGTTTGGAGCAGAAAGTGGGGAGTGGGACCGCACCCTGGCTCACCGCTGCTGACCCTGTGGCCTTAGGCAAGTTCCTCGCCCTTTTCATGTCTCCAGTTCCTCGTACATTAAATGAAGATCAATGATGATGGTGGTGGTGGCACACTTCATAGGGTGGTTGAGGTGGTTTAGTAAGATTCCGCACAAAAGGGGTTTAGCACAGTGCCTGGCCCGAGTGCTCGGTGAATGGCAGGCGTCCCCGAGACTACACATCACTTCCTGGGAGAGCTCCCACCATCCCATCGGGCTTTGTGGACCCCCTGCGGACTCCCGGTCACTCAGCACCAGTATCCAGAGGCAGCCTTCCGCACTCACACAGCTCCGTCACAACTCGCAGTGGGACCACAAAGAGAGACAAAAGACTGATGATAAGCAGCCCTGCCCGTGGAGTCTGGCCCCAAACGCATGGCCGTGTTGGGAAATAGGGATGACTGTGCCGGACCGGTGGGAACAGCTTAGACATGGGTGGCCTGTGACAGGCCACGGGGATGCTGGAGGACACCAGCTGGTTCCCACCTCCGAGGGGGCATGGTCTGGCTGCGGGCACATGGCTCTCCCACAAGAACCAATTAGTGGACCAGGCAGGATTTCCCCAGTGCCCCACAAGTCCTGAACTCAGAGAGCAGGTGTGAACAGAGCAGAGAGGGAGAAGGCCATGGGGCAGCACAAAGTGATGTGTGTGTGTGTGTGTGTGTGTGTGTGAGAGAGAGAGAGAGAGAGAGAGAGAGAGATGCGACTTGGCTACCCCAAGGGCTTTGGCCGATGTCCACACTTTTGACCAGGCATGTATGATTTTCTTTTTCCTTTTTGTAAGGGGCAACACTGTGGCCATAGGTGAGGCACAGCCAAGGCGGAGGGCCTCCTTCCCGGGGCTGCTCTGGGTTGGGCTGACACTGCAGTTTGATCGTGCAGGGCTCACGCTGCAGTATGACCAATAAACGGGCCAATAAAAAGAAGCCCTTCAGAGATGTGCTCATGCAGATGATTCTATCCCACCTGTCAACGAGAGAGGCCTGGCAACCATCTGTTAGATTCTTTATCCCCACCCCTCCCCTTTCATTTTTAACCACAGATTTTCACAGTTTGCATTATTTATTTAAATCTGTTATTTAAAAAAACATGTATTGCTAAGTAAGGTGATGGCAGGTTTTGCCCATTGAAGCCTGTTCTCTCCATTCTCCGTGGCCAGCTGCGGCCCCGTGGGAGACCCTCATGTGCAAGCCTGCCTGTCCTCTGACCAGGCTGGATTTATGATTCAGGATTTAGGACATGATGCTCTGTACTTGAGTTGGGGGAGGGGCACACAGAGCCAGAATTACAGCCTTGGGGCTTTGTGCTGACTCTCCTGGTCCCTTACTGTGAAATTTAATGGGACACAACCTTAAGACTAACAATGAGCCCTGGGTTTCTTGATCTCTACCATGGGGGTTGTCAATCCCTACTTTAACCCAGGGATGACACTGCATGTTCAAATTCAATGCTCTTCAAGTCATGCGGCACAGCCAGGCCATGATTCAGTTATTCAGCACCGACTGCATATCAGACACTGGGTGCCAGGTATCAGCACTATCTTGGGGTGAGAGACGAAGTCCCTATTCTCATGGAACTGACACTTCAGTGGGGGAGAGACAGAGAGAAAACCCAGTAAGGACAACTGGGGTCAGTGCTGTAAAAGAAACAAATGGGACCAAATAGAGAAGGAAGGGTGAGAAGGACGTCTGGGTAAGGAGAGCCCCTGCGGAGTGATGTGGGAGCTGGCACCCGGAGGATGAGAGGCAGGAGCAGTCCTGCTCACAGAGGGCAAGTGGGCCCAGAGTCACTGAGGTACAAAGAGCCTGACATATTTGAAGGGCAGGAGAATAATCTGGCCCTGGGCCACGCCCTAACCTCAAGACGCTGGATCTCCTCCCGGCCCTCTCTGTCTTCGGAGCTCCTCAGGAGTGGGAAGGACCAGACCCTGTGCTTCTGTCATTCCCGCAGAGCACCCTGGGGGGGCCTGGCCTCCCTGCTTACCCTGTGGGTCCAGGCACTGCTGTGCCCGCACCTAGCCAGAGGCCCAGAGGAGATCTGAAACCTCTTCTCCCCAACATGGGCTTGTATCCCGTCCCGCTCCACCCCAGCCACCAGCTCATGGGCCCTACCCTCTTCTTGAGTCTCCATTCCCTCCCCTACAGCCTCATCACCCTGCTTCGCTTTTGCTGTGGCCACAGAGCACCACTCACTGCTCCTGTCCAAACCTTCAGCCTTCTGCGCACTGCCAGGAGGGCGCTACTACCCATGGGCCTTTCCTCCTGGAGACATCTGATCGTTTCTTCAAGGTCTCTTCAAATGCCACTCCCTTCCACACCCCCCGCCCCCAGATGCCTTCCTCCCTCCTCCCCCTATGTTCTTGGCGCTTCACTATAACACTTGCCCATTGCTAATGTTTGAGTCTCTCTCTTCAGTTTCCCAAGGACAAGGTCTGAAGCACTTTTATATTTTCCTTCCTAATACCTGATGCAGAGGAGATTATCAATAAAGGTCTGTTGAATGAATACCTCATGAGCCCCTTAGAATAATAACCTCCTTCATTTATTCAGCATTTATCCAAGCTCTTTCAAAACTGTCCCATTCTCTGCCCATAACACTCTATAAGAGCAGGTGATGACCCACAGCACAGGTAGGGAAATGGAGAAAGGTTATTTAACTCCAGATCACACACAAATTGGTGGCAGGGCTGGGACCCAGGCCTGATGTCCTTACCCCTAGTCCAGAGCTCTTCAGCAGCCTCAGAGCACCCAAAACCTGGAGCCAGAGAAACCGAAAATTTCTCATGACAAACATTGAAATATTGGTTGAATGTACACAGTGCAGCCCAGTTACGACACAAACTTTTTAAAAAGTGCATCTTAAGATATGAGCTAATACGGCCTCTCAGCATTCATGCAAGGAGCATTTATTGAGCACCTATTAAATACTGGGCTCTGTACTCTGGGAGACACCAAGGAATTACAAGTCTCTCCTTCATAGGATTTACAATTATTCAGGGGAAAGGACCCAGAGTGACACAACAAATCAAGGATGGGAGTCAGTATAAGGTGATACACAATCAGATAGGTACAGAAGCTCTGGACGGCACTGGGTTATTCCAGATAGGCCCTTGGAGAAGGCTCTAGGAGGTCATCCCCATGGGAGGTGAGGAGGGAGAGTGGAGAGGAAGAGTGGAATGAAGAGCAGGGACAGAAAGTCACAGTGGAAATAAGGGCAGCCCAGGGACTGGCTGGAATGAGGAGCTTCATGGGGACACCTGTGGGAGTGTTGCTTCTGGGAACCAGAAGAGAATCTTGAGATGGTTTTCCTGGATGTCCTCTCCACAAGCATTTCTCTGCTTCAGTTGCCAGAAGCAGTTTTAAGGAAAACTAACTCAATCTCTGCACAGAATAGATGCCTTGTTCCAGGGGATTCTAAGAGGGTAGTATCTATCTTCTAATTCTACTTAGCTCAGCTCAGCTCCCCTCAATTCAACTCTACTCAGCTCAGCTCTACTCAATTCAGCTCAGCTCCACGCAACTCAGCTCAGCTCAACTCAGCTCAGTAAACTCAACTCTGTTCAACTCAGCTCAGCTTAGCTCAGTTCAACTCAACTCAGCTCAACTCAGCTCCACTCAGCTCAGTTCAACTCAACTCAGGTCAACTCAGCTCAGCTTAGCTCAGCTCAGCTCCACTCAATTCTGCTCAGCTCAACTCAGCCCAGCTCAGTTTAACCTCTCTCTTCACATTACTTGCCAGTCATAGGTCAGCACTTCCTATCTTCAGCTGCCACAGACAAAACTGGTAATGTGGGTAAGACACAGAAATAGAGAAAATTTCTTTCTCTTTTCTGTCCCAACCTCAATCATGACACATCATGCCCTTTTACCCCTCCCTTATCCCCTCCCAAGCTCTCCTAATAAGAAGCAAGAGCCCAGCTCCCTTTGTGAATGTGGGCCCTGGGGGGTGGCTGGCAGTCTCCAGCCATTATGGGAAAGCCCCTGGAGGACACAGTCCAGCTAAGAGTGTGACTCTTCTTCTCCCCTTGCGAATGGAGCCCATGGTGAAATGGGCAGGAAGACAGAAGGTCATTGGCTTACAGTGACCCCACCTGACCTGAGGTCCAGCACATTGAGGTTGTGCTGGAATCCTAGTGAGGCTCCGGAGTGTCCCTAGGTTGGCTTTAAAGGTTATAAGAAGGTTCCTGAAAGACCCAGTACATGTGAGTTGCATGGGAAAGCAGTTTTGGTGGGGCCCTTCTCTATTCCTTCATTCAGAGCCAAGCATCAGGGCTGGTTGGGCAGGACGCAGGGCTCTACATCCTTTCATTTTGTTCTTGAGCAGTGCTAATGCATTTTAGCAACTCTTTAACCTCAAAGACCTGTGGGTCGCTGTGGAGCAGATCACATGCATCTCCGGCTGAGTCCACTGGCCTTATCAAAATGTCCTTGAGCTGTTGTTCATGCCCTATAGAGGCCACCGAGTGAAAAGTCAGATAGTCCCACATTGCTCCTCATGGGTCAACACAGGAGATAGTCACTGATGAAAACATCTATTGTATTCCAACAGATTTCTTGGGGAAAGTTTCCTTGTCTTTTTTCATAACTTCTCTCAAGGTTTGATATCCCTTGATCAGCTCTAACCTGAATTTAATCTCCTACTATAATATAAGCCAGTTCTTGTGGCCTGATCCTCAGAGACTGCCCATTGAGGAAGAAACTCCAGGCTCTGCACCATTATACTGGGAGTGCAATGGCCAGGAAAAAGAAACAGAAGAAGAGGGGAAATTCCTACAGCCATTTCAAAACAAGAGGAATTGTGGTAGATGCTATAATAACTGATCGCTACTGTTTATTGAGCACTCCCTCTGTAGTAGGTACCTTTTATGGACTTTACAACCATCCCATTTGAGCATCACATAGAGCTAGCCTACATTAGCTATCCTACAAATGAGGAAACTAGAGCCTCAGAGATGCAATCACTTGCCTGATGTCATAGTAGTCGAGGGCAAAGCTTGTATGTAAGTAAAGGCTTATGATTTCAACCTTATAATATTCATGTATTAAAAAAAATTTGTGGAGTATCTACTACATGCCAGTCACTGTTGTAGGCATTGAGAACATGGACAAATACAAATACAGACAAATATCTCTGCCTCATCCATTTCAGAGACATTCACAGAATCACAGCTGCAATGGAGATATAACTAATTGGTACAGATGAGTGAGAGAGGCCCAAAGACACTGAGTGGCATGCTCTTGGTCACTTAGGATGTCTAAAGGAAGAACCAGGTGTCCTGACTCTTGCCCTCTCCTTGCTATTTCCCCCATCTTTGGAAGTGAACTTTTACCAGACACTCATAAGGCCTTTGATTTCTTGGATTCCTTGCCTGCAAAGTCCTCCTCCATGCTTTGGAGGGCTTTCCCTTGCCCAGGACCTCTAGGCTTAAGGCCTGGGGACCCTGGTGGGTCAGCCCCTGGTGTGTAGAGCTGTCTAGGTGCCTGCTGCTTGCAGGCTCCTTGTCCTAGACCTTCATCTTTTGGAAGTACATAAATGCATGGCATTAATTTTTTTTTAATGCATGGTATTTTTGAATTTTTTCCCCCCTGGGGCCACACCATGTTCTGAAATGTGAACATGGCAAGCAGGATGGATACATTTTTAGATCAGTAAGTACAACCAGATGTGTGGATGGGGCTGAAGAAACACAGCAAACTTTTGTGAGGTATGAAGAGCCCTTAGATGTGGCCTGTTTCTCTCGTCTGGTCTCTGGGGAAATGAGTTCATGACTGACAAAAAATGCACAGGTCTGAGTGCTCTCCAAATGAGTACCAGCTTCATGTACATATCCCTGGCCAGGCAGGGGGCCTGGTCCTGCATTCGTCCACCCAGCTCTCAGTGATAGCAGATAATAGCCAGGTGCCTGACACAGTTCTCTCTCATCTCAATCCAACACACACAATCATGAAACTGATGAGGAAAATGCCGGTCAGTCTGGCTCAGTAACTTGGCCAGAGTCACACAGGTAGGCAGCAGGCAGGGCTGAGATTCACAGCAGGATGACTGGACTCCAAAGTCCATTTTCCTAAGACCACCACATCATCTCTCTAGACCAGTCTCTCGTCCCCAGGAGTGCACTGGTGAGGGGTGGGAGACCTGCAGGGCTCCAGCAAGCTGGGGAGGCTCCATCCCAGGTAACAGACGATGGGAAATACCGCCTGGCAGTGTTGGAGCAGGCAGTGATAAGGACACAGGGGTTAAAAAGGTAGAAGTCGGCCCTGAGGAATTCAAAACCAACAGTGAGGCAAGACACAGGTGTATCTATAAGTTGTGAATGGCACATTTCAATACACAACCACGCTTCACTCTGCTTTTGGGGGAAGCACTCAAAGCGAGTGCTTTAAGAGTTCTGAACTGTGACCTAGAGTAATGTAGGAAGCATTCCGGTGGAGGGATTTAAGCCGCATCTTGAAGGACAGGAGGAATTTGGGAGAGGGAGAAGGGTGTGAAAAGTGTAAGAGGCTGAGAGTGTGTAAAAAGGCAGCAGCACAGAAGGGGATTAAAGCAGTAGGACTGGGGAGATGAGAAATTAGATGTATTAGGCACTGATTGTGTGCCACCAACTGTGCTGGGGGACTTGTATGTATTAGCTCATGTATTTAAGTCAATTATATTTAGTTTTAATTTACGTGTAAGAAAATGCATACATTTTAAGTGTACAGCATAGCCTCAGTGACCTGTGCAATAATATCAAACAGGTTTGTGTCCATGAAATTGGAATTCCAGAAAGATGGAAGAGAGGAGGAAACAGAAAAAAAAAGTGTTTGAAGAAATTATGGCCACATTTTCCCTCCAAATTTGATGAGAACTATAAACGTACAAATCCAAACGTGTTACCCAATATGATTGAGTTTCTGAAAAACAGTGACAAAGAGAACATCTTTAAAGCACCCAGAGAAAAAAGACACATTTTGGACAAAGGAACAGAGAAAATTAATCACAGACTTATTAGAAACTATGCACTCCAGAAGACAGTGGAATGCATCTTAAAGTGTTGAAAGAAAAAAAAATGTCAACCCAGAATTTTAAATCTAGCAAAAATATAATTCAAAAATGAAGGTGAAATGATGACTTTTTCAGACAGATGAAAAGATGAGGGCATTTGTTGCCAGTAGGCCTGAACTTAAAAAATATTACAGTTCTTCAGGCAGTAGGAAAATGGTGCCAAATGGAAACTTGGATCAACACAAAGGACTGGAGAGACCAGGAAATGGTAAATATGTGGATAAAAATAAAAGATCTTTTTTTCCCCCTTTTAAAATTTTTGCAAAAAAAAATAATGATTTAAAGCAAAAGAATGTACTGTGGTGTTAATAACACATGCAGCAGTAAAATGTATGACAACAATAGTACAAAGAACAGAGGGAAAATGCAAGTTATGTGAGGTTGGGAGATTCTGATATTATACATGAAGTAGTATAATATTATTTGAAGGTAGGTTGTGATGTATTTATTTTAAGCCCTAGAGAAACCACTAAAAAAATAAAACAAAGTGATACAGTTAGCAAGTCAATAACGGAGATAAAATGGAATACTAAAAATCGCAGAATTAATGCAAAAGAAGACAAAAAGAATAAAAAGGGAACAAAGAACAGATGGGACAAACAGAAAATAAGTAGCAAGATAGTAGATATAAACCAGACTATCAATAATTACATTAAATGTAAATGATCTAAACTCTTTCTCTTGATGAGCAGATAGATTTCAGAAAAAGACTCCCTTGCCTCGAGGTGGCTCAGGAAAGGGGGTTTAGTGCAAGGATCTATGTGGAAGGGTTGGGAGCCTTGAACTCAACTGGCTCTTGTGGGAGCTGGGACCTGAGACGGACAATCTATCCCAAGCTAAGGCCATACTCCCCATTTTTTCCAGGAACTAGGGCCTCTAGCTGTTGTTGTTGCCTGAGTGTCTGTTCCCCTGGCTCTTTCAGGCCCTCAGCCCACATGTGACCATCATGGTAAGCACGCACTTCTCTCCCCTTTCTGCACCACAACCTTCTGCTTTGGTTCCCATTTCCAAATGTCAGCAGCCTCTCAGTTTCCCATACTTACATCCTGAAATCTTAGAATGGCCTGGATCATCTTTTTTATCAGGCCACAGCTCAGGAGAGGTAACCTTAGGTCAGAAGCCCATGCTGGTAGGTAGTTGTACCTGAAATGGGAGGAGGGGCAGATTCTCATGGGAGTGGGCTATCGGATAGTGAACAAGATTGGCCTTATATTATAGAATTCACAGAAAAAGTTTCCATGTGGCAATAGCCAGACTCAGACCTTGAAGGCCTGAACAGGAGCTAAAAGAACATTAGTTCTCATTGTCCTCCTTGCCCTCTTGGAGAACTGGGCATAACAGCATAGCATCCATAACTGACTCTCTTATTAAAGATCCTCCTTTATACTTTATATCTGGTTCCAGCAGAGGAGTCTCATAATTTGCTTGGTTAAATCCTCACCTTCCTGGTGGGAGGGGACAGAAGTTTAGAGTGAAATGCTGGTCAAGACAGGTTGCAATTCCCTACAGGTGTTGCACATGACAAACTGGCAGGTGTTCAAGTAGAAAGAGCATTGATCAATGTCCCCACCCCCCGTGAGGAGGGCCCAGGCCACCTCTGGGATTCTGAGTTCTCCCATCCATAGCGCGGGCCCTGCTCCACTGGGGGCTGAGCAGCAAGGCCAGGCCCAGAAGGATCTGGAGTCAGCAGAGTTGGGCCAGGGCCCCTGCTTCCAGCACCACAGAAAGCCCTGCCAGGATGGTTTGGAGCTGCTCCCTGACCTGGGACCACCCGGGCATCAGAACTGCTGGAAGGGTCATAGAATTCTGCCAGAGCTGAAGCTGACATGGCCCCAGAGCAGCCCACCAAACCCAGGGTCAGGAGAGCAGGAAGCCCAGCCCTGCTCAACACAGCCTCCAAGTGACCACACTTTCTTATTCCTGCTTTCATCATATTAACACAGGAATAACAGGTGTTTTCAACATCCTAAATCACATATTTGGAAGCTGTAGCAGGCTAGAAAAACACAAAACCTACAGAGTTGGCCACTTGGTCCAAGTTTTAAGATGTTCAAATTGCCTTGAGACCTGTCACACTTGATCCTGAACTCTGCCCCATGTCACCAGGTTGTCCTGTCTCAGCAAGGCCAGACACTGTGGTCGGCCTTGCTAAGACACCAGGCAAGTTCCAGTGTTCTATCCAAATGTCGCCATCTCCAGAACCACTTGCAAGAACTTGGACTTGGAAATAAGTTTGGTAAAGAGAGCTTGACAGTAGAAATCTGGCGAGCTATAGTGGGGGGCCGTGGAATCAGGGTGGGCAGGACTGCCTTGGGCCTCAGATGGCTGCATCTAGGTGCTTGATCGCTGCACCCTGGGGGGACAGCACTGTCCACTGTTGAAGTAGTTCAGACTGGCCCCAGCTGAGGGGCCACACGCATGGGGTCCTGCAGACCTCCCTGATTCCAGCAATGCATAGGAATGCTGAATGAAGCCACATGCCAGCCTCTGGGGGAGCTCCCCACCCACTCTGGTAGGGTGCTGCCTCCTATAGTTCGGTCACCTTGGGCACATGAGCCAGCATCTCAGAAATGGGAATACGACCCCCCCCCCCTTGCCTTGCTCACTGCACCAGACTATTAGATCAGTGCAAAACGGAAGAGCTGTGCAAACAGCCAGGCACTGAAAAAATGTAATGGTAGCACCTACTGGAAAGATATTTAACCTGGAGGCCATATTTTATTACCCACAGCGTTTGCCTGCAAAAAAGTCAAGCGGGATCTCCTTTCTCCTTTTGCTGTACTAGACACCAAATGATATGCCTTCCCCCTCACTTTGTGGAAACTGCCTCCCACCAACTCATTTGGTAAAAGCAATCGGCCCTGGTAGCTACTCTGTGCAATAACTCACGGTTGTGGTTATGGTTACGGTTAATTGTTTCAGGGGTGGGCTAACCACCTAGAAATTTAGCATATGAACTTAGCAAGAGAGCAGTTGGATGGTCTCTAGGTGGCTGGATGGGTAACATAAACTCAAGAGCTGGAGAGTCGCAAGAGGGGCCAACGTTTTCTACCCCGTTCTGGACCCGACCCTGGGGCACAGAGCCCACGCAGGCTCTGCCAAGGGGGTCCTCTAAACTCGCTCCAGTGGCCTCGTCTGCTCCTTCCTTGTCTTCTCCCCAGCAGTGGTTTCAGTTTTCCTTGAGCAGTTTTGGTTAGATTTATTCCTAGGTTCCTGATGTTTTTTAAAATTCTATTGTAAGCGGCATTTAGTTTTAACAGATAGACGTTGGCCATTTGGGAAGCTAGCAGTCTTGTCTCTGACTTCTGAGGCCAACTTGGGCCCCCAGAGGAAGCGGGCTCTCAGGCCGCCTAGCTACTCTTTCTGCTTCATTCCTTTCTGGTGATTTGAGTTTCATTCTGATATCATTTCCTTCTGTCTGGAAAAAAAAAAAAACACAACTGCCTTTAGCATTTCTTTGTGCTGGTGTCAAAAATCTCTTAGTTTTCTTTCATCGCAAATGTCCTTATGTTGCCTACATTCATGAGGGATATTTTGGCCCGCTATAAATGTTTGGGCTGATAGATTTCCTTTTAGCTCTTCGGAACTCTTCTTGTCCTCTCTCCTGGCCTTCATAGTTTCTAATGAGAAGTCAGCTCCTTATTGAAGTGTTGTTCCCCGGAAGTAAAATGTGGTTCTTTTCTTGCTACCTCTGCAAGGTTTGTCCTTTCTGTTTGGCTTCCGATAGTTTGACCCTAATATGCTTTAGCACAGCCTGCTTGATGTTCTCTGAATACTCTGAAGCTATAAATTTATGCTTTCATCAAATCTGGGAAATTTCCGGTCATTAGTTCTTCAAGTATTTTTTTTTCTGTCCTATTTTCTCTCTCCTTTCCTTTTGGAATTTCAACGACACGTATTTTGGGCTGATACTATCTGAGAGATCTCTGAGGCTCCATTTATGTTGTCAATCTTTAAAAAAAAACAACAAAACTCTGTGTTTCCTATTGGATAATTTCTATTGATCTATCTTCAGGTTCTCTTACTTTTCCCTCTGTCTCCATTCTGCTGTTAAATTTATCCAGTAGATTTTTCTAAGTCCAGTAGATCGAGGAGTATCTATTTGTGTTTCTATTTACCTGCTGAAATTTCCTATCTTGATTCATTGTGAGCATATTTTCTTTTACTTCTTTGAGGATAGTTACAATGATAACTGCTTTAAAGTTCTTGTCTGCTAATTCCACATCCAGTTCAGCTCAGGGTTTTTTGTTTTTTGTCTTTTGTTTTTTTGCTATTAATATTCTTTTCTCTTGAGAATGTGTTCCATATTCTTGGTTCTTGGTACGTTGGGTACTTTTAGATTCCTGGACATTATGAAGGGTAAAGTATAGAGACTCTGGATTCTGGATTATGTTATTTTATCCTGATGAGTCTTTATCTTTAAAAAATTTTTTTCCTTCCTTTCTTCTTTTTCTCTTTTAAAGAGGACACGTATCTTTGTTGGACTCCAGCTGCAACTGACTCTTTCCTGGCCAGCACTTCTGAGCTCAGTTGAGCTCCTCTGTCCTCCGCAGGGCTGCTTGGCTTTGCTCCACACATGTGTGATGCAGGGGTCGGTAGAGACGGAGGCAGGCAGAATCTGGGGATCCTCCCCCAGCATGTGTGCTTCCCCTGCACTCAGACTTCCACATCCTGGAAGGACAGCTCTTCCTCTACCAGCACCCCCAGCACCCCATGCCAGTCGAGGGCCAGGAAGCTGTGGAAATGGACCCTCATTCCACACAACTCCCCTCCCACAGGCATGGCCTCCTCACCACGATCTGCCTGCTTCTGATCACTCACCAGTGCCTTCAGATAGTTGTCTTTTACTTTAGTTTAGAATCGTCTGTATTCTGTTCAGAGTTTCCAGTTACCATCTGCAGGGGCAAGGGGTGGTCTGGGAGGGTCTTTCTCAGGTAATACCAGAAGTGCAAATTCTTGAGTTTAAGTTTCAGCTTCACCAATTTCTAGCTCTGTGACCTCAGACTAGCTGCTTCACTTCCCCAAGCCTCAGTGTACACATCTGTAAACTGGGATAATAAGAGCACTCACCCTAGAGGGTTGTGTTGAGGGTAAGAAGAGATAACAAGTATGTCTGGTGCAAGAGCGAGAGTGATAAGAGGCAGCTCTTGCCAGACTCTCCATGCTGTTGCATGGGGGGGAGTCAGCTTCAGTCTTCCCATCCAACTAGATGCTCATCTAATGAGCAGCGACTATGTGCCCAGCATAAGAGATGGAGGAGATAGTGAAGACCTTGCTGTCAAGGAGCTCACATCCTAGCTGAAACCCAGCGGGCAGAGCATAGTGGCACAGGGCCTTGGGAAGCACAGATGCTAAGTGCTGAGGAGAGGCGGCGGCAGGGGCTCACACATGAGCACATGGTCTTCCTCAAGAGCTGCGCAAAGCTCTTTTTTCTGCTTCAGCAGGCAATTTCACCATGATGTTTTCAATAACAGGCGCTTGCGGTATGAATTTAACAATTTCATAGGCTGGCAGCAAATACATTTTTGCCTGATGAGCTTCTCAGATACATTTTTCCACACCTCTTGTGTTTCCCAGTCCTAGTGGAAGGCCTCCCCTTGGGCCTGCCCTGCAGCCCCCCGGGCAAGTCAGACATCAATCATACCTGTGAAACCTGCAGGTGAGGGAAACTCTACCAACTTCAGCTCATACCAGCACTCAACCCCACCTTCCCAGGGTTTCCTTCTACCCTTTAGTGTCCTATATGGATACCCTCGAAAATGCTTTAGCTGGGCAAAGAGCTGAGATCATCCCTTTTTTATCCTCTGGGAGCCATATTTAGCCAGGTCTATAAGCAGGAGGACCCCTGATTTGGTCCATTCAGGCTGCTATAACAACATACCACAGCCTGGGTAACTGACAAACAGTAGACATTATTGCTCACTGTCTGAGGCTGGAAGTCAGATCAGGGTGCTAGCATGGTTGGGTGAGGGCCCTCTTCTGGGTCGCGGACTTCTGCTTGTATTTCCACATGACGGAAGATGCTAGGAGGCTTCTGGAGCTTCTTTTATAAGGCGCTACTCCTGCGTCTGAGGATTCCACTCTCATGACTTGAGCACCTCCTAAAGGCCCCACCTCCGAATACCATCACCTTTGCCTGTTAGATTTCAACACAGGAATTTGGGGGGTGGGGTACCGACATTTAGACTGCCCCCTCCCCACATGCTGTGACTTGAGGGCATTGAGAGACCCATTTTTCCCTCCCCCGTGTCTCTTCTCACTCTCCTGAAATTGCTGCTAATGGGTTAGAAAGGAAAGGCAGAGTATTGCCAGTTAGTAGGGGCTCTATTCCTTATTTCAGTGAAGCCGTACTACTTACAGATGCTGAGCATTGTGGTTGGCATATGATTTGTCTGGAAAGCACTCTGGACTTCTCCCATTTGTTGGGGATGCTTTGACCAGAAGGAAAGACATCAAAATAAGTAAACAAAATAGGACATAAGAAGTTCGTTCAGTAGGGTTGGAGCATGTGTGTGGGGGTGGGGCAGGGAAGCCATTCATTCAACTTCCTAGATGCTGACCATGTGTCAGGCACTGAGACAGGGCCGGTGACTCACAGGTGAACCAGATACAGTTCCTGCTCTTCAGGCACTCACAACCGGCTGAAGTGTCTGGAATAAAAAATCAATAGGCTCTAATGTTACGATGGAGGAATAGCCAGAAGACAAAGGGAACCCGGCGTGGGTGGTAGGTGTCAGAGAAAACAACAGAGGAGGCAATGGGGCCTGGGGCTGAGCAGTGCTTTGCCAGACAGATGGGGCCCGAGTGGACAGGGGAAGGGCGGGTCAAGGACAAAGAACAGTAGGCAAGGAGGCGGGGCTGAGGGGTGAGTAGGTGTTCAGGGTTGTGAGAATCCCAGAGCGGTTGGCGCGCCGAGCGCCTTGTGGGGGAGAGTGGCCAGAGTGGGGCAAGAAGGTGGTCAGTGGTCAGACCACAGAGGCTGTGGTGGGTCAGTTTAAGGGATCCGGATTGCATTTCGTGGCCCTGGGGAGTCAGTGGAGCGGTGGCCTATGGAAGTGATACCCAGGAGCTGAGGTGAGAGAGCAGGCTGGGGGGAGGGCAGGCCTGAGTAACCAGGCCAGGGCAAGGACAGGAGAGGTGGGAAGAACATTGGCCGTGGCCTCCGCCTGCCTCACAGTCAAGCCCAGTGTTGTCCCCCAACCTGAGGGTCCATGAAAGGTAATGCTTATTTCTCGGGATGAATTTTAGGGGTGTTACATTTGCTTGTTGTTTTACACAAAAAGCCTTGCCTAAAATAAAACACAAAAATCACCATTTTGATCTACTTATCAGGACCCAAAATAACCTATGTGGCAAAACAGCACAGGCTTAGGGACCCTCTCGTCCAACTCCTGATTTGATGGAGGGTCTTTCAGAAAAGGCTTGACCTGGCCCGAGTTCCCTGCAAACAGATCCATGCAATCCGACCAGCTCGTCTGCCCACGACGTGGAAGGACAGAGTGTGTCTGTTGAGAAAGTGGCTTTCAACCTTCCATATAGCACAGTTTTGAAGTTTCGAATGGAATACATTCCATTCTTGCCAAGAACTACTCATATTTGTGATTAACACTACTGAGGCCAAAACAATGATGCTGGGTGCAGGGATCTGAAGCCCAGTATCTGTCCTGTGGGTCCTGTTTTAAGCAAGCAGCATCCCGCCTCCTGATCAGGTTTGGAGAGCCTGGTGCCAACATTCACAGTTGTGACACTGCAAGTGGCGGCTAATGTCCACAGTGATCAGTAAGTTAGCCGATGGCGTCTGTTTATATCTTGCCCTGCTATTCTGAACAAATGATGTGTATTGAGGATTTTAATACCCCAAAACTGGGCAAAAAATGACATTGGGATAAATGGGAAAAATAAAACACTTTGCCATTATAAATTTTTTTTGGTAACAAAGATCTGCATTAGAGGAAAAAATAGCTGTATTTAGAATAAATAAGCCAACAGGTTGAAAAACACAATTTGCTGATTATTGGTGGACAGTATACTATTGAATGGAGGAAAGTAATTAATAAATATTATATGTACCCATAAGCATATATCCATATACATAAACACACATACACACACGCGCATACAGGTATTCAGCTCCGGATGACAGAATGTCACAGGTTAGATTTCCCAGAATCAGATACTGAGGCAGGACTTGGGGTGCAAGGTACTCTTAGGAATTCACACTTGTGATGGGAAGAGGGAGAAAGGATGGGACAAAGGGAGAAGCTGCAGGGCAGTGAGGTGTTGGCCAATCAGCAGGGAGCTCTGAAGCAAAATACCATCCCCCAGAGTCGTCTAAAATAGCTCTGCCTTTTTTTTTTTAAAGTAAACTCTACACCCGACGTGGGGCTTGAACTTGCGAACCTGAGATCAAAAGTTGCATGCTCCACCAACTGAGCCAGCCAGATGCCCCAGTTTTTTTTTGGTTTACTTCAAGAAATAATTTTAAAAAAATTAAAATAGCTGCCTGTGCCTTTACATTCCTGCCTCTCCGTTACCGATTGGAAGGGCATGGCCTCCACGTGGCAGCTCCTTGCCGCTGAGGCCAACCCTGAAGGAGCTGGCCCCCGGGAAGCCGACTACTGCCCACGCTGCCCCTAGATGGGCAGCAGGTTCCGTCTGGGATCTAGCTGGTGCATCTCGTCTACCACAGACCATGGTACCCTTATATTCTTGGTCATTGCATTTCAACTATCTTTTTTGGCTGTTACTCACTCTGAATTTCCTTCCCACCTCCCTGTGCTGCCTCCCCCGTTTCTCTCAGTTCCCTTTCTATCCTCCTTGCTCAACTAAAGGCAGTTTGAGGGTAGGAAGGTGAAGAAGAAATTCCAGCCCTTTCCCTCCACCTCTCCACTGCTGGATGTGGCTGTGTGCAAATATTTATAGCCCCACTGACCTCCAATCCCTCAGCCTTGGCTTCAGCTTCCAGCTTCAGTGCCTTTGTCCAAATCATGAATCCCCTGAAATAGGCCCTCCACCCAGCCTCTATTTATCACCTTTTTTGCAAAACCCCAAATCCCTATTCTCACTGCTCATAACCTACATTTGAGGCAACCCTTATACATTTTCTTAAATCCTTTGTTTTATATACAAGACTTTGCAAAAATTAATAATTGAGGAGTAGGGATATGTACATTTTTTTATTCCCTGAAGTGCCTAGATAGTATTGGGTGCTTGGTATGTACTCACGTATTTTGTATTGAACCAAAGGAAATTTCCTTTAAAAGTTCGGTTCAATATATAAAGCGGTTAAATTCCAGCCACATACAGACATTTGTGGCTGCTACTGTTTCCTACCTGAAGGAAAATTAGTGCTTGTGGAGGGATCTAGAGGAGCGAAATGTGGGAATTTAAGTTCATTCACGTTCCAGCCAGCAAAGCAGCGATTTCTAGCTACTGAATGGGCTCCCGGAGTCATATTGCAAAGGTGGAAGGAGTTACTGGATCCAAGTTAGAATCCACCACTCTTGAACTGTTAACCTCGGGAGCCACCAGTCATTTTATTCAAAGCATCAGCAACTCCTGTGATCCAATTTTAGGCTCTACAGGTGCATCAAACAAGGGAAAAGCAGCATACTCCCCACCCCTCGACCCCACTTGGCATATTTAAGATAATTTAAACTCATTCAAAACAGTTGGCTTCCTAGAGTGTAGTGTGGGAGTTCCTGGGGGCTCGAAGACCTTTTCAGGGGGTCTGTGGGGTCTAAACTATTTCATAATAATATTAGGACATTATTTGCCTTTTGTTCTTTCTCTCATGAGTATATAGTGGAGTTTTCCAGAGGACATGTGGTGTATAATGACATTGCTCTGGCAAGTAATGGAATCCGTGTTTTGTGTTTTCTAGAACTTTCTAAGGTGGTAGGTTGAGGGTATAAATATGCGTATTTTCAGACATTAACCCAGCTTGTTTGCAGTACTTGGACTATGCTTTCACTATCTTTCCTTATACATGCTATAATTTCTACAATCTCATTATTGTCCAATGCATTGTTTTGAAATCCCAAAGTTTTCCTTGCATCTCTTTGTAAACTCAGCAAGAAATGAGTATACTTTATTGTTATTTTTTTGCAATAATTTTAATTTTTTTCAGAAACTTTTCAAATTTAAAAAATTATATCTAAAATGTTTCTTTAGATTTCCTTATTCAAAAATAAAAAAAATCAGAGGTTATTTTTATTATCTGTATGGATGGGTCAGTGGCTTGAGAACGGATGGGTCAGTGGCTTGAGAACAAAGAGACAAGAAGACTCACTCTTTCAATCCAGCCCTGCGGCATCTATGTCCAAAGTAAGAAAATAGAACTGAAGAATATCCACAATTATTTGAAAAGGCTATTAAATTCCTCCTCTCCTTTTCCAACTACATATCTACATGAGGCCAGATTTTCTTCATATATTTTAACCAAAGCAACATATTGCAACAGACTGAATGCAGAGGCAGGTAAGAGTAGCTGGCTGTCTTCTATTAAGCCAGATATTGAAGAGACTTTAAAAAATTACAACAATGCAGCTCTTCTCACTAAATTTCTACAAAACATATTTATTTTTCCAAAAAATGTTACTTACATTGATGTATGATGGGTTAATTATTTTCAGAATAACAAATATATGGGTGCCTGGGTGGCTCAGTCGTTAAGCGTCTGCCTTCGGCTCAGGTCATGATCCCAGGGTCCTGGGATCGAGTCCCGTATCGGGCTCTCTGCTCTGCGGGAAGCCTGCTTCTCCCTCTCCTGCTCCCCCTGCTTGTGTTCCTGCTCTCACTATCTCTCTCCCTGTCAAATAAATAAATAAAATCTTTGGAATATATATATATATTTAAAATTTGTCTTAATTTCTAAAATAATAAGTATTATTTTAGATAAATCAACAAATAAAAGGTTTGGGGGTCATCAATACTTTTACAGAGTGTATTAGAGTCTTGAGACCAAAACGTTTGGGAGCTACTGCCCTAAACTGAGAGGAACCTAGGATTTTAGGGAAATGGGCTCAAGTGACCTAAGGCATGCATCAGTTAGAGGAGGGAGGTGGTTCTTCTAATTAATTCCAGAAAGGGAAAAGAGAACATAGCACAGAAAAAAGCCACAGAATTGCTATACCTGAGTGTCTGACGGGACTAGAGCAGAGCTTTTATAAGGGCTGGGCCATGTCTTTTCTTGAAGGAGTCATTTTTTGGACAGAGAGGCCTCCTAAGTAGAGAGATATTCTTTTTCCAAGTTTTTTGTTTTTAGTCACTTAATATATTTAACCAAAAAATTCAAGTTAAGTGTATCTTGGGTCACTCAATGTTATCCTTTTACATTCAATCACAGAATGAAATTATCAGGATCAAACACTATAAAGTTTTTTACCTGAAAGAACTGGAATCACCCAAGAGATGGGGAACTATTCTCTCTTCAGAATTTTTCTGGTTTGATTGTATAAAAAAATGTGGTATTAGCTTTCTTGTACTCAAAGAAGAATCCAATGATTTAAGGTGGAATTGAGCTTCAATTCTTAGAATTCCAGTCCAAGTAGTTTGTTTTGGAATACCCTCCATTCACCTTGACCTTCCTTCCCGTGCTGACAGGCTTGGGAGAAGTATGGCCCCCTGCTCTGAAGAGCATACACAGTGCTTCCCAGGCCAGGATGCAAGCACAAGATGGACACTGGAAGTCAAAATACCACTTTCTTTGGCTTAATCTGAATTATGGTGTTCAGAGACATGCCTCAAAAGTGTAATATAGTTTCCAGAACATTCCATTAGAAACTGCTCCAGTGTGGGTCCCAAGGACAAGATTCTAAACATCTTGCCTTAAAAGAATGAAAGCACTACTCTGGACGGCCATACCCAGAAACATGCAGGAGTGACAGCTATGCAGTCCTTCACTTATGTCCCACTGTCTCTGGTCTCTTTTTTTAGGAAAAACTTTGGTAATGAGGTAGAAGCACTTCCCTCTTTTTATGGCTACACTAGAGGTCATATGAGCCCCACTTCTCAACAAATGGTGGCACTTCAAACTAGCGTCTTCTAAACCTCTAGCATTTCTAGAATCAGAAGATGTGAATGCGGTCTTTTTATGTTTTTTTGTTTAAGATTTACTTATTAATTTGAGAGGGGGGAGGGGGGAGGGGCGAGGGGAGAGAGTCTCAAGCAGATTCCGTGCTAAATGCAGAGCCCAACATGGGGCTCGATCTCAAGACCCTGAAATCACGACCTGAGCCGAAACCAAGAGTCAGATGCTTAACGAACTGAGCCACCCAAGTGCCCTAGTCTCTTGATGGTTTAAAGGGGACATATAATCAGTAGAATGATGCAATAAGGCCTAAAAAGTTTGAGTCTCAATTTCAAAGTTAACAAAATCAGAGACTTTTTACTATAAGGCAGTCAGCTAATTAATTAAGTCATAAGGCTAGAATAAAGCACAATGACTTTTTATTGATGTTTTTGACATAAGGCAAGGTAAAACTAGAAGTTACACAATGCCACTTGTTCTTCAACTCTTTCAAATTGAAGAGAATAAAATTTTAGGGCAAAAGACCATGTTTTATACTTTTAAAATATATGCACAATAGATACTTAAGTTATTTTTGAAAATTAATTCACTCTTTCAACAAATATTTACTGAGTGTCTGCCATGAGCCAAGTAGTGAGCTGGGCACTAGGCATACAGCTGGGAAACATAATGGTAAGGTCTTTGCCCTCAAGAAGGCCACAGTAACCACTAGCAATGATTCCATGTGTAAAATGTGGAGGTGCCAAACTAATTAGACGAAAGGGGACACTAGGGAATTTTTCCAGAAATCTCAATCATGAAAGGAGCCACATTCGTTTTCAAAGTTCCAGGCAGCAAGTGATAACAGTGTGGATTTCCCACAGGATGACAGTTGTGATCATTTGTGTTGGTGGTACAAGATGGCTGCAATACGTCTTGGGGCATACGGGAGTCACTCCCCATGCCCTGCGTGTGTGTGTGTGTGTGTGTGTGTGTGTGTGTCTGGGTCCTATAGTCACAGCCAAGATTGTAACACAGAATGGTGCATTTGGAGAAAAAGAATTAATGAAACTTTTCTATGTGTACTGCCACATTTCTACCAGAATGTAAAAACATGAACTAAATTTATAATAACTATACTTCTATTAAATCCAAGGATAATTCTTTTGCTTTATGGAAGACTGGAACATCTTATGAGCATTGAAATAAAATCTGAACAGAATTATAGTCGGCTTTATTCTATCTGCTTCCCAGTAATTTTCCGTGCAAGGAGTTTTATAGATTTTCTTCCCTGTGAAGATTTAGAGATCACGTTTCAACATTTTGACTGTGTCCTTCAATAAAACCCCACATTAAACCAACAGTATACAGAAGAACTACTGGCTGAATTTACATTTTAGTCCAGCCTTCAGCAGAAAAAAGACAGACCAATTTGGTAAGGCGCTCTAGGTTTCAGCTCTGTATTTCTACTAATGGAATAATAATGATGGATGTAAGGATAAAGAGAACAATCACAACATTTATTGAGCACTTACTCCATGGCGGGCACTATGCTGTGGACTTCTCAAGGACCATTCAGCATAGTATTTCTACACCACGATAAGGTAGGTGGATAAGGTAGATGAAGAAGCCAAGCCTGAGAAGTCAAGAAGCTTACCTGTTTAGTATTGGGTAGTTGAGCTGAGGCACAACCCAAAAAATCTGACAATAGCTACACAGCTCTGAAATAAATGTGAATTCTTTAGAAGAAAAATGCTATCTAAAGAACTTCTTTCAAGAAGGCCACAGTGTTTTGTTCATGACAAGAAGCAGCAAAGGCCAAGAGAAACGGACTTGACTAAGATGACACGCTCCTGAACCTGAACGCTGGTCTTTCCAACCCCACCACTGCCAACTCCCTAAAATCTCATCAAATCTCATACAAGGTTTCAAGAGCACTGTTTTCCTTCTTATTTGAGAGAGAGAGAGCGCACACAAGCAAGGGGAGGGGCAGAGGGAGAAGCAGACTCCCCGCTGAGCAGGGAGCCCAAAGCAGAGCTCAATCCCAGGACCCCAGGAAGGGGTCTGCTGAAGGCCGATGCTTAACCAACTGAGCCACCCAGGCGCCCTCTACCTTTTTCTTTTTTTAATGACTTTTAGTACCATGTAACCAGGGTCTGTATTTTCACATACAGTTACCTCCGACTCCATGATTGTTGTCTTCGTGTTTCCAGCGTTCATCTGTCCTGGGTCTTACTCATGGGTTTCCCCATTCGTCACAGCAAGGCCATCAGGTTAGTTATTTTCTTGTCTCTTTTTTAAAGCTACCTGGATGGACAGCTTTGTGCCCAAACCGTGAGAGAACACAGTCTCTGCATTTCTTCCATTCAAACGTGAACTTCTGAGTCCCCTTGAATCTCTTCACTCAGTTCATAAGGACTGAAGGACTAGTGATCCTGCATCAGTCCACTAGAGGTTTGGTTCAGTGAACTGAGACTAACCACAATCCACTTGAAAACACCACACCATACTTGGAATGTTTCTCCATTTCCAAAGCAGCATTCTTTTGTGGCTTCACTGGAGTTCTAAATAGCTTTGAGGTGTTAGTATAAAAGCACTTATTTTTTGTACTTATTTTATGTATACACCTTCTTTGTATTGGAATTCACTAGAAGCTACCCAAAAAACTGAAAGAAAAAAAAACATGCATGCTTAAAAAAGTCTCAACATATGCAGGAGGAAGATGATTTGGACACTAAGTATGAAGACAAGATTAGGGAAACAAATGAAGGAGGGGGGAGTAGAGATGTGTCTATTTGATTTTATCACTCACAGGGCCCTGTATTCTGAATATTCAGGCAGAAAACACAAGCTACATTTTTTGTATCTATACTATTTGTATTATACTCGGAAACAACTTTTTAAAGTTTCAGATTTGGTGTATTTCCAAATTTTTCCTTTAATGAATGATCTTCCTCTGCCTTCCTTTAAGTATTTAGTTGTACTTTTAGCATTTATTACAGTGGTGCACTGCGTCTTAAAGGGCAAGCTTTTCAAGAGGAACTATTTTAGAGTCACCTGTTTTTGCTACACAACTATGGCATACTTAAAGACGATCCAAGTGCATTGGGAAAGATACCCAACCTACTACTAGGAAAGTATTTTGATTTAAACACATACACACAGTTTTAGTTACACATGAGATAAGTAGATGATAAATGAAGGAACAGTCAGTGGTATAATGTTAATGGATGATGGGAAAGCTCAGTTATCCGATTCCTATTACACTTTGCCTTTTTTGAAAAAGGCAGAACAAATGCTGGCAAGAAGGCATTCATGGTCCAAATGGGTGAAAAGATTCTAGAAAACACAGCTGCTATAAATATGTTCAAATAGCCTGGCCTAGGTTAATTTTTTTCCCAGAGAACTAAGTCTCCAAATAAGGTCTCTGAAGGCTGAGGCATCAGAGGTGCTGAGGAAAACGGAAGGCACGCTGGAATACCAGAGAAAGGAGATTCCCGTCTTTAAAAAAGGGGAAACAGGTGGTTCCACAAACTGCAGACCAATGAACTTGACATAATCCTGGGCAACATTCTGGGATGGATTACTAAATGTAGGGCCCATGAGAACTTAGAAAGGAAAGTGGTAATCTCCAGGAACCTGCACGGGCTCACCAAGAACAATTCATGTCAGATTAACCTTACCTTCTCTCATATTACAAAATAACTTAAAAGATTATGTAAACAGGTTGAGCAATCTAGATTTTAGAAGGACATGCAATAAGGTTTTCATGATATTTTGGTCAGTAAAGTGGAGAAATAAATACAAGTGGATTGTTAATTCATTCACTCATTTAACAAATATTAAGTTTCTACTCTGTGTTAAGCACTCTGCTAGGCACTGAGGATGGAACAGCAAACAAAACAGACATGGTCTCTGTTCTCAGAATTTCTCAAGAGGGAGAGTCAAAACCCCAAAACTCAAAATGTATTCAAGTGTTTGTAATAAAGACTATGAAGAAACAAAGGCAGGGCAGAGATAGAGAACAATATGAGGGAAGTCTTTAAATGGCATGATCAGGTCTCTCTGAGGAGGTGACATTTAAGCTTAGGTGTAAAGAATAAAAAGAATCTATCTTGTTATGTGGAAGAATGGGGAGATGAGAATTTCAGGAGGGAGCAACATGCGCAAAGGCCCTGAGGTAGGAAAGAGACTGGAGTGTTTGAGCCATCATGTGACAGGAAAGCAGTGAGCAAAGTAGTGCTAGAAAAGGTTGGAGAAACAGGCAGATATCCCCAGATAACGAACTGGAGAATAGGAATAAGGAGACTCTCGCAGCCTGTTCTTTCAACACTTTTACCAATGGTTTAGAATCTATTTTTATCAGTTGTTGGAAATCTACTGTCCTCTTGAGATGTCAATAAAAAAAATGAGTGTTGGAAGAAACATCAATTTGGCTGACCAGATTAGTATCCAAAAAGTATAGCAGCTAAGGGCTTCTGTTCTGGCCTCCGACCTGTGTTTCCATCTAGCTCTGACATTCACTCTCTCTGTGACCTTGGACAAGTTACTTAACCCCTCTAGGTCAGGTATAAAAGACACGTAGAGGATTAGACACAGGCAGCTCAGGTAAATCTATGTCCTACAGAATAATCGATCTGCTGCACCAGGTTATATATGGTTTGCTAGGCCTGGAAGCTATTCTGGCAGCTTTCCCTCCAGTATTCAGCGCATCACCCAGCCTCTGACATAAGTGTTTATAGATCAAATGTGGACCCTTACATTTGTTTTGCTCATGTCACCAGTTAACGATACTGCCTCTCAGACTGACTGTTGGAAGGATGAGGAATTTAGCACAGCCAAATTTTAGAAATCAACTGGCCTTCTAATCATCATTCAGGAAGAGACTGCTATTAAGACAATGTTTTAAAGATAGGATTTGCAAATTTATATCATCCACAATGTTGGAACTACTATACCAAAATATTTCTCTATTCCTGTAATGTCGTTAAAATTCAGTACTGTCTCGATTGCACCCAAGGGTACCTACAAAATCTTTATAGAATTAGATGATGAAGTTTTAAATAATTATTACTGTTCAATTCGAAAAGTATCTTAAGGGGTTTAAGAAAAGCCCTATAAATTTCAAATAATTCATCCTAAAAATAGGAGCAATGAAAGGTAGGAGTAAGGGCCTAATTATAAGTACTTTAAAACGGATGAGAAAAGATTAAACCATTTAGTGTAATGATAAATTTATCTGAAGTTAAAAAAATTCCCTAAAATCTTGGGTTTACAGTTAGAAAGGGATGCTTACTAAACACTTAGAGAAAGAAATGTTGGGTGGTAATATTATACATTCCTACGTGTAATCTTGACTATGAAATAAACATCCAATGCAGCTTTCACTTACTAAAATTAACGAAAAATCCTACATCAGTCACGATAGTGTGTGGGGGTTAAATTCACTAACTCCCTCTTCAATTTCACCTTGCCATCCTTTTAGCATTTTTGTCAGATAAAATTTGATGTTCCTTTAGATTTTACTTAATTTCCCCATTTTCTCTATGAAAGTGCATCTAGGAGTGACGAAGTTTTCCTTATTTGATCAAATATTTATTCATCTTTTGCATTAAAAATGTGCCTTTCAAAAATATACTCTCCATATTTTGCTTAATTTAAAAACAGATAGGATGCAGATTATATTAAATGGGAGATACTAGCTTGGCTTCCGTATGATTCGCTTGAATTTGGAGAAACTATGACAAATTTAACTCAAAATCTCCTAGGCAAGCAAATTGCTTGCCTTTCTTTGCCACATGTTTTTTTTTTTTTTTTCCCTCTTGCAACTGCTCTCAGATGCACTCCTCAGTTTAATTCCAGTGCTAGCAATCTGATCGAGGCAAATTTCACAGGGCTTCCTGCCTCCAATCTCTCCCGGTTATAATCCATTTTACAGCTGCTGGCAGATTTCTAATATCGTCTTGCAGTATTAGATTCAGACATTTAAATGTCACAAACAACAGATCTTTCTACCTCAGTACTGCCCCTCATCAGTTGCTAGTGACCGCTACACTTTCCACACCTGGCCTCTCCACCCCCCCCTCCCCCCGGCTAAGTCCAGTTATTAGACATTCTTGTGATCAAACAGACCTGACACCAAATCACCCTGCCTCCACTTGGGTCATTTCTCTGTTTTTCCTTATCAAGCATGTAAGCAGGTTTTGTCTAATTACTTTTTGCTTGGTCTATTTCCAATATATTCTTATCATTACACATTTCTGTATTTGTCTGTGTACCCTCCTAGTTTAGAAGTTCCACAAGGCAAGGGATTTCCTACTGAAATCTTATTTTAAGAGACCATCAGTGACTGGGCCTTTGCACTGTCAGTTACTCTAAGCATTGAATGATCTGCCTCAAAAGTTGAAGGCACATAAGATAAGCCTAGGTCCCTGCTGAATCAGGTAAGGAGTAGAATCTGGAACACATCTGTATACCGTCTCAAAGTAATTTGAGGCCTACGACTCTCTTCCTTTTTCTTTATGTTAGCATCTATCTGTATCTATATAAACTTTCAAACCTTTCGCTGTAAAAACTCATGAAAAAATAATGGAAGGGAACATAATAAATGTTAACAGCAGTCACCTCTTGGAAGATTACAAAAATGGAAGTCAGGAGCAGCAGGGTTGGGGTTGGTGATGGGAAATGATAGAGAAAATGATAATATGGACTGTTTCTTAAATTTTGGGGGGCACTGATTCTTTATAATCTTCAGTACTTCCTAAACATTCCATAACGAACTTGCATTTCTCACGTAAAAATCTACACTAAGATACACAAGCTAACTTGACATGGGAAGCATGACAAATTTGGCATGGATAAAATTTTAAAATTGAGCGCAAGATTTATGATTTCAGTATTTAAACTTTTTGAAAGGCAAAATCCTCTACCTCTACCAAATCCTTTAGATTTTCAAAAATATCTAATGATACAGAATCGTGAATTGACAAACTAAGATAAATGTTGCCATAACTCTCTCCCCCAGAAGAAATACTTAATCCCATGTAAAATTCCTAGCTGTTGCTGTCCTGTCTCTGGTTTGAAATACTATCCATATGGTGACTCCCCCCACCTCCCAATTCTACATTCATATATCCAACCGCCTGCTCAATGTCTCTGTTGGGGTAATTATCTCAAAACTCAACATATCCAAGGCAGAATTCAATTTACACCCTCCAATTTGCTCCTCTACTGGTTTTCTGAAATCTCAACTAATGGCATCACCACCTTTGCTGAAAATCGGTCATTGTTTCTTTCTTCCCATCTAATCCATCACCAAATTGTCAGCTTCACCACCAATAAAGGTCTCCTGAATCCGACTTCTTCCTACAACTACCATCCCAGTCCAGGCTCTCACCATCTCTCACCTAGATGACTGCAATAGTCTCCCTTATTTTATCCCACTATAGCCTATTCTCCATCTACTAAAAGCAGACCATGTCACTGCCTTGCTTAAAACCGTCCAAGGGCTTACCATCACATTCAGAATAAAATCTAAATCCCTTTCTATGGGCTCATAGTCCAAAGCATTCAGGCCCTTGCCACTCTACTTTATCACCTGCCATTCCCCACCACACTCACGGGACTCTGGTCTTACTGTGTTCTCTCTCGTCCTATAAGCTCATTCCTGCTTTGAGACTTTGTTTTCTTGTTCATCAAAATGCTTTTCTTTGATCTTGGTGATTTTCTTCTCCATCATTCAAGGTCATTATTCCCCAATGACTATAACTTTGTCTTGTACCCCAATGTATAACCTAAGATGGTGACTGGCACATGGGGTCTTCAATAAATACCTGTGAATGAGTGGTTGAAAAGAATCTAAATATTCATTCAAGCTTCCTGGGCATGAAAGCAGTTGTTCTGAATGATCCATACTTTTTACAATGACAACTCCTCCACTCCACCCTCCTCAAAAAAACCCCAACAACCAAGTACCTCCCACAAAAACTCCAACCCCAAATCTTCTTAGAACATACCACATTTTAAAAGTCTATGTTCTGTATCAGCTGTTGCAAAAATATGTAACAAAGCCTGAGCCTCATAGCTACGTGGTGTTTATGTATACACACACTAAGCATTACTGTCCCCTTTGGAGGCTTTTCACCTTGAAGTCAGCCCTTTGTGTGCCTGTGCTGGGCTACAGAGTAAGTGGAGGAACTGGTGTGAGTTTCCCTGTGTTAACACACTCCCACAGATGGCCCTAGAGTGCTGACTCACTCTCAGCCTTTGTGCCTCTACCAAAATGCAGCTTTGTAGCTTTCTTTGCTACAAAAATAAAGGATTAGTCCACTAAGACCAATCTCAATAAACCTGACCAAACTAGTGTTTAGTGCCAGCTAGCAAAGGAAACTTGAGATAAAAATGAATAGCAACCAGATCAAAATGTCAAGTAAAAAGGCTCATAAACTCTGAATTTTGTCAAAGTGAAGCACAGAATTCTAGTTTCAATTTTTATGGCTCAAGCCATTATAAATCTTACATAAACCTTCCAATGGACCATAAGAACAGAGAGCAGTTTGTGGAGTATGATTATTTGGGCTCAATTTTTGTTGAGAAGAAATATACATTTAACAATGTCTCTTAATAACTATTTTAAACCAAGCTGTTTCTTCCTCAAAAATTTTTTACGTGTTTAGCCAGAAAATACTGACGCATGCTTTCTTGTTGTAAGGTGACTATATTACAAACAAGACTGTATTGGCAAAACTAAACTTTAGGTGTGGATAACCAAATTTGAATGGTACAAGGATAGTATATATCTATAGAATAAGGCCTCTAAATGATTTTAAATCAGATGGCAATATTGTTTAAAGTAATATGAACATCGTAAATGTATAAATGTATGTGTATATATATGTGTGTGTGCATGTGTGTATGTGCATATACACAGAGAGAGAAAGAGAGAGAATGAATGAATGAATGAATGAATGCAAGAAAGAATGAGAATGGATAGGAATCAGACCAACCTTTCCTTGGGTTAATTACTTTACTATGAAGATGTGTCCAAACTTCTAAAGAATTTCCTGGTTTGTATTAAAATGCACTTCAAAAAGACCATGAAAACAAATATTTAGTTGACAGGCTACAATGGGATTCAGAAAAAGACACAGTGAATATAGACTAAGGTGCAATTTCATGCTGGTGATTTTTCTTTTTTAAAACATAAGCCACTAATTTTTTAAGAAAAAAATTTTAAACCAAAGGTTGCATATTAATATTACACACAAACTGAAACATGTGACTTTTAGCACAGTGTATACATGCTTACATAAAACTCAAATATTTACACATTTAAAACAATTTCCATTTAACATATGAAAGTTCTGAAATACATAAAAGCATTAATATTTTCTATAAAACTACAATTAGAACATCAATTTGCTACAAGCATATAAAACATCAAGTGCTTTCTTGGAGTTTCAAGTTTCCTCTTTAAAACAAGATCTTGCTTGCATATATAATCTTTCTCCAATAGTCAATAAGAACTTTTTTTCCCCAAGAGATTATTTTCCAGATACATTATCAAGAAAACGGACCCAACAATTATGCAATATAATTACGTCATAACAACTTAATTGCACATAATGCTTTAAAGTAGGTTTGGATGACGTTCTCGAACACTTTGGTATATGTTCTTCAGGGACTTCTATTAGAAATAACAGGAATTATAAGTCCCCTCAATCCCCATTTTGCTTTAAAAATGGACAAGTCTTTGGTTAAAGTTCTACATTTTGGGCATTTATGATTAATAAAAATGGTCCCCAAACCAATAAATGGTGCTGATGGATTATCAGTTCACAAGACTTCATTTAACTTGTTTCTGATGAAGTTGAAGGCTAAAGATATTCATTTATTATAACATGTCATTGATAGTTTCAATCTTCCATTTATAAGCAGAGAAATCAATAGGTTAGTCAGTATTTCTCTGTTCGTTTTGTGTTATAATCCAAACTGTACAGTAATTTGCAGTAACTAGAGATACTGTTCTACAGTATATGTGATTACGATTGGAAAGATGAGTAGCATTAAATTTAGAGTTAGCTTACCGAGAATAAGTCAATATTAGACTGTACAGTAATTCTGCATTAACTATAGTAGGTTGTCAGGTAATGCTCATTTAAAAACCCCATACCATTCCATTTACAAGAGAAATTGTTGCAAATGTATAAAACAGCAGATATACAAGGAGAACACCAAACATACTTTATTAGCACAAAAAAGCAGCCATAACAAGGCACAGCAAGCAGAAACGTACATTAGCAGTCAAAGGGTTAGTGTTGCATACAAATATAGCTTTTCTTTTTTGTAGCCTTGGCAACAGCCATCAAGATGTAAAAGAACTTTCTGTAGCAGCAGGTAAGGAGACCAAGGAGCACTCACCAGTGGTACAGAGCACATTAACAAAAAGACACAAGAATGGATTTGACTAGTGCAAAATGTCTAGGACAGAACTGTAAATTCAGCTCAATACTAAGAAGCAAACACTAGGACTTGGTATTACTTCCAAAATAGCTCACTCAAGTAGTATTGCATACTATTCTAAGTGACAAAAAGGTGCTAAGTAAAGTTATTTACAGATACAACGGTTGTACAGTACCTTTTAAATCTGCAATTAGGGTTTCAGATTTTCTATTAGAAATTAACTGCACTGAAATTCTATAAATTGTATTTAAGCGATTCAGCTATGAGCGTTTACAACAAAGAGCTAAATAGTGCCATCCAAATTGTTCACTGCAGTTTAACAATCATCTCAACATCAGCATACCACTGCTGCTATCACTGGACTTGTCTGGGCATCTTCTAGTCTCACTTTCTTCATGGTTCACAAACGCATCATGGGCACAGGAAAAGATCCAACTTTAACTAATCAACGAGTAGACCGCACGTACTAACTTAAGAAATCACACACAGGACTACATTGCAGCTCTTCCCAATGTGTTTTAAGTTAAAGCACTCATTCAAAAAAATTAATACCTAAGGCCTTGAAATAAAATTCTACTACCAACTTTGTAAGCCTGAACTTTTAAGAGCAACTATTTAGAAAACCTGGTTGGCTTAACAGTACCTTTTGCAGAAGAGACAAGAGACTGACTATAAACTATATCAACACTTAAGTGAACTGCACTCTGCCCTTGTGGCCAGAAAATTGCATTTTTCTTTTTTCTCCAAGGAAGGCAGTCTTTATTTTTTGGACTTCCAAAGCTTGATTTATAGTAACTACAAACAGCACTACTTTTGGAAGGTTATAGAAAAATTCTTAGAAAAAATAACAATTTCAAACATTAGTCATACTGTTGAAATACTCATCCAATATTAATAATTTGTTCTTCAGTAAGAAATAGAATTCTTCATAGCAAATGCCCCCGAGTTGCTTCACTCAATTACAATAGTCATTACAAATCAAACCGTTCGCTCAACTGACAAAATGCCTTTGTAGCCTTACTGAACACCTGTAGCTCTGCCCTCTGTTGTCTCAATAGGCACCACGTTTATCTGAGGAAGTGACAGCAGATCGCATCTGACAGATACTAACACTAAGCCTACATACTGCACTGAGAAACACCTAACACTGATACGTGTGCTTGCTATAGGTGTACTGTCTGATGCACAGAAAAGCAGATCGAGTTAACGCCCACTGGGGGCGGGAGAGTTTACTTTGCCTTGACTGGTTCTCGTTCTAACCAGCGAACTCTAACTTTTTGCTTATAATGATACTCTTTCAAAAAATCCTGCAACATTGATGGTAAAGGGAGCCCATCAATTCCATCATATGTAGTGCATCTACAGATTACTGCACGGCAGATATACTGCAGGCTAAAAGGGAAAGTCCTGTTTAGTGATATAGTAAGCAATGGTTCAAAAAACATGCAAGAACTGGGATCTTTATAATGTTCCAAAAGTCCTGTTACAGTGGAGGAGTGAAATACACATGGGTCGTGGGCATCAAAACTAAAGTTGTGATTCCACTGTTCAATTCGGGCATGCAGGGATCTGTTGTAGCGACGGAAGCTCACAGAGAAGAGGTAGTCCTCTTGCGCAGAGTCCCTGAGCAAGAATGTGCCTTCAGGTTTCCCTTCGAGGAGGGCTTCTGCTTCGTAACGGTCCATCACTCCCCAGTAACAGGGATTCCCTGTAATCTGAAGCAAGTCGGGCACAAGGCAGTGTATGTAATCAATCTGCGTATGGACTTTCCAAGCTCCCTGTCTGCTAACATGGGTATGGCTGTCTCCAGACACCTGACGTTGCTTCTGCCTACGTGACTGCAGACACAAGGTGGTAGTGTCCTCTTCTGAGTCACAATTAGCTTGTGGAATTGCAGTACTGTCCCCACTTACTTCAGTCATTCCAGGAGCTAACTTTGGTCCCAGTTTATATAACGGATTAACCTGTGCGGTGGCTTCAAATGTATGTATTTGTGCATTGGGAGGAGGGTCAACCCCCTCTTCAATACTGAGCCGCCTTCTCTCTCGAAGCCTATCTTCTTCATCTTCCGTAGAAACCAAGGATGGATCAAACGTATCGAAAAATGTTGAGTGTGGGCTCACAGGGGCTGTATGCTGTTTAATCAAATGCCATTTTTGGGCTAAATCTGAGCCAGCAGGAAAAGGGCATTTCTCAAGCATTAATTCAGAAAGGTGTATTTTCCTTTTATTAGAAAAGAGGGGTTTTGACTGCTTGCTGTAAGTTCTCGTGGGAAAACACAAGCCCACAGTGTCTCGCAACCTCTGTCTCAGAGAGCGGCTTCCCACCGCTCTGCTGGACACGCTGTCCGTGTCGTGCGCGGAGCTTACACCACACCGCCTCTCTCTCCTCGGAAGTCCGCTTCGAGTTCTACCAAACTTTTTATCGGTATCCAATGAACTCTGTGTCTTGGTAGAACAGGAATGTTTTTTCTTCCCACCCCACGGTGCATGCCGAGAGTAGGAATCTCTTCTTGCAAGTCTTGCTCCTGGGGTGACACACGAATCATTATCCTTGTCAATGCTTATTTCAACAATTGGAGGAATTTCAGCGGCGCAGTTTTGGTTTCTCCTTGAAGGATTCTTGGAAGGGCTTAATCCCAGTTGTAAGGCAACGTTTTCTCTTAAGGGACTGCTTTGTTGCTGAGGAGCCAAGTCTCCTATACTGATGTTTCTCTCTTTCACAGACAAACATCTGCTGGAGTTCATGTCCACATTTTCACTACGGCTCCCTCCCTCGTGACCGAAGAGATTCTGACATCTGTATTTGAAGTTATTCCACATCTTCCCCACTTTATCCATTGATCATAAGATCTAAAGACAAAATAGGAAGAGGAGAAACTGAAGTTAAGGTGGTGTGTGCAAACAAAACGGGCAGTACCCCCCCCCCACACACACACATTGGAAATTTCAGTGGCGCTGGTCACAGTCTTAAGGTTGCCGGTCCTCTGGTCTCTCGCAGCACTCAGGGCATCATTAGTCAGGCCAGTCCTCACTCCCCATTTCCTTTCAGATGGAATACTCAGATCTCATGGGAAACAAACCCTCTCAATTAAACTCTGGGTTCTTTTCCCCACGCATCAACCTGCTTTCATTATGACACTGATTTCTGTCTCCTTACGACAAATAATTCAGGCACTGCCTCAAGTATTACCAAGGGAAAATATGTTCTGTATTGCTGAAAAGTATCTGTATTCCACTGCTCCAAAGCTGAAATCAGGACATTTGTGTGACACATTAAAATTAGTTCAAAAATCTTTAAGTAGTGATCTTCCCAATTTCACTTACTGCTATATTCCACTCATCTGGAAATCTAAAGCTTACAGATCAATCATCACTTGGGAAAACTCAGTATCTTTCCTCCCTACTCTGCAATGTACTGAATTTTTTTCTGTGATTTTAAAGAAGCAGTTTGAGTGGAAAGGCAAATAGGAGGAAAGAAAGAAAATATTTAGATTTAAATGGGTGACTATTGAAATAAAGCAAGTCAAATGCATTTTCTGGTTTCCCGGTGCACAGAAAAGTTACATTTACACTACACTGCAGTCTAAGTGTGCAACAATGTACATACCTTATTAAAAAATGCTTTATTGCTAAAAAATGCTAACCAGTTTTCAGTAAGTTGTAATCACTGATCACAGATCAGCATAACAAATACAATAATAATAACAATGATAATGAAAAAGCTTGAAATATTGCAAGAATTACCAAATGGGGCACAGAGACATGAAGTGGGCAAACGTTGTTGGAAAAACAGCACCAAAAGACATGCTCAACAGAGGGCTGCCTTAGACCTTCAAACTAAAATACACAGTACCTGTGAGGCGCAACAAAGGAAAGGAAAGTGAGATAAAACATAAAACAAAACATAAAACGACGTAAGCCTGTCGTCTTAAAGTACAAGGCTCATAACAAACAGTAGCACTGCCGGCCACTCCTTTCTATCTTTGATTCTACTCCCAGGGAATCAAGGAAAATAAATCCATTATCCCAGCAACTCCCAGTCTCCTGTCATGTGACCTGTTTTTATTTTGTAGGAAGTTGTAGCTGCTTCTCTTTATCCTTAGCCTGAGCCTTTTTTACATTCACTGTGTCCTTTCCATGTCCTGCACACTGCCCCTGGCCCTCCCTCCTGAAAGTCCTTTTGTTAACAGTAGACCTCTTAGATTCATCTTCTGATTGTATAGATTTTTTCTTTCTTTCTTTTTTTTTAAGATTTTACTTATTTATTTGTGAGGGAGAGAGAGAGAGAGCACAAGCAGGGGGAGCACCAGGCAGAGGGAGAAACAGACTCCCCACAAAGTGCAGAGGCTGACTCGGGACTCCATCCCAGGACCCTGGGATCATGACCTGAGCTGAAGGCAGATGCTTAACCAACTGAGCCACCCAGGTATCCCATGATTGTACAGATTTTCTTTTCAATATCACATTTCTTTTCCTTTTCTACTGTCTGGAAGATTTTTTTGGTATCACTTTGCAACACTTCTATTGCAGTTAGAATGTTTCCTATCACAGCTTTAATTTCTAAGACTTTTCTTATTCTCTGAATGTTCTTTTTAATAACATCCTATTCTAGTTTCTTGGATGAATATCACATTTCTCAGAGGATACAAATTTTTCAAATGCTTTCTTCTGTTTTTTTTTTTGAACATTTTAAATATTTTTATCTGTTTCTTCCTCTTTTCTCCTTAAATCTTTAGGTCTTTTTTTTTTCAATTTTATAGGCTTTCCACAAGGGTCTGATGAGCCCCAGCTGTCCATCACAGTTGATGTGGCCACTACCATGCTGATCAGAAGCTCTGTGTGCATGGTGGTGCAGGTGGTTGGGTAAGGTACTTGTCAACTGGTTGGCTTTCCCACAAGGTAATGAGAGGCAGTGAGTTGCTTTTTTACTAGGAAATTCAGGAAAGTCAAGATCTGTAAGTCTCATCTCCTGGTTGTTCTTGTTTTTTTAAGATTTTATTTATTCATCTCTTTCTCTCTCTCTCAAATAAATAAATCTTAAAAAAAAAAGAGGGGGTCCCTGGGTGGCTCAGCCAGTTAAGTGGCTCAGATCATGATCCCAGGATTCTGGGATCGAGCCCCACGTAAGGCTCTCTGCTCAGCGGGTAGTCTGCTTCTCTCTCTCACTCTCCCTCTATCTTCTCCTTCTCTCTCTCTCAAATTAATTTTAAAATAAATTTCAAAATAAAGATTTTGTTTATTTATTCATGAGAGACAGAGACAGAGAGGCAGAGGGAGAAGAAGCAGGCTCCCTGCTGAGCAAGGAGCCCGATGTGGGACTCGATCCCAGGATCGTGGGATCATGACCCGAGCCGAAGTCAGACGCTTAACGACAGCCAATCAGGCACCCCTCTCCTGGCTGTTTATCCCAGAGAGAAATGTTCCAATTTCATCTCTGGGGCATACAGCTGACTGCCATGTTCTGAGAACAGGGCAAGAGGAATGGTAGGGTTTTAACCACAACATTTCAGGCTTCTGCTTAGTCTCTATTTTTTAAAAGGTGTCCTTATTTTCAAAAGATACCCCACCTCAAGCTCTGACTGACCGTCTTAGAAAATTTCTCCAAACTCTAACCTCTAGTTTTATCTAAGGTAAAAGAGCAACAGTCTCATGAGCATAGACTTTCAACCATTCCAGTGTTCAGCTTTATACTTCACCCTTACCTTCTGAACTAACTGGTTGCTCTAATTTCTGAGCCAGCAGTATAAACTGCTTTGCTTCTTTTTAACATCCTTATTTGCAGGCATTTATATAATTTTCTCCATTCTGTTAATTTCTAGCTACTGCTTCTACCAAAAAGTTGTTAACCAATCAGGCTTACTTATTGTGGGCTTATGCCTTATACTTTTTTTATTCCTTAAATTTTAGTGGAGTTCCAGGAATGAGTAGTTAAAATGCCAATGTTCAATCTGACATATTTAACTGGAAAGTCCCCTTTTCAGTGTTAAAGAGAGTGAATAGTACACCACACAGAAGACCCCCTGCCCAGATGAGTGATTCTTTCCAAATGGAAAAATAGCAGTTTTTTTCCCCCCCTGGGGTAAGAGATCCACACAATAAACACTGGCTACATAATATAATCACCTGGAGAGCTTTGAAACTACATGATACACAAGCCCCCTCCCAAGAGATTGTGATTTCATTGGTCTGGAGATGGGCCTGGACACTGCTGGTTTTTTTTTTAATAAGCTCTCTGGGTGATTCTTCAGTAGAGAAGAAAAACCACTGACCGAGGATACTCCAGCCACGGGCTCCAATGGTAGCTCTGAAAGAGGTAAGTAAAAAGGACCCTGCTCTGGGGCAGTTGGCAGGGTGTGAGAGGTTCTAAATAACCTACCTACCACAATCTCCTCACTGTTTCTCTTGGTTTTATTTTTGCCATGTACACAAGAGGCCTGCAGAGTCTTAGGAAAGACTGTCTACAGCAGTGCCTCTTCAACCATCCAGAATGAAGAGGCAGTGCAGACCGATTCTTTTTAAGATAAGAATAAATTATTAGGAAAAATGAAGTGTAAAAAAAGACCTATGAAATACAAGTGCCAATTTTCTTATTAGACAGAATAGGTATAAAAGAACTATCAAATAGCTATAAAATATTTTAAATGCTTACTTTTAATTCCCATACCTAATTTGTTAGAGACTGGTAACAAACTACAAGTTCATGGCCCTTATTCTGAGTAGCTCTCCTCTGCAGCGTGCTATCCAATACATGTGGTCACTGAGCCCCTGAAATGTGGCCTGTGCTACATACTGAAATGACTAATAGTTTGTATATAATTAGCTAAATATATTATTAAAATTAATTTCATCTGCTTTTTGCTTTTTAAATGTGGCTACTAAAAGATTAAAAATTACATGTATGGTTCAAATTGTATTTCTATTGGACAGCACTGATCTAGAACAGGGGTCAGCAAACCATAGCCCAAGTGGCCAAATCTGGCTTATGGCCTGTTTCTGTAGGGACCCTAGCTAAGAATGGTTTTTACATTTTTAAAGCGGTAAAAAAGCCAAAAACAAGCAACCCACAAAGAATATTCGACAGAGACCACATGTAGCCTGCAAAGCCTAAAATATTTTCTATCTGGCCTCTTACAGAGAAAGTTTGCTGACACTGGTCTAGAGTATGTAAGTTTATAAACCATACCGCTGTAGACACCAGAAGAGCAATATTCAAGAAGTCCAAAAGTCTCTCTTCTTCACATTTATAAGATAAATTCTATAGCAATCTACAGATGTTTCTTTGACAAGCAAATTATACCTGAAAGATGACTGTCCATTTTAGAGAGCAACCCAACTTAAAACCACTTATCTTCCTTATACATTTCTGCAGAAGTTGTGTGAACAAGTGGGACCTGCAGAAAACACACATACATGCCAGGTTACAGAAGGCAGTTTCTAACTCTGAGCTTGTGGTTCAGTTTCATAGAGCATGAAATTTCGTGTATTCTCCATTCCTCATCTGGAGACTGTTGTGAGATTGCATCGTGATAAAATATTCTAATTTAAAGAAAGACTATTATGCTTCCACATCCCTTGGGGATAGAAAGTGGACTTTTCTTGACATGGGGAATGCCGTGTGGGCGGCTGTAATACTGCAAAAAAGAACACATTGATAGTGATTCACAGAAGAGTCCATGTAAGAAGAATCAGGAAGGCACTTCGACTACCTTAATATTTACAATGTTAGTTTTGAGGTTCTTTGGTTTGTTATTAAATTTTTGGAAATGTATTTAGCTGTAACCTTTTGAGACCTAACTTATAAGTCTATTACTTTAGGGTTTTATATGAAGTCACACAGGACTAAAAAAGTGTTAAATTTCAAATGTACTGATTCTAGAATACCAATGTATCATCCATTGCAAGCTTTCACATTTCTACACCGGCATAGCTATCCTTAAAACTATCCAAAACAAATTTCTAAAAAGTCATTCCTTCCTCCAAGGACTATCATAATTTGTAACTGGTTTTATAACTGTTATAAGTTGAAGAGTTTTTGTTGAAAAATGATACCTAACAGGATAAGCTATAAGTCAAAATTATGGAAAATTAGAGGTCAAATTCCATTGCTACAAAAATTTACATATATAAAAAAAAAGGACTATAGGCAATGGCCCTCTTCATGCCAAGTAGTATCTGTTACAAAATTTCCACAAAACGAAATAACTGAAACAGCTCCTGGGGTTCATTTCAATGGGACTTAATCCATACGTTATTAGAAATAAATTAAATTCAACAAGTTTTAAGACTACACGGCCTGCCACAGTGGGTAAAGAGGAGGACTATAACCCAACCCATACCTCTCCTCTCCTGCTGAGTCCATCTAGACTACTTAGTCATGGTTAATACCTGCCCAGTGAAAAGTCTTTCCATCACAGAGACACATGGACTGATTAAAGTATTTCTGTGCCAACTTCAGGTATGAAAGGCAGTTTAGGAGATACAAGTTTTGATTGATATTTTGGTGGCACTTTTGATAATTTTTAGAAAGAGATAATACAATGTTTTAATATTAAGAGTGAACCAGAAATCCAGGAATGCATGGCTGTCATAGCTATAGTCTCCTAAAGAATCTGAGAACCATTTGGGCTTTAAAATGTTATTTATTGATTTTATTTGTTTGTTTGTTTGGGGGGGGAAAGAGAGGGAGAGAGAAGGGAGGGGAGGGGCAGAGGGAGAGAGAGAATCTCAAGAAGGCTCCACATGCAGCGCAGAGCCCGACATGGAGCTTGATCTTACCACCCTGAGATCATGACCTGAGCTGAAATCAAGAGTCGGACACTTAACTGACTGAGCCACCTAGGTGCCCCCAAAATGTTATTTTTTAACTGTTATTTATACACTCTATTGTGACATGGTCTATATTATCTAACTGGATGCCTATTTATCTTTTACACTGCTATTTATGTTCAACTGTATAAAATTACTGTCTGGGTAATAAATGGTCATATAAATTCAAACTCATATAGTTTATACTTTCACAAGACACAATATATTAATACAGTAGACCATGTACATGTGCACTCAAAAAATGTGAGGCCCAATGATCTACTACACCTAGATATTCCTGTTCCCACAGGTTGAGTTATACTTTTACTGAGTTAGTTACGTTAGCTTCCAAAACAGTTCATGTTATTTATACTTATTATTGTAATTATGTGATTTGTTAATCAACCTAATGAAATGTGGAGGAGTGGGAAGACTGAGTTGAATGACTTTGAAATAGTGAATAAAAGGGAGATACCCATTATATGTTAATAATAAAAAATAAAGTAAGAGAAAAAAAGGAAGGTACCACTGTTGAATTAGGTATAAGAAAATAGTAAAAAAAAAAAATCAGAAAAAATATTGCAAGGAATAATATAAGGAATTGTAAAGTCAGAATGCATCATAAGAGTTTGAATTTTTGTTCTACTTAAAAAACCCAAACTGGAAATCTTAGATGATATATTGTGGGTATGGTTTCTACAAGGAAATCGATATGGAACTGCAACTAGTGAACCTACTCTCAAAGAAAAGATCTTGGCTCCTTAATAAAAAATCTGACAAGTGAACATGTAGTCTTATTCTTAAAGTTAGAGTAAAATATTTAAGGTATATATCCCTTTTTATATAACCCTTCTTGCTTTATTAGACTGTGTAGCCTACTGGTCTTAATTTGAATCAGATAAGAGGTCTTCCTCAATAACCATTTAATTAAAATTTAAAGTAGTGCCAGCAGGGTATAGTACAAAGTCCTAAAAGTACAGAGACATGACCTAGTTTAAGGGATGGTGAGCAAAGATGACCTCTCTCTGAGGAGGTGATATTTCAAAATTCTGTCCTGAAGGATGAATTAGGACTGTGTTCTACAGGCAGAGGGAACAGCATTTGCAAACATCCCAAAGCAGGAGTGAGCACGGCCTGAATAATGGCTAAATGAGCAGAGACTAGCAAGTGAATGGAAGAATGCACAGGTGAGGCTGAAGAGGTAAGCTCTGGAATCCATGATCAGAGAACAAGACAGAATGTTAATGCTGTACTGAACACTACTGCAGCATATACACAAGAGCTCGGCTGGATAGTGAAAGTAAAGATGGATATGGAATGTTAAGAAATCAAATCTATAGGATTAATGATTGACTGGAAATTGGGGAATGAAGAAGAGACAGTCAAAAAAAACCCCTGCCAAGTCTCTGGCTTGGGGAAATGGGAGGATGAAGATGCTATTTCAGAGACAGGAAACACAACAGACAGAGCAGTATGGCAAGTGAGGGGTTGGAGAGAGTAATTATTTCAAGTTAGGAAATGCTGCAGTTGAGACTGTCATTGAGATATCTAAGTGAAGGCCTCACTGGTCCATTAATGTAGATTCATATAATGTATTACTATATAGCAGGCATGATCAACTACAGCTGTTTGCATCTACATGTGAATCTCAAAAACAGAATGCTTAGAGAAAGAAACAATATAGATGATACCTACATTATGAATCAATTTACCTTTTTTTTTAAAAAAAGGATTTTATTTGAGAGAAAGAGCATGAGCAGGGGGAGAGGCAGAGGGGGGGAGGGGGAGAGAGAGAGAGAGAGAGAGAGAGAGAGGGAGAGAGACAAGCAGACCCCCTCACTGAGCAGGAAGCCCCAAGGGGCTCAATCCCATGACCCAGAGATCATGACCTACGCTGAAGTCAGATGCTTAACTGACTGAGCCACACCCAGGCGCCCCTGAATCAAGTTACCTTTTAATCAGGCAAACCACTGTATTTAGGCATATATGGATATATAATAAAAATGTAAAAACCAAGGAAATGGCTCCCTATTGAAGGGAAGGATACAGAATTAGGAAGAGGAACTCAGGAAGCTTCTAAAACACTGAGTGGGGCATTGCACCTGGCTGGCTCAGTAGGTAGAGCATACAACTCTTGATCTCAGGGTCATCAGTTTAAAACCCTGTGTTGGACATGGAGCCTACTTAAAAAAATAAAAGAATAAATAAAAATAAAAAAATAAAACACTGGTAATTTTCTGTTTCTTAGCCTGGGTGATGGGTACATGGTTTTACTTATTAACTATTCTTTAGACTGCACTTAACATTTTATTCATTCTTTCCTATGCATGATACATTGCATAATAAGAAAAATTTAAATTATGCAGGCCACATTTTGACCACAGTGGGAATAATAACCAAATATTAAACAAAACAACCACTAGGAAAATATAAAGCTCGTAATTCTTAAGTAAAAGAGGGATCCAAAACTGAAAAGTATAGGCCATTTAGAAAACAGCATATTCATATATTGGGGATTTTTTTTCTTCATGTCAATTTGATGATATCAAAATGCTCTTATTTTTAACTTAGCAATTGCATATTCTAGACTAGATGGTTACCCGAAAGCAGGCAAAGTTAAAACAACAACAACACAAAAACCCAACAGCAGAACAAAATTTTAAACAAATTTCTCCAATGTAGTACAGGGGTCAACAATCTTTTTCTGAAAAGGGCCATATAACAACTAAGTGTTTTAGGCTTTCCAGGCCATTTGTTCTCTATGGCAACTACTGAACTCTGCCATTATAGCCTGAACACAGCCACAGAAAATAAGTACATGAGTAAGTATGACTGCATGTCAATAAAACTTTGTGGTTTGTGAAATTCAAATTTCATGTAATTTTCACTTGTTACAAAATTCCTTTTCTTCTGATTTTTTTTTCAACCATTTAAAAATGTAAAATTTATCCTTATCTCACAGGCTGTACAAAAACAAGTGGCAAGCCAGATCTGGCCTCTAGGTCATTGTTTGCCAGCTTCTGATAGAACACATTATTAACAGCTTTGATATGACATTTACTAAAACTAATGGTCATTCATTCTATGGAACAATTTAGGGAAACAACAGTCTAAGAAGATCATCTTAAGTATGTAATGATAAAGGTATATGAATGGTTCCTAGAGCATAACAGTGAAAAAAGTACAAACAATTTCTTGCAAAAATGAAACACATACATATTATGGAAGAATTAAAACACTATATAAACTACTGAAAAAAGTCTAACCTCACCTACAGCTCCCCCACTCCCAGAGATAACCACTGTTATCTCTGTATGTGTTCTCTCTCTTTTTTTTTGTTAAGATTTTATTTATTTGAGAGAGAAAGTGAGAGAGCGAGTGAGCACGAGCAGGGGGAAAGGCAGAGGGAAAGGGAGAAGCAGCCTCCCTGGTGAGCAGGGAGCCTGATGCAGGCTCCATCCCAGGACCCCGGGATCATGACCTGTTCCCAAGGCAGATGCTTAACCAACTGAGCCACTCAGGCTCCCTAGTATGTGTTCTCTTTTATGCAAGAAGCCGTACATAAGATTATTTTACAATTAAAAAAACTTCTTCGTGTTTGTGGCTATATCCCTTCTCATTTCCTGAAAAATGTATTTTTTTAAAATTAGCTATGCCAGAGATAGGCTCAGACAAGTAAAGGAGAAAAATGTCTGGCAGCTACGTTTTTTAAACTGACAAATCCAAGAGTCTTTGAAGTAAGCAATAAAACATTAAAAAACATAAAAAAAAAACCAAAACCAACAGGCAAACATCTAGAAACCTGAAAACAATAATAATGACGATGACACTGATGGCTGAGGATATGATTTCCATTGTTGAATGCTAACCATGTGCCAGGCACTGATATAAAAATTTTACTTCTCCTGACAACCCCGTGAGTAAAAATGCTCTCAATTTATAGATGTAGACATTAATACAACTGAGAGATTAGCAATATCCTAGAGGTGAGTTTCTTCCATTGTTATCAGACTGTTCAGGTTTTCTATCTCAAATACAGCTTAGAACTGTACACTAACAGCTCTAAGTCCAAGAAGTGTCATTACAAAACCTTTGTAAAACTTCAAGGAATACATCATTTCTATATTTTTATAACTATTATAGAGCAAGGAAAGTTCGAAACTGATATTAAAAGTTGACAAAGCTAGCAATAAATACTCAAAAGAAAATTACTAGCTGTTCCATTTTAGTTGTAATGAGTGAAACAATACTCTGACCAAAAGAATGCAGAGTAAAAGGTATATTCATAGGCTTGCTGTGAATGTTTTCCTGTCTACTCTATGCCTATCAACTATGAGAGCCCTACCCCTTTGGGTAGGTTTGTATGCTACTCAGAAATGTTTTGACATTATTAAAACTAATGAGTCTAGGTAAGTAAGTTCTACTTCTTAACGAGAATACTAGTAATGGTCAGTTAAGAATATGTTTGAAACCACATGCCTAATTTCAAGGGATGAAGCTTAAGAAGTTCTTATACTTTTTTTTCTGCATGTTAACAGAAATACAATAGTCCATTTAAAAAAAGAAGAAAAAAGGGGACATCAAATTAAGAATCAAGTCACAGTGTTAGACTGCATTAATACCTTCCCCCAAAAGATAATTTAAGGGCTATTTCTAATAAAAAAAGAGTAAATAAAATTTGCATCTCTGTTTCTCAAATTTGACTCACACAACTCTAACTTCCGGTGTAGGAGGGTACTCCAGGCCGTCAAAATCCGATTCTTAAACCAAATCACTTGCAGAAACATTGCCTGCCTTTTGCTTCCAGCGGCAAGGGCACAGGCATGAGATAGTCTAAGCGGGAATGGGGGAGGACAGGAGGTTCGTTTCCAGCTTTACCACTTCAGAATGCTGTGAACTTGGATGTATTCATAGTTGGATGTCCAATTTCTGAACCAAATTTCCCTCTTGGTAAAATGAGGATAACGACACCTACCTCTTGGGTTGGGTATGAGGATTCGAAAACACATCTATAAAAGCCTTTGGCATAGGACACACTCAAAAGACAGGAGCCTTCAAAAATGTTACCAGTAGTATCTAGCATAAAGCTTTAGCTTTTCTTTCTTTTAAAAAATAATTACCCCATTCAGTCCTGGGTCATGACAAAATGTCAGTATCTTCCGATGTACAATAGCTGTCAGACTGCAAATTCTACTAACCATTTAAACTTCTACACGATTTCCTAGGAAACACTACGGGGATTTCAATGTTCCATAGCAGCTGAAGCTGTAGTTCCTCTACAGCCTAAACAAAGCATAGTTAATCTGCATAGTGCTGGGCAAGGCCCAGGAACATAGTCCTCATTCTTTTTTTTTGCTCCCAAATTCCTTTTTAGTCTATAAAAAGAGTGCCCCAATTTAAATTTTACCATATAGATACTGCACACTAGAGAAGCATAAAATCCTAGTAAGTTATACTTCATTTTCTATGGAGAAAGTATCTTATGTAATAAACGAACAAATACACCATTCATTGAAATATTCTTATCTGGCCAGCATTATTGGCAGAGTGTGGTGGAACACAAGGAACATATGCTTTAGCTTCAGAGAGCCCAAAAATCAAATTCAAGCACTCTGCTAGCTGTGTGAAATCTAAGTCTCAGCATTTCCATCTAAAAATAGGCACAATTACCTTCTTCTACAAGGGTTTCTAAGAGGAAGACATCATATAAGGTAAGTACAGCTGAGTATATCATAGGGGCTCAAAAATGGTAGCTTCTGTTTTACAACCAATCCCAGGCAGGAGAAGGTACATGTCGGTGATAGCAACAAAAAGCAAAGCTGTTTTATGTCTAGCGAGAGGTGATTGGTGACTTAGTCTTGCCTTTATCTCTCTCCTTTCAAGGGAGGCCGCCTCAGTTAGGCAAACCAGGCACCTTCCCTAAGCACTGTTAACAGTGTGTGTTAGTAGCTTAGTAGCGCAGACGCCCCTCTACAGACGGGCATCCACACCCCTGCTCCGCATCTCCCATAACGCCAAAAGGCAGCTACAAACAAACAAACAAAACCCAACAAAGCAAAACAACTCTCAGCTGAGGGACTGAGTGGAGCAAGGGACTACACCGGCTAGCCTTAATCCAGAAAAGAATCTCTGATTTGGGGAAGTGCTTAACAATGAGCTCATTGTGATCCTGCTAATAATTTACAAAGAATATTCAGTTACTAATGGTAAGTGAGCAATTGTAATCTGGGCCATTTCCTTCTCTAATAAGGGTAACCATTTTTACAAACCCTGCAGTTTAGTCTCATCAGAAATACAAAGACTCTAAGGACTAAAACAAGATGATTTTTTGGATAACAACACTTTACTTTTATCCTTTATTTTCTATCTAAAACCACTTAGAATACATTTATCCTCCTTGTATAAACTTAAAGGGCACTATTCTATAAATTTTAGGCCTGTAGAAAACTAAGGGTCTTCAAATAATTTGATAGCTCGTAATGAATCCAAGAAAGAAAACAAACATAATTAGGACAGCGTCAATGTTTTTGATCTAGATTCTCTACCAGCTTAAAAAAAAAAAAAGAAAATTTAAACATTTTGAAATTAGTCTATTCTTTAGAAAGGTGGCTGGGAGGGGTCTTGGGAGAAGTAAAGGCAAATAAGGATACCTTTTAACCACTTAAGAAAACTAACGCCAAAAGGAACATTTTGACCAAAATTATAGATTAGGAACTCCAAGTAATACACCCCAGTTTTGTGTTATGTATTACCACATGACATACAATTTCATTTTTAAAAAAATGGGACAATTAAAAACCTTTAGCTCATTAACAGAACTGAAATAAAACCTCACCTATCAAAAGCTGAGAAATGAGTAAGCTGAAAAATGATTAAAAAAATTAAGTGGCTGCCTTCAGCCCAGGTCATGATCCCAGGATCCTGGAATCAAGTCCCACATCGGGCTCCTTGCTCAGCAGGGAACCTGCTTCTCCCTCTCTCTCCCTCTGTCAAAAAAAAAAAAAAAAAATCTTAAAAAAAAAGTAGCAACATTTGCATGCTATTTAAAAAAACAAAATAAAAAAATACTCATTTTAACATTTACTGATACCACACGTGGAAGACATAATAAAATTCAAGTTCTCAGATGAGAATACTTAAAGCCCTTGCTCTACCCATATTTACTCTAAGCCGACCCACAATTTAAACAAACAATATATTCTCTGGACACCAAGTGCATGGCAGCATAGAAACTGCAAGTTAGAAATGGGGCGGGGGTTCGAGGGAAGAGAGGTGCTGTATGCCTGCACACTGACCAGACCAAGAGAAGACCAAAACCCTGAGAAAGCACAATAGTCTAGGGTCACAAACTACAGGGATACCTATTGTAAGACATAAAAAAGGGAACAAATAGAGATATAAAATAAAGATTTAAAGATAAAAGGCCATTATGAACAACTTAAGCCAATACATTTAAAAAATTAGAAGACATGGCTAGATTTTTTGAAAAATATAAATTTCCTAAACTGACTCAAGGAGAAATTAAAAAATCAATAGCCCATACCTCTTAAAAACTTGGAATCTGTAATTAAAAATCTTTGCACAGGAAAACGCCAACCCAGGCAGGCATTCCAGGCAGAAGTCAGCCTGTCTAGCAACTGTGATTTCTAATCACTGTTGGCCAGAGCAAGAGCTCCAGGGTCAAAGGAGAAGCGACAGGCAGCATAATAAAGCAAGAAGAAGAAATAAATGCATACTAATTGGAAAGGAAGTAAAACTGTCCATTCTCAGAGGACCATGATAGTCCACGTAGAAAATGCTAAGGAATCTAAAAAGAGGAAGAAAGGAAGGAAGGAAGGAAGGAAGGACGGAAGGAAGGGAGGGAGGGAGGAAGGAAGGAGGAAAAATGGAACACCCTAGAACTAACACAAGTAAGTTCTCTCAGCAGGGTCACAGGATACAAGATCAACACACAAATCAAATCATATACTAACCACAAACAGTGGAAACTGAAATTAAATGTCTTGCGACAAAGAAAATGACCTTAAAGGGCAAGAAAACAGACTGATATTTCTGTGAAATAATTCCTTTAGCCAAAGTCCTAACTTCTATATGCTTCAGAAGGATGAGATTAAAATGGAAGGGGGAAAATATGCTAGATGTCCTGAAGTTGCCACTACCTTTGTACTTCCCCTACGGAGCGGTGAGGAAGAACGTCGTCTACAGTCCAGCCCATAGCCGTGCCAGGTCCATGCCTTCTATCTCTACTGCCCTCTCCCAGGCTCAGGCTTCAGCATCATTTGCATGACTGAGTTGTAACAGCTGCCCAGCAGAGCCTACCTTCCTCCACTCACTGCCCTCTGGAACATCTTCCATTATATTGATCCCATGATTTCAAGCAGCTAAGAAAAAAGTCAAGGGACTCGGTGTCTGGCTACTTCCTCCACACTTTAAGAACTATGCACAAAAGGATCAACAAAACAATAGTTCTCAGTATCGTAACTTAGGAAAAAAGGTAACTAACATACCTGAAATTATATCACTTGGAGAAAAAACGTGACAAAATGGTTTTTATATGTATAAAGAATCTTTCTCTAAAAAGGAGAATTGCTTAGAAACTCTTAGAAAAAAAATTAATATTACAAATAGCTAAAAACATAAACAAACAACCAAAAGAGATTTGTGAGGAGTCTTTCATGGGAGATGTTAAAGAGGATAAGCAACCCTCTGTCTCTAGCCAGCCCAGGTAGTCTTTCCTCTACAAGCAACTGAACTAACCTCAAGGCACTGATTTTTTTTTTAATGTTAGAATTTAAAAAAAATTAAGCATAGCATTCCACAAACACTCCCATTATTTAAGATCTAGCAGTAGTACAGCAGTTACAGCTCTGACTGCTGATCACACTACTGTCCGATTAAACTAAAGTATAATCCTAACATCCAGCATACTAAGTTATCTGAAGTCTCATACTCTACAGCTAGTCGTGTTTCAGTTAGGTGCTGATTTAATACTCAATTTAAATATGACAAGTCAGTGCCAGCTGTAAAAATACCTAATAAAAGTCACACTGTTCTGTCAATACAACCCACCTCCCCCACCCCGAGAAGGCTGGTCTCCCCCTATAAAAGCCTTCATACAGTTTAAGGAATAGTTACTTCCCATAAACATAACTTAAAATGGTTATGTTTTTTGTTTTTTACAAATAGAGAAAAATAAGCTTAAATAGTTTCAAAGATGAACTGAGCACTTTAAAGTACAGTTAATTCCCATATTCTTTGATAACTAAGGAAAAACTACTTCATGAAAACTCAAAAATTTCATAGGCATTGTCAGATTTGAAATGGATTAAGATTTACTATTTATTTAAATAGTTCACATTATAATTGTTTGAAGTATAGCAGGTAAAAATAGTCTGTTATTGCTTGCAAGTAATCCAGGAAACTCACTTATATTAAAGAATTCTCTACTTTGTCAAATAATTATAATAGACTCTAATTTTCCCAATAAAATGTCAAACTTGCCAGTTAAATACTTGGATCTAATGTAGAGTGAACCACTCCACAATTGCTGTTTCTAATTGCTGATCATAAATATACAAAAATCAAAATGTGATTTTTTAGAAATCTTATTATGTTAAAAGAGCTAGTTTAAGGAATAGCTAACCATCCACAAAGATTTTCTATGCTCTCTACCTGATTAAATTACTTCAAATACGTGGTGTGCATTACTTTGACTCCCTACAGATATACTTTACTGGAATTACAGCTTAATATTATGCCCTCAACTTTTATTAAGAATTTATAAAATGGAGCGCCTGACTGGCTCAGTCAGAAGAGCATGTGACTCTTGATCTTGGGGTTGTGAGTTTGCACCCCACATTGTGTAGAGATTACTAAAAAATAAATAAATAAACAAACTTAAAAAAAAAAGAATTTCTAAAATAAATGGCCGGTATTATTTCATGTTCTAAAAAATGGTATCAAAGATATCATCCCTCATATAAAGACCCACACATAAAACTTTTTGGCTTTACCGCCAAGATTTCTCAATTTAAAAAAAAAATCAATATGCTTCCTTTAAGCAGACAATGAAAAACATAAGTCAAGTGTTCCTCCTCTTTTCTGCTATTACCAACAGGAAACCCAAATGGAAGACCTTAAGGTTATAAATTTGTGATAGATTTGGAAATCCCCCTCCCACTCCCTTATGTAAGTCTAGATCAAGTATCATTATACTAAATGTGCAAGTATAGGTTTATTTTTTTTTTAAAGATTTTATTTATTTATTTGACAGAGAGAGAGACACCGAGAGAGGGAACACAAGCAGGGGGAGTGGGAGAGGGAGAAGCAGGCTTCCCGCCGAGCAGGGAGCCCGATGCGGGGGCTCGATCCCAGGACCCTGGGATCATGACCTGAGCCGAAAGCAGACCCTTAACGACTGAGCCACCCAAGCGCCCCCCCCCCAAGTATAGGTTTATTGCTAATCATCTTTTTTAAACAGATTTTATTTATTTATTTGACAGAGAGCACAAGCAGAGGGAGAGGGAGAAGCAGACCCCCTACTGAGCAGGGAGCTCAACGTGGGGCTTGATCCCAGGACTCCAGGACCATGACCCAAGCTGAAGGCAGACACTTAACAGATTGAGCCACCCGGGCACCCTTCCTAATCATCTTTTTTTCTTATGTTTGGAAGTAGATGGGAATAAAAATACAGTTAACAGTCAAATTTTCTGAAACTTGACAACTATACTTCTGGGTCTAAAATTTAGTAATCTCAAATGTTCCTGAAAGAGGAATGGGTAAGAATTTCAATGGATTGTAAAAAGAGATAAACCCACTACAAAAAAAAGTAGTAAGTAAAAGAAACCATATGACCTCTCAAAGAGAAGATGGGAAAACCTACTTAAAAACAAAACGCTGAAGAAAGAAACCAAAAGGAAATCAAAATACTTAATGACATAAAACTTTAAACTCTGGATGTCAAAAAATATGCCACGAACAAAATCCAAGGACAAATGATATACTGTACCTTTAGACCGAAGTTTTCACAATTAGAAATTTATTTCAAGAAAATAGTCAGGTAAGGACAGAGATTTAGGACAGAGACAGTCCTCATAGTATTATCTTAGCAAAAAAACTGGCCATAACTGTATTTTTTAGTTAACAGAGAACTGTGGTACTTTCATATGCTGAAATAATAGACATTGAAAATGATGTCTCTGGAGTATTTAATATTCTGGAAATATTCATGATATTAAATGAATATGACTATAAAACAGTACATCTAAATTGACCTCAACACAAACATATACATATAAACATATTTAATAAAAAGATTATGGATAGGAAGTACTACTGTGGTTATCTTGGGTGGTTTGTGATTATTGTAATTTCATTTTTTCCCCTTTTTTGTATTTTCTAAAACATTACATTTAAAGGTATTAATTTCTGGTCACCTGGGTGGCTCAGTCGTTAAGCGTCTGCATTCAGCTCAGGTCATGATCCCAGGGTCCTGGGATCGAGCCCCCGCATCGGGCTCCCCGCTCGGCGGGAAGCCTGCTTCTCCCTCTCCCACTCCCCCTGCTTGTGTTCCCTCTCTCGCTGTGTCTCTCTCTGTCAAATAAATAAATAAAATCTTAAAAAAAAAAATAAAGGTATTAATTTCCTAGTTGGAAAAAAATGCTATTAAAAAAAAGGTATTCAGAAAGGAAATAGATCTTGAAAAAGACCACTCTGATTTCATATTATAAGCCCAAAATTATTTGTAAAATGTAGAAGAAATAAACAATGAAGTATTAAAAACTCACTTTTAAAGAAAAGGTGGGGTAACTGTGAGGAAGGAAAATGACACAAAGACATAGTGGGGTGAGAGGGGTGGGTGAACCAAATCAATGAAAAAAGGAATAACATAATACAGAGATCTCCACAAAGCCAGCCTGATTTTCTCAAACAGTACTAGGGATCAGTAGTAAGTAACACTGGATTGGGAAATATAAAATACCCTTTCTAAAGGAGTACCGATAACAAGTAATGTGCATTGTTTTTTGTATATGGAGATACTATTTATAGGATAACCAAGAGAAATAGATTATGTGATGACATATAACAGTACCACTTTTAGTACAACTGAGCTTAGAAGCAGAGTTTCCAAAATGTAATCAAAAAGAGGGAGTAAGCAGTGTTAGGAAGGATGCATATTCTGGTGTCATAAAAACATTTTCTAGTTGTTAATCAAAAAAGTAGCATTCTGATATGACTTCAACTCTTTCCTTACGTATCAGTCTCTTCTGGTTGCAGAGTACTGACATTCACTCAGGCTGGCAAACATAGTTGGGCAAGGCGGGGGACAATGACTGGTTCTAAGCATCAATGTGAGGGTAAGGGAAATAAGACTTCTCACAGAAATCCAAGAACAAAACCAGTAACACATGTCGAGTAGGCCTCAAGGACACTGGAACGGAAAATGTGGTCTAGTCCCAAGGTTGCCTGAGGGGACCGTGCAGCAGGAGTTTGTGGATCCTGGGTCCAGCATTCTGGCCATTGCTGTGACTCGGAACTCCCCGGGTACTAGGCTTTTGGTATCTGATTTGCCTCCAACCACCAGCTGCTCTCTCTGCTCCTATACTCTAATTTTTTTTTAACCCCAAAGCTGTCACTTGGTCATACCTTTGGCTAATTCTTGATGCATCACAGGTCCCTCCTATCTCCTTTTCTTGACTTTTCCTCAAATTCTGCTCCCTTCCACTGCTTAGCTGCAAAATCTATGACTTTTTGTAAGTTCTGTGATCCACATCATCATGTGTACTCCTACAGTAACCACCACTCCCTGCTACTTGTCTATCCTGAGTATATCCAGACAGAAAATTAAAAGCAGCAAGAACTAGATTTCTTTAACCAGCCAAGATCTGTGGGAACCTGACTGGTTCAGCTTGTTCCTATCTGGACAGAACTCTTTGTGCTAGTGCACCTGGTTGGCCAGTGGCTGACCTATGACTGGTGCCTTTGATTTGGCACCTGCACCAGTCCAAGCACCTACAGCCAAGTAAGAGAAGGTCGTTTATAATGTAAAGTATAGCTGCCTCAGCTTACTCCCTCAGCAAATGTTCCCCTTAGACATGACTGGGGGAATAGCAGGAGCTGAAATTGCTCTGTGACAACACACAGTAATATGGAAATGTTTAATACTCCAGAGTTTCATAAATCATGTTCCCTGGAATATTAGTATGCTATAAAATATTAAGAAGTATTCTACAGGTAAAGTTTGCAGTTTAAATAAGGTAATGCCTAAGCCCTCTGAGAGAAGAAACCCTCCTAGGCATTACTACAGACTTATTTGACAAAGGCAACCTTATTAAGGTTTCACAGGACACTAATACTCTGTGGATCAGTTTGGAAAATGCTGTCCTATAGCACTGCAACTTTGCCCACAATCCAGAATCCACTACAGTGTTAGTTTCAAGAAAGCAGGGACTTTGTTTTGTGTCATGCTTGGTATGTATCAGATACTCAATATATGAATGTTTGTGAACGTCATTAACATGGAAGCTGAAGGAAAAACAGGAAATAGGAGGCTAAGTAGGAAAAAAAAATCAAGAGGATACCATATCTGGTAATGACAGCCTAAGATTTTTCTGACCAACCCTCCTGCTGAAAACAATTAAAAATTCCTAGATACAAAAAAAAAACCAAAAACACAAAAACCAAAAACGTCTTAAAATAAAAAGTTGACAACATGGTAGGAAACTGCCAGATAAATTCTAGGGTCAACTGGGACCCCAGAGAGGTAGTAGGACCCCCTGAAGACATTGGCCCTGACGGCACTTGCAGATAGAACACAGCAAATCAGGGTGCTTGGATGGCTAAGTGTCTGCCTTCGGCTCAGGTTGTGATCCTGAGGTCCTGGGATGGAGACTGTCATCAGGCTCCATGATCATCGGGGAGTCTGCTTTTCCCTCTGCCCCTCCCCGCTGCTTGTGTGTGCTCTCTCTCTCAAATAAATAAATAAAATCTTAAAGAAAAAAAAAAGAACACAACAAATTAGGTCTTTGGTTTCAATGGCCTCACTGAAGGGAACAAATATCAATGCAAAAATTCCTCAAAAGATGGAGAGTACAGGGAACTCTTCCCCACGTTCAACTGGGACCACAAAGGGCTATAACCTCAGGTAAAGGTAAACTATAACAAAACCTAAACTCTAATCCCACCCCTGGGGGACTGCAGGGAAGTAGTTTTAGCCCAGAGTGAAGCAAGAGAAAAAAAGCCGGGTGGGTAGGATATCCAGGATATAGGTTCCTAAGAAGTTTGTTCGCCCCAGACAGGGGTTTGCAGTCTGGGTTTGCATGGCATATTCATGTGGTGGAAAAGAATGGGTACAAAGGATCAGAGAAATAAAAATGTCATATATATAACACATGGACGAATGGCACAAAAATAAGTCCGACAAAAAAAAGATTACATATTGACATATATATATATATATATGTCTGCATATATGTGTAGAAAAGGGCAAAAGTAAACTACATCATTTAGGGATGTACACATAGGTGGTCAACTTTAAAGAGGAAGAAAAAATTATTATCACCAAAGTAAGAATCTGGTAACTTGTAGGGGGTGGGATGGGGTAGAGACAGCTGGGGAGGGGCACAAAGCAGGCTTCTGGTATACTGGCAGTGTTCTCTTTCTTAATCTGGGTGGTGTGCTTTATAATTACTCACTGAACCATACCTTTATATTTTATTCATTGTCCAATATATATATATGTATGTTATATTTCACCATAAAAAGTGAAAATAAAGAGCAAAAAGGAAGCATACACAAGAGAGAACAAAGAAAGCAGAAAGCAGTATTTGTTGTAGGCAACTAGCAAAGTGCTACTGACAACCACCTCAGGAATCTGTAGTGAAACCCAAATAGTCCTCCTCTATACTAATCATTTCCCTGACTGGATTACCTTTATCAGTACTTTAACGTATATCTTAAGACAATTTCTAATCTAATTACAAGAAAAACACTCCTTTGCCAAGTTTTTTTTCCGACTTGACTCCATATGGTTATATATGTTTTGCTATATACACAAAGAGCCATTCCGAGAGAGAAAGCCATAAACATTTGGCACAGCAGATCCAACAAAATGTTCCACTAAAGAAAAACATGAAACATTCAATTACATACTGGCAGATTACTTCCAATGTTATGAAATTAAACTACATGTTAAATGTTAATTCAATAACTTAACTTACAATATTTAAGAACATAACTCTCCTTGATTTGACAGTATTCTGCCATAATGTCTATTTATTCTAAGATGTTCTTTATGAAAGAATCTAAGTTCTTGCCCCTGTTCTGCATCTCACTAGCCATGTACAAGCAATCTGGATTCCACTTTCTTATTTAACAGTGTGGGGAAACTTCAGTTTCCTGGATGTAGTTTATGAATGTCATCTACTGAACTAACTTAACTTAGTCCCTTCGGTTGAAATGAAGCTAATGGGAAACAACTGTATTTGATTTTAAGAGTTTTTACATCTATGTAGAAGCTATGAGAACATACGTTCTTGCCTTTACAGTGACAGTAAGGTATTTCTAGGCCCGAGTCCTACCTCCTCAACACAGCTGGCGGTGTGGGGAGCGTACTTCCAGGCCACACACTCCACCCACTTTTCAATCCTAATAGCTTAAGAAGTCTCTCAATTTGGCTATTCCCAATCATACCTCAGATTTCCTGTATCTAAAATGATCTTAAGATTTCTCCCCAGATTGGGATATCAGTACCTGTTTTCTATAGAAAACACCCTTATAGTTAATGGGTGTTTATATTTACCCTTATATTTAACGTTACCTAACTGAACAGTTTCTTTTTCCAGAACGGCTCTCAGATTTACCTTTTCTCTGTCACTGCCAGTAACCCTGTCCAGATTTCTACTGCCCTTTCCTAGAGTTCCACAACACCACAGTCTCTCCTTTCTTCCTAGAATCAGAACACCGCCAGACTCATTTCCTTTCAGGAACAATCCGCAGTCACATGCAGCACCTCGTACCTGACTTTCACTCACTGCCATCTGTCATTGGGCCCCGTTTCACCTGCACTGAATTCTCCTTCCTCTGAAACCCGTTCACTACTCTGTCCTTCACAATTCAATTCCATGTTTGTCTAAACCAAGCTCTAATTTCTCAAAAAGGGTTACTGCTAACATCACAATGTGTTCTTTCCTGCTCAGATGATTGCAGGCGGGTTAATCTTACCTCTCCAATGGTACTGTCAGATTCAAAAACAAGGAAATCTTATGCTTCTTGTAACTCAAAACACCTAGGGGAGGCATGGGAATTTACAGCCAGATGTTTTTGGAAAAGACAGAAAGGTATCAGAACCAAGTGCTTTTTGGTGCTTCAGTCTTGGCTCAAGTAACTGAGTAAAACCAACTCCTGGCCTGTGAGTTGGCTAGTCAAGTCTGACTCACCATTTTGCCAAACTGACCCAACAATCAGCAGCAACAGGAAAGTGTTTGAGATTCTGTTTAAATTACTGGACATGTACTCTATTTACATTATTTGAAAGCTTGATCTGAGAATTTTAGTAAAAGAACCAGATTGCTAATTTGGACTATGTGCCCAGTGGGATAGAGGCCAAAACCCAGAATTTTCTAGGCATCAGTCGTATTACTGGCAATCAAATATCCAATCATTATTGTCACTATTGGCTATTCCCAATCATACCTCATTTCCACCTAGTAACGAAGGGGGTCAGGTGATAGGAGTGGAGCTAATTTTCCTTACTCTACCCACTCATAACCCTTTCCTCTTCAATGCCAGAGAATTTCATAAAGCAAAACCACCAAGCTACAGCCATAATTTATAATTTCTTTCACATAGTCCAGTGACAGCAAAATCTCCATATTTTATTTTATTTTATTTTGGGGGGGTGCAGAGGGAAAGGGAAAGAGGGAGGATCTTAGGCAGGCTTCATGCCCAACGCGGAACCCAATGCGGGGCTCAATCTCACAACCCTGAGATCATGACCAGAGCTGAAATCAGAGTTGGACACTTAATTGACTGAGCCACCCAGGGGCCCCTCCATATTTTATTTTTTAAAAAAATTTATTTTTATTATTATTATTTTTAAAGATTTTATTTATTTATTTATTTGACAGAGAGAGAGCACAAGCAGAGGGAGCAGGAGAGGGAGAGGGAGAAGCAGGCTCCCCACTGAGCAGGCAGGGAGCCTGATGCAGGGCTCGATGCCAGGACCCCGGAATCATGACCTGAGCCAAGGGCAGCCGCTTAACCGACTGAGCCACCCAGGCATCCTTATTTATTTTAAATAATCTCTACACTCAATGTAGATCCTGAGATCAAGAGTTGCATGCTCCTCTGAGCCAGCCAGGTGCCCCTAAAATCTCCATATTTAAAAATGATAGGACTCACAAGTTGTACTCTCCTGTGGCTTTACCAAGTAATCAAGAGACTCTTAATTAAAATAAAATCTAATCTTTTCTTGGGCAAGGCCCCTTATATTTCTTTCTAATTCTACTCTTGTACCCATTTTCCAGACTTCCCACCAGGTTAATGTTTTTCATAATTTTATTCTTTAGTTTATACTTGAGAAACTGTGATTGCGAGAGATTACTTCCTATAAAACTATTTCTAATATAGATGATTGTTTTCCTCTTCTTTTCTTAAATTTCCTTTTAAGAAGGTATACAATTATGTGCTTTGGGTTTGGGGGTAGTGGTGGTGAAATTACAATAGAACAAGACTCTCTCTTGAGGACATTTGTAAAAAACAAAAATCTCACAGAAAAGTGTAATATAGCAACCCACACATCCATTGACAAATGAAAGGATAAATAAAAGGTGGTACATATAGATGAAATATATTCCGCCTTATAAAGGAAAGAAATTCTGACATAGGCTGCAACACGGATGAACCCTGAAGACATTCTGCTAAGTGAAAGAAGCCAGTCACAACGGATGAATGTTAAACGATCCCACGTATCTGACGTTCCCAGAGTAGTCAACTTCACAGAGACAGCATGCAGAACGGTGGCTGCCAGGGCTAGACGGAGAGGAGAACACGGAGTCAGGGTTTCAGGGGGCAGAGTTTCAGTTGGGAAAGATAGAAAAGTTCGGGTGATGGATGGTGATGGATGCACAACAATGTGGATGTACTTCGTGCTACAGAATTGTATATCTAAAAATGGTTAAAACGGTTAACTTTCATGTATTTTACCATAGTCTAAAAAGCCTGTATAACCCAGAGAAGAATATACACCCTTGTAAGTCACTCTGTGTTCTGTGTGGTCAGCCAGTTCAGAGGCACTACTGAAAAGGAGAAGCCATGCCCTCTAACTGTTGGCAGTATCCTTCTCTCCATGTAATGGAGAAAATGGAAAAAAAATTAAATCTAAGAAATTAAGGTCCACATAAGCAATTCCCCTGTTCACATGGGTATTGAAATATCACCGGCTGCTATGTCTCTGATAATTCTGCTGTAATCTTCCTGAATGTCTATCCATTCATTCAACACTTTATGAGCGGGGACTATGTGCTAAACTTTATGTCAGGTGCTAGAGATTTCAAGAGAGAGAAAGACAAACATACTCAGTCTGAGAAGTCCACAATCTGGTGGAGAAGGCAAACAAATTACAACACAACCTAAATTCTAATTAATTCTAATCAGTGCTCTGGGAGCACAAGGCGCGCAGCAACTACTGCTAGCTGGGGACTGTGGCACTCTGCTAGTTGTACCCCATACCTGTTCTCCCCTTCTTCCAGAATAAGAGCCACCAAGAATGAAGACTGTATTTCTCAGCCTTCTTTTGTGCCAATGAGGTGCAAGCAGATACGTAGTGTGCAAGACCCAGGCGACTTTTAAGAGAGAGTTCACATACGCCCTTAGTCCCTTTTTTGTTCCTTCCTATGTCTGGCTGCTTAAAACAGATACCTCAATTTTGGACCATGAGGACAAGGGTCAAATCTGAGAGATTCTGAAGCCCTGAGCTGAAAATTACTTCCTTAATGACTCTGTGGAGAAGAGTAGTCATTTCAGCCCTACCCTGCAAATTCTAAACTTTTATAGGAGAGAAAGAAATTCTCGTTTTTAGGCCTGTTATTTTGGAGCTTCTGTTATTTGCCACTGTACCTAATCCTAGCTAATGCACGGGATCAGGGAAGGCCTGACAGAAGAGGTGACTTTGACCTGGGTTTTGAAGAATGACGTTACCTACCCAAGTGGAGAAAGGCATTTCAAGCACAGATCATGCAAAGGCACAGACTCAGGAAAGGGTCTAGCTTTCTGTAAGAGGAGTGGTTCAGATGCTAAAGTACAGGGCAGGTGGAATGAAGTAAAAGAACAAGCAACCTGAAAAGCTGGGGAAAACAGACTTTAAAGGGTATTGCATGCCACGCTAAAAAAAGTACTTTTATTCCTGTACTTGGCCACATTAAATGACTATGACTTCATACATGATTCTCTGCACGTTCTAGAAGAGCCAAACGGCTCAGTCAGAAAACAATCACAACTGTATGGATTATAGTATGGTGAGGACAGGGGTTAGGCAGGAAAAGAAAATCTTATTTCTGTAAGAGAAAGGCACACTAGTATTTCTGTAAATGTTGAGGACTAGAAGAAATAAATACCTGGCACAAGGAAAAGATGAGGACTCCTGAGAGAGTTAAGGGAGAAGAATATGGACAATACAGAAAAGAGGGAACATATATACATAATTTGCCAATGTGTGGACCTCGTAAAGATCAGAATACCTGCCCCCACCTCAGTGAACTGAGGTCAATGAATTACACTGTAACTATGCGCATCTGATTATAATACATTTTATTTTTATTATATGCTTATACCCATGGTTTCCTTTCACAAGTAGCTATCGTAAGTTAGTAATAGCCAAAGAGCACTAGTCTATAGAAGGAATTTGGTTATTTGATGATCACATACCTTTTCCTATCAAAGAAGAGTTATAAATATGAATGAAGGAGAAAAAAAAATCAGTGTTCTTTAAGGTTATTAAGAGTTTGAATTTTTATTCAAGCAAGTAGTATTCTTCCACATTTCTGCAAAAATCATGTATTATTGTTCTAAATTTTTAGTTTTGTAATTTAAAAACAAACACCAATGTGTCATCAAAAAAATTTAAATAAGGTGACTATTACCTCACAGAAGCATCAGGGACAAATTATTGAGAGTATATGGCTTCTGTGAATCCAAAGTCCATTAATTATATTCTCCAATTTCAAAGATCAGAAAATTCTAAAAAAAAAAGGTATTACAATGTTTCCATTATTTTTGTCTTTAGCTCTCCCTAAATTTATGTACTACATTTTAGCCTTTTAACAAATATTTACTCTATGCTGATCATAAAAAAGACTGTGTGGGATACCAGAGTTTATGAACTAGAAAATTGTAGGACATGTTTTTTTATGCTTTACCTTGATGTTCTTGTTTCAATTCATCATAGAAAGGGTCTTTGCTACCTTAATCAGATTATGAGTTTTATCAATATCCTACTCTGATAATAGTCATCAAAACACTTGCTAAGGAACACTAAGAAAAAGGAATTAATTTTTTAAAGGTGGGGGAGATGGCTTTCTCAATTTAGACCTGTAATTCGTATCATTTATGTCTAACTTTTACTTGAAAGAATGCAGTTATAGCACTTATTAACCCCTGAATTTCTCCTGATATTTATTCATCCCTTATAATGGCTATTCTATATGATAAAATAATTGAGGCAAAAATAGGAATCCAGTGGGCAGAGATCTTTCACCCAAGTATTTATTTCTCAATGAATGCACATTACAATAAAAAAACTTCTCCAATCATGAGTCACCACACCATTTTTAAACACTGGAAAAATAAGTCTAATAGTCAAACTAGCTGTTGTGAAAGCTGGTTATAAAGTCACCTGATTCATTACCATAGAGAAGACTCTATGGCCCTAGTCCTTAAACTCAAGAAACAGGAGTAGAGTAATAGTGATTTCTAGGAACACACAAAGGGCACAGTTGCTAGTAAGCATCTACAGCTTTTGAAGTATTCTCAAAGGAGTCAAGGCCGTCAAAGATCCACCCTGGCTCCTACTCACCTCACTGGAGTCCCAGATTCCAGTTGGGTGTCCTTCAATCTGCTCTTCACACTGTCACCAGGGAATGCCATATAAAGCAGTCTCAGAAAATATAATTCTCCATCCAAAATGTTTCAGTGTTCTCTACCCCACTGATGGCTAAAATGCAAATTCTTTCAAGGGAAGTACCTGCCACTGAGAAAATGGCCCCTACCTTTTAGATATTATGTTTCAGTAAGTGTTTCCTTTTCTTCTCCCTTCCCTGTTCTAACCCTCTCTTTTAATACTGAACTATGTATGAGTTTCCTAAACACATTAGGCTTCCACTTGCATGCTTTCTCATGTTGCTGTTCCCCTTGCCTGGAATGCCCTCCCCCCTACTTTTACTACACCTGGTAAAACACTACACTCATTCCTCACGTCTCAGTTCAATTGCCATCTTCTCATCAAGTCCTCCAAGACTCCTCCAGGCGACCCCAAGGGCTCCTTCTCCCTGGTGTGTTGGTAAACTAGCTCTCAGAAGGGGAAAAAAAGCCCTGATACAGTCACTTCGGCTATAACATTTGTTTTGGAAAACTCAAATTTGTGTCAGTGTGCTTGTTACATTAGGGAACAACACAAGCACAACAAGAATCCCATTTGCTTGTGTGCCTTGAAATGCTAGATGAATGCAGAGCACTGCCCCCAGCTGCCCCCAGTCCTGTGCACCCACCTCCAACATCTCCCAGCTACCTCAGGCAGCCTCCTGTGTCAGGGCCATCCCTGTCCACATCTGGTGGCAACTTTCCCTCAGACTTCAGACACCTATTTCTACCACTTCACAATAACTCACAAGAGGCAACCTCTCCTATGCCCACCTCCAAAGGCCGACTTCAAGTCTTATTTACAGCAAAGCACAATATTTATTATTATATCTATGTTCTTCTGAATCATTTTAACATGTACAATTCTGCTGTCCTTTTTATTCAGTTCCTACCTTTTTAAAAAAAAATGTGTTACTGAGGAAGTTTTTGAGTGTTATGTCCCATTTTTCCCTAGGCTTGGTGATTTTTAGGAATGCACATGTCCCGTGACAGCAGAACTGACTGTCCGTATGTAGCATTTGCTAATTTCTGTGGTGTACACACCACCACAGATGATTTCAAATACTAACAGTTGGGCTCCCGTGTCCAGTTTGGCTCCAACACAACGTACCCATAGTCTGTACAAGTCTTTATCACAGCAATCATTGTTTTGCATAACAATGTTTTCCTGTTTAAAGACAGTAAGCTTTAAAAAGGGTCTTCTTCACCTTAATACCAACATTCCCTAAATAGTACCCGGCTGTTAGTAGGTGTCCTGCTAATGTAGACACCAGAGGGGGTAACAAGACTGAAGATCTAATATAAATAATGCTAACTATAAAATCTACTTCTACAATGGAAAATTAATATCTGCTCTGCTCCAAACCCCAGTCACCCTATTAGTAACTGGAGAGACGGGATTCAAACAGTGTTTCTAACTCAAAAGTTTATCACAAAGACAATGCTTCATAACCAACCTACTAATCTGCATGTGGATTACAGACTAATTTAAAAAACAGATTCTAGAGATGTGGTCTAATGGATTTTTTTTGGTGACTGATTATTTATATAAGATGTCTTACAAGAAGGGCACCTGGGTGGCTCAGTCGGTTTGGGTGGCTCAGTCGGTTAAGTGTCTGCCTTCAGCTCAGATCATGATCCCAGGGTCCTGGGACTGAGCCCCACAGGGCTCCCTGCTCAGCGGGGAGCCTGTTTCTCTCTCTTTCTGTACCTGCCGCTCCCCTTGCTTGTGTGTTATCTCTCTCTGTCAGATAAATATATAAAATCTTAAAAAAAAAGATGTCTTACAAGAGTATGCAAATTTAACTTATATATTTAATCTTTTGTGAAAAAGATAAAATTACACAAAATAGGACCTACCCCCCAAATATGGGCCATTTTATCTAATCCAATCTTAATCTAAGCCAATATCAAAAGTTACCCTGAAATCTAAGACAAACAGCATTAATATATACTAAAATTGAAAATACAGAGCATTATATAGCATAGCAATTACCAGCGATTTATTGGCCAAAAACCACATCTAAGTTGATTTCTTTACATACATATGCACACACATGTACACACGTTTAAAATCTTAAAATTCATAGTATTTACTTCTTAACTACTGCTTCCTTGATAATACAGAAAAGTATAATCTCAAAGCTATATATTAATGATTTTAGTAAAAAAAATATTAGTTCTTCCTCAGCATACTACTGTTATGTCTCAAACAATGGTGAAAAGTTACTTCAGCTTCTTATATTCAAGTTTTGCTAAGAAACTAAAACATACTTAGTGCCTGTGAATCCAACAGCACAGAGAACTGCTGCTCACATTTAGCACGCATCAGGACAATCCAGGCTTATGGAAACAAGTTACTGGGCCTCACTCTTAGAATTCTGATTCAGTAGGTCTGAATTTGGGGCTAGAGATTTTGCATTTCTAACAATTCTCAAGTGATTCTGATACTGTTGGTACTGGAACCACAACTTGGGGTCAGAAATACCTGTGTTCAAATCCCAGCCTGTCACTTAATATCTTTGTTCTCTGGACATAAGTCTAAAAGTTCTACCCCTCAATTTTCCCGTGCCTAAAAGGCAGAGAGTTACCAGAAAATTAAGCAAATAATATATTTAAAGTACCCAGCACAGGGTGAGGACTCAAATGATAACTACCTATGTTGGCTGAATAAATGAATGCCATACTTAAAAGTACACACTACAAATGCTGGCTAAGATGGAGTAAAAACACTCCACACCCTGTCTCTCCAACTGAATACAGCTATAAAATCTAAATACAATGAACAGAGCAGCTATTTAAAGAATCTGAAAAGTAAATGGTAGCAGCCAGATTGAGGAAGAAGACCAGAATTCAAAGTATCATAGAAGCAGTGTGGGTTTACTGCCCTCCCCACCCCCATCCTGTTGCCTAGACTGGGGAAAACCTGGAGTGGCATCAACATAGGCAGTGTTCCAGTAGAAGCCCTCTAGTTCTGGATGAGGATGGAAAGGGATCTCCTGGCAATAACAGCAGTGGGCCCACAGGTACCCTAAAAGTCTGAGGAAAGGGGCGCCTGGGTGGCTCAGTTGGTTAATCGACTGCCTTCGGCTCAGGTCATGATCCCGGAGTCCCGGGATCGAGTCCCACATCGGGCTCCCTGCTCTGCAGGGAGTCTGCTTCTCCCTCTGAACCTCTTCCGAACTCTTGTGCTCTCTATCTCTCATTCTCTCTCTCTCTCAAATAAATAAATAAAATCTTTAAAAAAAAAAAAAAAGTCTGAGGAAAGTCTCCAATCCCCAGCTGTGGTTTCAAGAGGGTGTTGCAAACCTCTCTCCCAACCCCCTCCACCCATGCTCCCACCACCCCCCTGATGTGTGTGCAAATGCAAGAAGTCAGCAGAGTAGACAAAGCTTTCTGGCTAGAGGACCAAAAAGGCGAGCCCCCAGGGAGGTAGGAAGTATAAGGGAAATTGCTGAATGGGTGGAACTCAAAAAAGCAACTCCAGGACGTTGATTATGACCTCCTGGGCTCACTCCAGAGCAGAACATGGCATGGATCTCATCCTAAACAACAAACCAGAACCTCTGAGAATTGAACAGATAGAAAGTCACCTATCTCCAACTGGCCAATGGGCAGTACACACAGGACAGATCCAAACAGCAAAGCGCTATAGGCTTTGAAAATGGAACTGACAGAAAGCTGGCTGCAACTTGCATGCTGAACCCAACAGGAGTGACTGCATACTAAAATACAAAATGAACATTCCCCATAGAATTTAAAACAAGACCCATGGCCTTATAATACTGAAGAATGCAATTCAAAATTGCATAGGAATATCTCATCTTGCGTGGGACAATAAACAGACACTGATATTGAGATGACACCAAATGTTGGAATTACCTGACAAAGACTTTAAAGCATTATTATAAAAATGCTCCAAGAAGGGTGAACACTCTTGAAATGAACAGAAGTTCTCAGCAAAGAAACAGAATCAAATGGAAATTTTAGAACTGAAAAATACAGTAACTGAAATAATTCCCTGGATGGGCTTAATAAGTAAAATGGAGATGACAAAAGAAAGACAGTGAACTTGAGACAGACTGATAAAAAATACCTAGTCTGCACAACAAAACAAAAAAATGAACAGAGCACCAAGGACCTTTAGGATACCAAAAGGACTAACATTAGCATCACTGGCATCCTAAAAGGAGAGTGAGAGTGTAGTGCAGAAAAGTATTTGAGAAAACAAAGGCTGAAAACTTTACAAACTTGGTGAAAGACACAATGTATATACACATTTGAGAAGCTCAGAGAATCTAAAGAGAATAAACCCCTGAGAAATCCATGCTTAGACACATCATGGTCAAACTGATAAAAACTAAAAACAGTGAAAAAATTTGAAAGTAGCCAGAAAAAGAAAGTGATGCATTGCTTATAGGGGAATGGCAACTTGAATGAATGTGAATTTCTCACCAGGAGCCATGAAGTCCAGAAGAAAATGGCATATTTTTTAAGGGGCTGAAACAAAAGAACTGTCAACACAGAATTTCTATATCCAGAGATAATATCCTTCAGGAATGAAGGCAAAATAAAGACATTCTCAAGTGAAGGTAAGACTAAGAGAATTCACTGCCAGCAGATCTGTTCTAGAAGAATCACTAAATGGCAGAAGGGAAGAGATGCCCACGGAAAAATAGAACATTAGTAATGAAGAAATAACAAAGAAATGATAACCATCTGGGTAAATATAATAAACTCTTTTTCTCTTCCTGAAATCCTTAAAATACATTTGGCAGTTGAAATCAAAAACATTAACACTGTCTGCATTTTCTGTGTATGTAAATATAATATATAAGACATTACCACAAAAAAGAGGAGAATAAAGAGACACATATAGCGTTAAGGTTTCTACATCCCACTTAAGTGGAAAAATATTCTAAGTAGACTATAAAAATTTAACTACAGGCATACCTCAGAGATACTGCAGGTTCAGTTCCAGACCACTGCAATAAAGCAAATATCACAATAAAGTGATTTAAATGAATTTTTGGCTTCCCAGAGCATATAAAAGTTATGTTTATACTACCTTTAGTCTCTTAAGTGTGCAATAACAGTATGTCTGAAAAAACAATGTACATACCTTAATTAAAAAAAAACTTTATTGCTAAAAAATGCTATCATCTGAGCTTTCAGTGAGTCATAGTCACTGAACACAGATTATCAAATATAATAATATTAAATCGAATTACATTGAAATATTGTGAGAACTACCAAAATGTGACACAGAGACATGATGTCAGCAATTGATGTTGGAAAAATGGCACCAATAGAATTGCTTGACACAGGGCTGCTTCACACAGCTTCAATCAGTAAAAAAAATGCAGTATATATGAAGTGAGATAAAGCAAGGTATGCCTGAATGTATATTATAATCCCTAGACCAACCGCACACACACACACACACACAGAATGAGATATAGGAAACAAACAAACAAACCAAAAAACCCACAATAGGTAAGTTAAAATGGAATACCAAAAACTGTTCAAATAACCCAAAAGAAGACAAGGGAAAAAGATAAACAAAAAACCAAAAGAATGGAAAGCAAATAATAAAATAGTAGCACTAAATCCAAACACATAAGTAATTATAATAAATGTAAAACATCTAAACATACCAATTAAAGACAAAGATTGTCAGAATAATTTTTAAAAAAGATGATCCAATTATATGGCACCTACAAGAAATTTATTTCAAATATGATGATATCGGTAGGTTAGATGTAAAAGGATGGAAAAAGGTGTATCATGGAAATATTAATCAAAAGACAGCTGGAGGGGCTATATTAATATCAAATATAGCAAACTTCAAAGCAAAGAAAATTAACAGGCATAAAAGGGTCACTATATAACCATATAACCACAAAAGGGTCAATTACCAAGAAGATACCAAATATTAATCAAAAGACAGCTGGAGGGGCTATATTAATATCAAATATAGCAAACTTCAAAGCAAAGAAAATTAACAGGCATAAAAGGGTCACTATATAAACATATAACCATAAAAGGGTCAATTACCAAGAAGAAAATATTATATATCTTCTAAGTTAGATGTATGCACCTAACAAGAGAACTTCAAAATACATGAAGCAAAAACTGACCAAACTGGAAGGAGAAATCAATAAACCTCCAATTATAGTTGGAGACTTCAACACTCTTATCTCAGTAATCTATATAACTAGTAGACAAAAAAAATCAACAGGGATATAGAACGGAACAATCCCATCAACCAACTGGATCTGACATTTATAGAACATTCCACCCAACAGGAGTAGAGTACATTTTCTTTTCAAATGCACAGAGAATATTCACTAAGACCATAACTTGGGTCATAAAACAAATCTGACAAATTGAAAAGAACTGAAGTAACACAAAATATGTTCTATGGCCATAATGAATTACACTAGAAACCATTAACAGCAAGAAAACAGAAAAATCTCTAAAAACTTGGAAGTTTAGTGATGTACTTATAAATAATCCACAGGTCAGAGAAGAAGTCTCAAGGGAAATTAGAAAATATTTTTAACTGAAACAAGATAAAAATACATCAGAATTTGTACAATGTAGTTAAGCAATGTCCAGATGAAAACAGTTCTTAAAAAAAAGGAAATACAGAGGTACATACCTAGCAAAACATGCAAAAAAGCTGTATGCTGAAAATTACAACACTATTAAAAAAAAACAAAACAAAGAAAACCTAAATAAATGGGAAGACTTACCACTTTCATGGACTGAAGTTCAACATAGTCAAGGTGTCAATTCTTCCCATTTCATCTACAGCTTAATACACTTCTAATCAAACCACTGCCCCACAAAATATAGACCAACTTATCTTAAAATCAAAAGCAAAGGAACTAAATAGCCTAACAACTTTGAAGAAGAATAAAATTAAGCGAGTCATACCAACTGGTTTTAAAACTTACTCTAAAGCTACAGTAACTAAGACAGTATGGTACTGCAGAATAAACCAGTTTCAAAAGGTTATATACTGAATAATTTCATTTATATAACATCAGTGGTTGTCAGGGATTAAGGGTGTGATACAGAGGGACAGCATGAGGAAATTTTGGGGGTGATGGCACTATGTTGTATTCTGATTGTGGTGGTGGTTACATGGATCTATATAGGAGTTAAAATTTATAGAACTGTGCATCCCCCCCAAAATCAATTTTACTGTATATTAGGTTAAGAATTTTTTAAGTTTTAAAAATATATACTATGTTATCTTAGGACTTTCTAATTTTTATGAATTAAGGTTCTAAAGTAAATGTTTTGAGTATGTGTACATCAGTACAATGGGAACATGCAGAGGCAGGAGAATTCAATTTTTAAAAATTACAAAAATATGGCATAGGTATAAATTCTAGACTCAGGTATAAATTCAACTATATCCCTCAACCAACCACAGAGGCTATTCATACCTAATATCAACTAAACACATATTTAATATTGCCTTGTAAAAATTTGAGACAAAACAAACACAGCATATATCAAATCCAAAGGAAGTCTGACTGAAGATTCCACATTCATACTAGCTATTACTTTGGTCCTTGGGATGGAAATGACATTGTTATCCATTATCAATACGGTACGTACCTTGTTTTTTCTAATAGCAGCTAAAGATTTACAACGGTTTATCCATATTTTTCTCATCTGATTCCACTTGACACAAAAAACACGCACTTTCAAGAATGTTGACTGGATGAAGAAAATGACATATATAATGAAGTTTTATTCAGCTACAAAAAAAGGAGGAAGTCCTACCATTTGCAACATGATGAACCTAAAGGACATTAAGCTAAGTGACATAAGCCAGACACAGAAAGACAAGTACTGTATGATTTCACTAGTATGCAGAATCAATAAAAGTTGAATTCACAGAAGCAGAGTAGAATGGTGGTTGCCAAGGGCTCGGGGGTGAGGGAAATGGGAGAAATGTTGGTCAAAGGGTATTAACTTTCAGTTATAAGATGAATAATTTCTGGGGATAAAATATACACCATGGTGACTACGGTCAATATTACTGTATTGCATACTTCAAATTTGCTGAGAGTAAATCCTGAATGTTCTCACCAAAAAAAGGGGGTGTGTGTAACTATTGGAGGCAATAATGTGTAAATTACCCTGATTGTGGTAATCATTTCACAATGTATATATTTATCAAATCATCACACTGTACACCTTAAATATATACAATTTCTATTTCTCAATTATATCTCAATAAAGCTGGTGAGGGTTGGGGGGGGGCAAGAATGCTGACTGGAACCAAGCATAATTGCACCAATCTATAACGCATCCTAAGAAGACATGAAACTTTCTTTTTTTTTTCCCTAAGAAATAAAGTCATAGCAAATGAGCCCATCAAAACACACAGAAGATTATAATTCAAGATAGCTATTCTCTATAACCTTACACAGTTTTGGATGACTACCATAAAAGTTAGATTTTCTCAGATTGTGATTTTAAAAAACAAAAACACAACTACATGACCAAAATCATTTAAATAAGTGAGCAACCTCACTGTCACTAACTTTTCCTAGTTCTTAAAGCATTCAGTGTAAATTATTTGTGGAAGAACTCGATTTCTTTCAAATGACAAGAGCACTTTTATAACTCTTTTTAATTTAAAATCTTCTCAGGATATGAGCTTTAAATAGCAAATCCAGCTCTTACAAGAGCCGAAAGGATGTTAAAATGTAGTTTGGTGCAATTAAAAAACTGACAACAAATATTTACCTATTGATTGACAAATTGATTACAGAATGCTTAAAATATTTCAATTCCTAGGAGTAATACAAAAAGAGATCACAATGGTATCAGTCCTCAAGGACTTAGCTGAGTAGATGATACGGACCCATGAGATAATTAGATACCACAACTGTAAACAAGAAAGTACTATATAGAACAATTAGAGATAACATCTAAATAGATGTCAAAACATTCTTTAGTAAATCTCCCATAAAAGTCAAGTAGTAATTCAGAAGAGAAAATAAATTTGGCTGACGTAGGGAGGCCCTGGAATCCAGTGAAGAGAAGCGTGTACCGGGGCCAGAGGCTTGCCTCAGCTCTGCCATGAAAAACTCCTGGCCAAGTCCCAACTGCTCTACGGTGCCTAGTGAGCAAACATGGTACTTGACACTCACACGAAAGGACATTTGCTCATTCACCTCTGATTTGGATATGGCTAAGCATGAAAGGAAGGGCAGGCCAGGGGCTTCTTCTAGAAGAAATTCAGAATATCTGTAACTCAGGGCTACGGCAAGCTAACTGCTTGAATTCAATACTCCCTTCTCACAAACATGTGCAAGAAAGGGTGCTGACACCAAAAGGAGCTGGTTGCTCTCCTGGCCTCCTCCAGAGCAAAAACTCTTATACCAAGGGTCTCACTGTCCTGGGCCCGGCTGCACTGGCACTTCACAGTCCCAGGAACCCCCTAAGATGCATCAGCTGTCTGGCTTAGTTTCAGTCTGGTTCCCTGGGTCTCAGTAAGTTCATCTCAAAGAGAAGGAATTGGATCAGGTCCTCTACAACATCACAATCTATGAATATAATAAATTAGAAATATGAATCATACAATATAAACCTTACTAAGTTGTCAGCTATGAGTAAGAACAGCTTATTAAATTTGTTATCTGGACTTTGTTTTACAAGAAATATCAAACCATTTGAGAAATGCCAAATCAGACAAGCAAACACTACGAAGTCCTATGATTTTTACCTTAGTCTCAAGGTATCAAAATGGTTAGATCTCACAGTAGAATATAACCTATGTTATGTGCAAAGACTCGTTATAGTTCTTCACTAGATTGAATAATTTCAGAACAATATTCTTATAAATCAAGTAGTGTTAGTACCTCTACAACTCCAAGCATATCAGAGTTCCCAGCAATGTCTGCAGGGAACAAGAAAAGATTACTTTTCTTAACTGCCAGAACTCAAATTCAGAAGTAGAAAAAAAGCAAGTCATCTTAACAACTACCAAATGGCAACTAGGAGCTAGGTATGTGCTGGTCACTTTACATAGATTACCTTATTTACTTCCTGCAATAATCCTATGAGGTAGCTAGTTATTACCATTTTAATGATGAGAAAATTGAGATTCAGGAGGTTGAGAAATTTGCCTAGAGCTACAGAGCCCTTGACAAAGCTTAAAAGTGAGGTGATCAAAGAAGAATGTACCACTGTCTCAAGTGTGTTCAGGGAAACACTGATCAGCAGACCCAATTGTTCACATCCCTTTGGTAAACATAGCCATCAAACAACCATAGTTTCATATTATTTCTTAATGTCAATTAAGAAATTAATGTTGTTTTCCAAATGAGTCTTCAGTAGATTTGCTTAGCATGAAATCACTTCCCCTGACCAAAATGACTTTCTGGATCTACAAATGCTGAGGAACAGACATCAGACTACTCAAGTTAAGGTCATTCTCTGAGGTCTGGTATGAATGGCACCTCCCCGGAGGACGTGTCTATTTCTTTTTTTCATTAACCACAACATTCCTTTGTCTCTTCTTCTGAATATTAACCTTCTCTGTTGGATTTCTAACGTGTTCTATATATAGCAAAAAATGTGAAGCTGAGTCACTACAGTGAGTTCCTGAAGAGCACCAGGTCCATATGCTCAAGATGCCAGGGAGAGAAATGGCAAATATAATATTTTATTGAGAAAACTGAAGACTGTAACTTCTCTTTTAACATAAGGACATCTACATCTGCAAGGAGGTAGGCAGTAACAATAAGACAAAATGTCTTTAAAAAACAAAAAGCTCTGGGAAACAGAAAAAAAGCAAGCAAGCAAGCAATATTCAACCTCTTCAAGTGTACAAAGAAGTGCTTGATAGAAACCCATAATTTTAAACTATAAAACATGTGAGATTGCCTTATAGAAAAAAAGTTTGGAATAGATACTACACTAGATTTATACTGATAAAGCTCAAGCTACAGAATCTGCAAAAAATGGAAAAGAGGCATGATCAAGAGGAGAAGAACTAAAAATCATGCATCTTCCTTCATCCTCCCAATCATTAATTTTAACACAATTTTAAAAACTAAAGCAAGCTGTTTTTTGGATGATTATTAACATCGTAGTACACGCTTATTATAGAAAATGTGAAAAACATTAAATAGTGTATGAAATGACTGAAAAATAACCCATAATCTAACTACTCACAGTTAGAATATTTTATATCCTCTTTTAAATAAAGATTTCCTTTATAAAAAACTCAAAAGTATCACTCTACTTTTTTTTGTTTACTGCATTATGAACATTTTCTTATACCTTACACCCTCAAACATCCTAAAGCTCATGATTTTTATCACTTGTCAATCAATCATTTTTAGCATACTAAACAAAAATTTTAAACAACATGATTTATAATGGTTTTATAGTATTTGGTCATACAGTAGCATAATCTAACCATTTCAGAGGCTTCCCATTTTTTAACATTATAAATAGCATTGTAATGAATAAGTAATATATACCCACACATACATTTATATGCATCTCTTATTTCCTTATAATAAATTCCTGAAGATGGAATTTGGGGGCAAGAGTATGAACAATTTTAAGGATTCTGAATATTACCAAATTACCACTGTAATGGACTGTTTGCGTACCCCCAAATCCATGTGTCGAAATCTAATTAATCCCTAATGTGATGGTATTTGAAAATGGTACCTTTGGGAGGTAATTAGATCATGAGGGTGGAGCCCTCATGAATGGGATTAGTGCCCTTGTAAGAGGCCAGAGAGCTAGCTAGCTCTCTTTCTACCACTTGAGGAAACAGAAAGTCTGCAGTCTACAATCCTAAAAAAAGGTTCACTAGAACCCAACCATGCTGGCACCCTACCTAGGACTTCTAGCCTCCAGAACCGTGAGAAACAAATTCTACTGTTTATAAGCCCCCTGTTGTTTATAATACCCTAAGTTAATGGTATTTTGTTCTAGCAGCCTGAGCTAGGGTAGATACAATTTAGAAAGTTGTATCAATTTGTGCTCCTACCAAAAGAAGGAATTTGCCAACACTTGATTCTTTTAATATGCCAGACCTATTAAAGCATGCAACCTATGACATAATGATTCTAACCTCTTAAGCTTTTTCCATAAGTTTATTTCAGAAGCTTAGAGGAAAATATTTTGTAGTAAAAATTTCTTACCTGTGATTAAGCAGTTTTTCCAGTGTTGTTTTTTAAACAAATTTATCTCTATTAAATTAGTTAACTGAAATAGTATGAATTGCATAAAGTCATTTAAAAACTAAGGTTATTCTTCTACGTGTATATTTGCAATAAGAGATGTCTGAAATAATGAAGATGACCACAGTAAACTTTGGGTTTTGAGATACTGAACTAGCTTTCTTTCTTTCTATGTTATTTTAAAATTTTTATTTTTAATTTTCAAAATTAAAAAAAATTTTAAATATTTTCTTTCTTTTTAAAAATACTTTCTTCTTTCTATCTCTCTGGTATGGCTTGAAAATTAAAATATGAGCTAACACTCTTTATAATGAAGCCATAGTCCAAAAAGTACAATATATCAAAAATTATGAAGTTTTTTCAAAAGAAAAGTAAAAATCCTACACATCTATTTACAGTTATGATGGTACTGGGCTAGAACTCCTGCTGTAAATGACCATAAAACTGAACAATATTCATAAAATATTATTTGCAGACATTGGGCAGTGCAGGTCTGTGATTCCTGAGCGAAGGGAAACAAAGATTCTTGAATGCCCTTTCTGCTTATGCCACAGGGAAGGGAAACCTAAAAAGAGCACAGAGATCTCACTGAGTTGAGGAAACAGAACTTGAAGTTTGAAGCCAATGAAGTCACTGGAATTTAAGGGGCAGATACAAGAAAGAAGGGAGCTGGGGAGAGAAAAAGTTTCAGAAATCTGCAAAGAGATCTCCTAATTCTTTGCCTGGAGACTAACCTGCACATGCACAAGGCAAGGTCTCCATGAGACCAAAGAATAAAATCTGGGGGAAAAACAACTAGAGAGTGTGAGGTGAACAATTATTTGAGCTTGCAAAGGTCTGGGAAACATTCAAATTCCTGGCAGAGTAGAGACATCTCACTGAATATCACATGCATTTGATAGACACCCCAGAAAGGCCATACCTCTGTATCAGGGCAAAGCTAGTCCCGGAATCAATAAAATGCTGAAAGCCAAAGATAAAGAGAGAAAGAGAGAATCTTTAAAGCAGCCAGAAAAGCAAAAAAAGACACACTACACCAAAAGAACAATGGTAAAAATAATTACTAACTTATCAGAAAAATTTAAGCTAGAAGATATTTAAATGATGACTTTAAAGTGCTACAAGGGGGAAAAAAATGCTATCAACTTAAATTCTATATCCGGCATAAATATAAATAAAACAAGCTCCAGAATTGTCCTCCTGCCATAAACAAGTAGAAAACTAGTCAAAATATGAAACAACTGTTTCCAGAAGGTAGACAACAGGGCGTATGGGAACATGATCCTTGAAAGAAGGGAAACAAATGAGGTGAGCCCAAAGACTTGTCCCAGCTTTCTGTGTGGACTACAGCACATGCAAGGGGAACCCAAGTAGGCATATATTACCACAAAGGAAGAAACTAAATATAAATGCTCCAAAAACCCGCAAAAAGGGTATCCTTGAATTTCTGGCTAAATACCAATCTGCGTATGTGTTGTATGAAAATCTATGAGGCTAGACAGAGAAAAACTTCCAAAAAAATAACAAATGCTGGGGAGCTCTAACCCAAACAACTCTCAAAGTTCACATAGGGCCAGGATCATTCAGCTTCCGCCAACCCAGGGTGAATAAACCTTGATAAAAACATGAGGCAATCAAGGGAGACACAAGAAAGGGCATGCCTCAGTAATGGGCCCAAACTAGCCCTGCACTGAAAGCTATTCTAGTACTGCCAAAACCCAAACCCAAAAAACCCTGAAAACAAAACTCAAAAGATCAAGCTGATCCACAAATAAATTAATTGCCTGTCAGAACAAAACTTAATACTCAAGAAAGAAAAAAAAAAAATCAAGACACTCAACATAACTTCATAAGAAATTACCACACATAGGAAAAAATAAGAAATGGTAACTTATAATCAGGATCTAGAAGTGGTAGGGATTAGGAGAACTTTTAATATAAAGGCTTTACTTTTTATTTTTTTAAAGATTTATTTGAGGGGTGGGGGGAGAATGTGTGTGTGTGAGTGGGGGGAGGGACAGAGAGAGACAGAATCTCAAGCAGACCCTTTACTGAGTGTGGAGCCCAATGAGGGGCTCGATCCCATGACCCAGAGACCATGACCTGAGCCAAAATCAAGAGTCGGATGCCTAACCTAACCAACTGAGCCACCCAGGTGCCCTGAGAACTTTTAATATAAGGACTTTAAAATAGTATTTAGAAAAAAATTGAAAAGGCTTAACGAAAAACATGAACAAAAGATAAAAATTTCAACAGAGAAATGAAAATTATTTTTTAGAAAAACAGTGGTAATTCTAGAACTATAAAAAAGTATATCTGACATAAATAATTAACTGGATAGAAATAATAGCACATTAGACAAAGGAGACTTAAAAAAAATCAGTGTACTTGAAGACAGGGCAACAGAAACTTTTCAAACTGAAGGAAAAGAAAAAAGGACTGGAAGAAAAATGGACAGAGCTTCAGTGACCTGCCAAAAAACACATGTAGGACTAAAGTCTGAGGAGAAAAGAAACACTTGGGAACTTAAAATTTTGAAGAGAGATGGCTAAAAATTTTACAAATATGATGAAAACAATACACCCACAGATCTAAGAAGCTCAATAAGCCCCAAGGATAAACACAAATGAAACCACACCAAGGAGTATCATTATCAAAGTTGTTGAAATCCAGTCAGAGAGAAAAATCTTAGGAGCAACCAAAGGGTAAAGGCATATTACCTAGAGGAAAACAAATATAAAAATCACCACAGAATTCCTGTCAGAAGTTATGCAACTAAAATAGTAAAAAAAAAAAAGAAAAAGAAAAAAGAAAAAGAAATACCTTTAAAGTGCTAAAAGGAGGGAAAAAAGACCCTGAAAACCTGGAATTCTACATCCACTGACAATAGCTTTCAAAATTGAAAGCAAAATAAGGGGGTGGGGAGGCTGCACTGTAAGAAATGTAAAGGGACGTTTTCAAACAAAAGGAATAGGATACCTGACACAAACTTGGATCTACACAAAGAAATTAATATCTAAAGAAATGGTTAAAATGAAGGTAAATACTAAAGACATTTTTCTCATTTTTTAAAAGATTTTATTTATTTGAGAGAGAGAGGGCGCACGAGTGGGGGGGTGGGCAGAGGAAGAGGGAGAAGCAGACTCCTCACGGAGCAGGGAGCCCAACCTGGGGCTCGATCCCAGGGCCCTAGGATTATGACCTGAGCCGAAGGCAGGAGCTTAACCAACTGAACCACCCAGGTGTCCCCATTTTTCTCATTTTTAATTGCTCTAAAAAGTAAGTGCCTAACAAAAGCAAAAACTAGCAATGGGGTTTAAAGCCCACATAAAATCAAAATATATGACAAAAAAAAAAAAAATGCCCAAAAGATGAGAGGAATTGGTAGTATATCATTATGTAAAATTTTTGCATTATACATGAAGTGGCATATTATTTGAGGGCAAACTGTTATTAAAAATAACCCATCCAAAAGCAGATAGAAAACCAACGAAAAAAGGAAAAACAGTAAACAAATGATAAGACAGTACATTTTAATCCAACCATATCAATAACTGTATTAAATGTAAATGGTCTAAACTAGTGGTTGGCAAACTTTTTCTGTAAAGAACCAGAAAATGTTTGGGGCTTTAAGGACTATATGGTCTCTATCCCAACTACTAAACCTTGACATCATAGCATAAAAGCAGCCATAGATAGTACGTAAATGAATGGGCATGACTGTGTCCCAATAAAACATTCACATAAACAGGTGGCAGGCCAGATTTGGTCTACCAGCCATAGTTTTGCCAACTCAAGTCTAACCATACCAAATTTATAAAGATGTAGACTGGATAAAAAAGCAAGACCCAACTACATGCTGCATACAAAAAAAAAAAAAAAAAATACATATGTATAAATGACATAAAGAGGTTAAAAGTAAGTGGATGGAAAAAGATACACCATGCAAATATTAATCAAAAGAAATTTTAGTGTCAGACACAGAGACTTCAGAACAAGAGAAATTAGCAATAAAAAGGGTATTTCATGATGACAGAGCAGTCAATTCATCAACAAGACTTAATCCTAAATGTGCTGTAACACATGTTAACAATGCTTAAACATGAAACAAATCTGAAGGAACTGAAAGGAGAAACAGATAAATCTAAACTTGTAGGTGAAAACGTCAAGTCTTTTCACGACAGAACAATAGCAAATTGGTAAAAATATAAGAATATATACAAAGGCCAACCTAACTTAACCGACATTTATGGAAAACAGCACCCAGTAAGAGAAAATACATTCTTCTCAAGTACACATTGAACATTAACCAAGATATACCACATGTTGGGACATAAACCAATCAAAAGGTTTAAATGGATTGAATTATTAAGAATATGTTCTCTGACCAAAATGGCATTAAATGAAAACACAGTAACAAAATACCTGGAAAATCCCAAATATTTGGAAATTATTTTTTTTAATAAATTTTTAAAAAGATTTTATTTATTCATTTGAGACACAGAGAGAAAGAGCACAAGCACGGGGACAGGCAGAGGGAGAGGGAGAAGCAGGCTTCCCACTGAACCAGGAGCCTGATGCGGGGCTCAATCCCAGGACCCTGGGATCATGACCTGAGCTGAAGGCAGACGCTCAACCATCTGAGCCACCCAGGTGCCCCCTGGAAATTATTTGACAACACTTCAGAACAATCCATAGGTCAAAGAAAAAAATTACAAGTGAAAAAAGAAAATATTTTGAATGAAATGATAATGAAAATTTATGGCTTTAAAAGTTGATAACTTTTTAAATAAAGTCTTAATTCAATGATCTAAACTTTCACCTTAAAAGCTAGAAAAAGTATAACAAAGTAAGGCGGAGGTAAGGAATTAATGAAAGCTCAACTCATGAACTAGAAAACAGATAAACCACAGAGAAAATCAACAAAACCAAAAGTTTATTTTTGAAAGGACTGATAAATTGATAAGCCCTAGCTGGACTAATCATGAGAGGAAAGGTGAAATGGACAAATGCCTAAAGACACAAATGACCAAAACAGGAATAAAAAGAAGTAGAATAGTCTTATATCTATTCATTTAAAAATTGAATCCTTAATTAAGAACCTTTCCACAAAAAACAAAGACACACAACTCTCCAGGCTCAGATAGCTTCATTGGTGAATTCTATCAAACATTAAAGGAAGAACATCAATTGTACCCAAACTCTTTTATAAAAGAAATGAAGAGGGGACCTTGTTAGTGGGAGTATAAAATGGTAAACCCACCTTGGAAACTGTTCTGTCAGTTTCTCATAATGTTAAATGTACACCCATCCTATAACCCTGCAATTCGACGTCTAGGTAGTCACCCACAAGTAAGGAAAATTCATGTCACAAAAGCCTTGTACATAGGAGCATTAGTCCTAGCAGTCGAAGACAAGAAACAACCCTTTCCCACTGTAATAATAGTTAAATCATAGCACATCCATACAATGGAACGCTACTCAGCAACTAAAAGGAACTAACTACTGTTACATGTAACACGGATGAATCTATATTTTAAACAAGAGCTTCATATAAATTTTATGCCCCGGCAAGTCTAAGAACCACTGTTACAGAAGCACACACATAATAACAAAAAGGGAAAATATAAGAGATTTAGGTAATTCATAAATTAATCAGTGCCACATACATCATAAACTATATATCAGTTGTCATTTTTCATAGATGCTTAATTGTTATTTCAATTATGGTTACTATAGTCCTCTGTTTGTGTTCAAATGTCTACTTATGTCCTTCATGGACTTCCAGTTCCAAATTTTAGTCTTTGATTCTCTATTCTAATTTCTCATTAATTCCAAATTAAACTATGCATTTTAGATAAGGAATCCTGTTGACCAGTTCCTTTTCTTTTTTTCTTAATGTTCCACTTCCTTAGTACAGTTTCCTCGACCTCTTAGTAGTGGTATTCTTACTGTTTGCTGCACAGCCTTGACTTTTCTACCTCCTTTAAAACTGAACCAAAAACTCATCTTTTCCACTAAGTGCTAAACCACCTCAGATTTTTTCCAAATTCCCTCAGCACTTGAAGATCTTCCTAATAGACAGGCTATTTATTTTACTGAGTTTGGACACCTCCTCTTCATGACTCACCAACTCCATCCCCTGGCTTAGAGAGTAGAAACTTTGGAAGCAAACTGAAAAGATTACAGTTCTCTTCAAGGTTCTTTCTCTTGCGATATTCCATCTTGGAATGCATTCTATTTGCCAGAGCCTTAAGCTCTATAATGCTAAAGGGTAGGACAGAAAGAGAGGCAGAGATGGTTGATTAGGACTGCTCTGGACTGGATTTTAAAGAAGGTGAAAAAAGCCTTCAGGCTTCAGTATCTGTTCAGACTACCTCACCAGCCCAAGGAAACAAACAAGATTCCAGAGAGAGTTTCAGTGAGGAATGAGAAAGTGCATTTGTTATGAATGTACTGTGGTACACTGTTCCAAGGACACTAAAATATTTCTGGCAGCAAATGTTTCTACATATTCTTTGTAAGGTTAGGTGGTGGTGCGGGGTGGGGGGAGGCTGAGTTGAGGGGGCAAAAGGTAAATATTAAAAAAGTGTCTACACTCTTGAACTAAGTGCCAGTTTTGGCAGTTACTTTTTGTTCTGCATACATTATTATTTAGGAATTATGGTCATTACCCACTTAATTTCACAAGTTTCAACTCTATAAACTTTTTGCCTTCCAAATCCTATCTATAAACCTGGCCACACTTCTGAGCTAGACCCATATTTACAGCTGATGTTTTGGTCATGTTATTACCTATTTAAAAAGTGTAACTACTTACCTGGAAACAACTCCAGTATTCCCCCTCTCTCAAACTTGCACGTTATTCAACTGCCAAGTTAGGAACCTTAGACATCCTCAGCTTCTCTCTATCACCTCCAAATACTAACCAAGTCCAGAGGGTTTCAACTCCTATATATCTGTGGTATCAGTGCTCTTCTTTCTATCCCCACTACAAATTCCTTAATTCAGACCACCAAAATCTCTTTCCTGAACTAGGGCAGACCTTAAATGGCACCCCCTACCTATTGGAGGCCAGAGAGAATGCCTCATTCACTTACTCTGCCATACGTATTACTTAGTGAATAAATATCTTCAATCTCTATTCCTCCAGACTATTCTCTTTATTACTGCTATAACCAGTTTTCTACAACAACAAACTGTGTCACTTCCCCACCTACAAAACAAAATAAAAACCCAAACTCCTTGTATGGCATATGAGACCATTAACAACTTGTTCCCATTCTACCTTGATTCTAGTCTGATTTCCTAATTTTCTTTTGTACTCTTTTTGACAGATCAAACTTCACCTTTCTCCTTAAACATAATATACCCTTTCATTTTTAATAATCTAGGATAAACAGAAACTCAGTCCAACTTGCTTTATTTTTATGATCACCTTTATACTATTTAAAGCCATTAGCTAAACCTGTACAGAAGTGATGAGTGAACAAACCATCAGAAGATACAGCCAACTGTTAGCTTATTGTCATATTCTTATTAACATGGTCAGCATAGACTAAATGGAAAAGTGAGTAAAATATTTCAACTGCTTGCTGAGCTTCTTCCTTACCATAAATGCTAGAAGTCTTCAGTTATAGACTTACTACCCTACTTTTGATTGAGAGGCACAAAGAGAACTATAATTCAAATTTCTTCACATCCATCCTTTTCCTTCATCTTTAACACCTCCCTTTCCCATTTCTGCTGTTTCTCCTCTTGTACTTTCCTTCCCCTGCTACTACCTAAGTCTTCCTAACACCCTCTTTGTCCACCCTTTACAAGGACATCAGTATTCCTCTATCACTCTTCTTGGTAGAGCACCTAAAATCTTATGAAGTACTTTCACATATACTTATGTGATTCTTGCAACCTCATTTTTTGGGATTCCAAAATCAACAAATATCAAGGGTGTGGGGGGGTAGCGGTTTATACTGTGAAAATTAAAAGGAAACAAGGAAACCTCATTTAGAAAGGAGCCAGGAGGCCAGCAGGGGGAGCTCTCATGCCCTATCACTTCTATCACTTTTGTCAATTGCAGACCCAACAGGAAGAGAGGTACCTTGCAAGTTAGTACTCCTTTAGCTACTACTTTACTATTCCAGAGGAGGGGCAACAGCCCAGCCAATGAGAGACTGTCACAAGTCAGCCAATGTAGTTTTTTTGTTGTTGTTTTGTTTAAGATTTTATTTATTTGACAGAGAGAGACGCAGCGAGAGAGGGAACACAAGCAGGGGGAGTGGGAGAAGGAGAAGCAGGCTTCCCGCCGAGCAGGGTGCCCAATGTGGGGCTCAATCCCAGGTCCCTGGGATCATGACCTGAGCCAAAGGCAGATGCTTAACGACTGAGCCACCCAGGCGCCCTGCAACTGCGAGTTTAATCCAATGAACTTTTTGTTTATAACAGCCCTCCCACCTTCTCCCTCTCCTCTGTGAAAGAGAGGTCCTCCCCTTTGTTCTCTAGATTTGCTTGTGGTTTTGCCATAGCTTGCTTGTTCAGGATTGCAATTCTCTATTTCCAGGTAAACCCATTTTTGCTGGTAAATAGCTGAGAGTTTTATTTCTAAGGTTAACAATATACAGCAGATGCTGCTCACCTAAGTAAAATTTAAGATACTTATATTTTAACTCGTTTGAGGAAACTGCAGTTTAAAAAAGTTATTATTCATCTAACATACTGCTATTCCCTCTGCCTAGAACTCCACAATCTCTCTTCACCTGCTCATCTCTCAAGACACATCTCAAGCCTTCCCCTATTCCCAGAGCAAGCATATTACACCTACTTCAATGCTATCCTAATGTTTTTCACATCACTTATTTCATACCACTGGAAGAATCCAGGTATCTGGACTCTTAATGTCTTTTCTACCAAATAAGATTTTCCTTATTAACTAATGTTACCTTAATACCCATTAATGATTCAACATTTCATAGTAAAGAGGAGAAACATTTTATGGATGGCCTGTGTTATTTTCCAATCTCTAGGGTAAAACTGTACACCAAAAAATCCCTTACCTTTCTTTAAAAATCAGGAATTTAAGGAATGTCTCCAAATCCTCTCAAAATATATAGATATGATCTCTCCTGGTAATGGCATCAAAAGCTGCCACAGCAAAGGAGAAAAACAGCATTTCACAAACCCTAAATTAAACTACTGTAAGTTTTAAAAGATGTCTGTTAATATCTTGGGAAACATTTAGGATTAACAATCAAAAGATGAGGGCCTTGGTCCTGACTCCATCACATATTGGGTGACTCGGAAAAGTCACTTAACCTCCCTGAGCCAAATTTCCTTTTTTGAGAAAACTGGACAATACCACTTATCTTCCAGAATTGTTCAGAGAATTCAAGGGGGAAAAAAAAAAAAGACTGCAAATCACTTAGCCTGGAACATAATAGTCAAAAAAAAAAAAAGGTAATCTCTTTAATAATTATTTTCATATACATCATTTTTGTCTTCAGAACTATGCCCAACAACCCTCAACACATTCCAGGACTTTGTGGCCCAGCAACAACTACAATAAATGCCCTCAAAGAAGCTATCTCCATGACTTCTGGATCCCCTTCCTGGGTCACAACTCAGGTCCTGTAAATATAATTTGGAGTATCTGCACAGAAACTCATCAAAGGATGTTCCAGTAGCTTCTCCTTGTTGGCTTGGCTGTCAACTACCTGGAACAGCACACAGAGTCAGCTGCAAATCTGGCAAACTTTCACTGCCAGTCTGTCTTTTAAATCATTTATAAAAAAGAAAAAAAATATTAAATAAAATTAGTCCCAGCACTGATCACCTGAAGGGTAATGAGACTGGACTATTGTCTCATGTTAATAACCAAAGTCAAAGACTAAATAATTAGATAAATAAGCTCCCCTTTGGGGGCGCCTGGGTGGCTCAGTCATCAAGCATCTGCCTTTGGCTCAGGTCATCATCCCAGGGTCTTGGGATCGAGCCCTGCATCAGGCTCCCTGCTCAGCAGGGAAGCCTGCTTCTCCCTCTCCCACTCCCCCTGCTTGTGTTCCCGCTCTTGCTGTCTCTCTCTCTCTCTCTAATATATAAATACATAAATAAAATCTTAAAAAAAATAAATAAATAAGCTCCCCTTTAGCTATGTGCATATTTTAACCCCTAAAAAAAATACCGGGACTTCTTCCAATAGATTTTATTTAATGTTTAGTAAGTTTATTCTTAAGCTTTGGAATATTTCACTGTTTTCCTTATACAAAGAAACTAATCTGCAGAACCCAGGGTCTACATTAGGGCTAAACTCCTACAAAATCCTGGTTTTCCTCCACATTTCTCTCTTTCCAACCTCCAATTCTTCACTCCCCTTTCTCTGACTACCCACTATATATGAAGGCTTGTAGTTCAGATCCCAAATCATTCCTGTTCCATCATTCTACCTTTCATGTTCCATTTTAAGTATATATATATATAGATATATAGATATATTATTTAAGTAAGCTTCTGTCCTTTTTACTTACTTGAAATACAGTGTATCAATACTTGATTACCACCCCTAACTGAAGAATCTTGCCCAGAATAGAAAGACTGGATCTTATTCCTATTATAGGAGTCTTCAAATAAAATAAGGAAGTCGTAATTTGAAGACAATCCTAGACCAATAAGCCTATTTCAAAAAAATTTTTTTTCAAAATTACCTTCCTCACTCCTTATTATTAGCTTTGATAAAAGATTATTGTATGACATCTCATCAAAGCAAAGGTAAATTTAATTTTGGTGTTAAACATCACATGAGCAAAAGGCTTATGGACTTTTTAGAGAAAAACTTACTCTACTGTACTTGGCAATAAGTATCATTATGATTATGGTCTCTCTCAAATCATTCCTTAGGATTTTTCACCTACATGTACAATAAAGACAGGTAACTAATTCTCAGTTAAACTACTCAGATGTAAATTTACCCAACATTAACATGAATCAACAGTCCAGCCAGTTACCAGTCCAGATTACCAGATTCAAAAGCCCTCTCTCCATTACCCACTAACAAGTAAGACAGTTGGCTAACTCAGAAAAATAATTTATTGAGTAAGGAAAATGATTCATATTTTCCTTCAGTCATTCTCTAACATCTACATTGAAGCTAAGAAAGTAGTTTGCATGGTCCATACCTACTCAGTCCTTGTATCCATGAATTTTAAATATGAGTAACTGGCAATTCACAACACCATAATTATTTTTAAACATATAAAAAATTGCAACTTAATAATTGAATAATAATTGGTTATATTTTATTATAACATGGTACTTCTAATGTCTCTTGAAACCATACTTAAATATTTTATTCACATAATTAGATTATGTAATTGATTGAAAGAAAAGATCTGCATGTCTAAGTTCTACAAAATTCCTAAAAGCATTTCATGATTCCAAAAATATCCAATAAATTGTAATAATTTCGTAGTCCTTATTATAATATAGTTAATCAAAAGAAGATTAGGAGTTGGTCACTCTCAAACATTAAAATTCTGTATCAGTGAAGGAAAAATATGATCCTGAAAGCTTTTGATAGCTCCATGTAATGCTTACTTCAGATTAAAGGGATGACCCATGTAGTTATCACCTTAAGTACCTACCAAAAGAATGCCTGCCTGAGATCTGAAACCAAATAGCACTACTCTACTACTAACATAATAAAAATGCTTTTGAGCTACGCTTGTTTCTGATTTTAATCTCTAACCTGTAAAATGGACTCGATTCAATGAAACTCTAAAAATAAGGGCAATTAAAAATATGTGATATACATTTTTTAAATAATTGAAATTCATGTTTAAAAAGAGGCATAAAAAAGTACGCTCATGTATGACAGTAAGAAGTTACATGTTGTGACAGTAGGTAAACGTTTGTGACAGTAGGTAAAGGTGCATGAGAACCAAAGTTAAGGGGACTACAAGCAGAAGAGCTGTTATAAAAGCAATAGAAGAACCTGATAAGGCAGAACCAAAGAATATGTAGGAAAAGTCCACCACGGTCATTTAAAAAACATTTGCTAAACCACATGTTCGTAACACTTAATTAGACCGGGGTTACAGCAAAGTAAAAAGAACAGAATGTTACAAAATTGGAATTACACAAATTTTATCACTAAAACCTAACAGTATAATGAATGAAGTCATCAAAACATTCACTTAATAGAAAACAAGGTTCAAGGATTTTCTCATGGCTTCATTGATAGAAAGGGATTGTAATGAAAAACAGATCTTATAAATTCCTGATTTCCTCACCTAAGCTTACCCAGTAAGCCTTTGGAACTCACTGCGTTTTTACTAGGATACCTGCAGATCAATTACTGGCATTTTGATTCTAGAATAATGTCATTGCAACAAGGGTCTCCAGATGACATTGAGAAAAATAGACTCACTCGCTCTAACTTGATATGCATACCTAATTAAAGGTCCAAGATGAGCCGAGGAAGGAGAAAACAAAAAACAAACAAACATGAGGGCATCATCTGCACTAAGAGCCTTGTAAGACAGGCTATTATGTGATCATGTATTTATCTAGGAATTTTTTGTAGCCTCAAAGTGACTTCATTAACAGCAAAGAAACAAATGGGCACATAATTGTCTGTATACATCTAATGAGCCATAAAGAACAGTGTCCAATATCTGTTGCACCCTTACTGTGTGCTAAAGAAAGAAACACTTTGAATCCTCACCACTCTCCTATGAGGTAGGTACTTTTATTACCCTCACTCTACAGATGAGGAAACCTAAAGTACACAGTGGTTAAATCACTTGCCAGACATCATAACGTTATTAAGTGGCTGAGATACAAAGTCAGTTGTTCTCTACTACAACTATGATAGAAATTATGTTTTCATAATTATCATGTAATTCTACTATTGCTCTTATTTTTAAAGGCACTAAAACCCATTTTATCATAACAAAACTCCCACACTTACTGAGAATAATACTTTTCATATAATTTACTTTGAAAGTACAGGAGCCTTTGGATTCTGGAGATCTTATAAGCAATTAATTTTTAGCATAAAAATGACAGAACACTAGCCTGCTCTAAGCTCATCTAATATTTTAATCTAGATGACATGACAGTTTGTCTCTTTCCAATGAGAGAGAAATATCAGCACTTCCACTAACAATGAAGCATACTGTTTAAAACTTTTCAATAAAAGCTCATCCAGTTCTACATCATTTCATGTATAAATGTAGTCAACTCAAACTTCCCCATCCTTAGAAGTGAACATCACAAATAATCCAAAAAACCATTTATAGTTGGCACTGCAACTCTTTAGTAATAAACAATGTGAATGTGATAATGTAGAAAAACCCTGGACTAGAGTCCAGAGACCTGCCCACTGATCCTGGCTCTGTCACTAACTAGCAATTTAGTCCCTTCCACTGCTCTGGGCATTGGTTTCCTGATCTGCAAAATAATCATCTCCATGGCCTACTCTCCCAGCTCTAAAACAAATGTGACTCTTGTACATACATCTTTTTTCCAAGCTTCCCATTCTCATTCTATTTAGTTATTATCATCAATTTGCAGGCATTAAACATTATTTTTCCTTGGTTCTACAAATGGAGGAAACAGCCCATTTTTAACTAAGGTGATAAGGGAAAGCCTTCAGGACCACTAGTTTACCATAGATGAGTCTCAAGGTGAATAATGTAGAAGCTATTATAATGCTAAAAGGTGTTAGGTTTCAATATTTTAGGCTACTGTTTTGTGTGCCAGTACATTCTCCCTACAGACAAATAGTAAAATTCAAGGACAATAGGCAGAAAAAAATGTAATTATCCATCAGTTATTGAAAAACTAAAAAGGTGCCAAATGAAAATATTAGTACTTTTTTGCAGAACATTTTTCTCTGATGAATTACATTACAGTGCAACATATCATCTACAAATTTTCTCAAGTATGTTTTAAGTATTTCCTAAAAAAAAAGAGGCCTTCCTTTTTTAAACTGTGAGGAATTAGTAAGATAACATACATATGATTAAGAAAAGATTTAAAAGAGGAAAAGATCTAGCTGTGTAATTCTTAGCTTCCTCTTCTCAGTGCCATGAAGAACCTCAAAGGGGTGCCAGAGGTAGAATCTGTGGACTGCCACCGCCTGACCCTGGTATGCATTTTCTGTGTTCCTAACCCAGTCTCAAGAGTGTTATGCAAATACAAGGTTATTGAAATTAAACTAAGCATCTGACATTAACAATTCAACTGTTAGAAAGCTCAACTGATTTTAGTATTGCTTTCTAGAGCTGCTACCTTACCAGCATCTTCCCAGTACAATACTCAAAGTTGACCTTGTAAAAACAATTAAAAGCAAGGGAAAGAAAGCATGCGAATTACTTAATAATATTGTAGACTAAAAGTAAGTAGCAAATTCTAATAGCACAGTCAGTCCACTCTAAATGTTAAGTCAGGAAGAAGTAAGCCACAGCTCTAGACTGAGAGACCTGAAGAAAGGATATTCAGCAGATGTAGAGGCGGCTACAAGAATTTAAAGGTACAGTTATGAGCATTTCCAGCAAAACTAGTAACTGGTAAAACACCATCAAACGTGTACATACATTTTAAAATAAAGGAGAACTGACAAGTTCCAGCAGCAAGCCTCCTCTTGGTTGGAATGCCAAAATAAAATGTCAAAAATCACCTCGTGAATCCAATCCCCCAGCCTTTTCAAAGTTCGGAACCAAACCGACATGTGTACTTAAACTGCTTCTTAGCATCCTTCTTTAAATGCAACTCCCTCTCCAGAGAGTCAGTTCGCTTCGGCTACTTGAATGCCCAAATCCCAGCACCAAAGAATCGTAGGAGTCCAAGTAGTTGCAGAAGGGTCTTCCAGCGGCCGCCTGCGCATCCCTTTCCACCTCGGGTTAAACCCCCGGAGGTGCTCCGGTCACTTCCCCATCCAAGCTCCCCAGTTCTCTCATCTCCCAGTGGACCGCTTCTCGTCGACCTTGAAGACCCCCGGAACGGAGCCGTAGAGCGCAAGTGACTTGGCCGGTTGGCCCCTTCCCCGCAGCGCGCGTTAACTGGCCCCCGGTCTCCGGTGGCCTCCCTCCGACCCCTATCACGAACGCCCTCCTACCGGCTGCGAACGACCCCCTTCCCCTTAGGCGCTCCACCTCCCTCCAACCAGAAAAATAATTCCTCAGAAATGCATCGAGAGCCTACTAAGCGCAAGCCCCCACTACGCGCAGCGCGGTCTGCCCAGGGCTCGCGGCCCGGACTCGCCGTCCCCCGCCCGCCGTCTCCTCCCGGCCCGAGGGCCGGCGCTGCCTCTGCCCGGGGTGTGGAGGCGCCGGCCGGAGGCGGACTGCGCCGGGCGCGGACACTGGAGGCCCGGCAGGCGGCCGCTAACGGCGACGCGGGGGCCCGGGAACGGGCGCTGACCGGGCCGGGCGCGGGCCGCGGGGACACTCACCGGTCGGGGCGCGCGGGGCGGCCTCATCCACGGGCACCTGCGGCCAGGCGGACGGGCCCGGACGGCGCAGTCACTGAGAGGGCGAGTCCTCCCGCTCGCCCGCCAGTCCCGTCCCGTCCCCTCCGACTGCCCGATCGAGCGCAGTCCCGTTTCCTCTGGACGGAGCCTGGGGACCCCAGCTCTGCCGGATGCCCCCGCCAGGCCCCCACCCCCTTCCCCGGCCGCCTCCCCCCTTTCCCCTTTCCCCTCCCCCCCCTCCCCCCAACCCCCACCGGAATGGAAAATACCTCCCGGGGCGGGGGGCGGCGGGGGCACGCCTCTCTGAAGGGCAGCCTACCGTGACCAATAGCAGGCGGGGCTCTGGAGGGGCGGGATTCCTAGCGGCCAATCCGGAGGCGTGTAGGTGAAGGCCGAAGGAAGGAGGCAGGGAGCGAGAGGGGGGTGGCCCGGGAGTCGGGGAGGTCCGGCCGCTCGGGTGCGCGCTGTGCGCGGCTGCCATTTTGGAGTCGGGCAGCTGAGACGGCGGCCGGGTCCGGCCCGGGGGAAAGGGAGGAGCCAGTGAGGTAGGAAAGAGGCTGTCACGTGGGATGGAGGGGCGGAGTAAAGCGGCTGTAGCCGGAGGGGAGGGGTCGGAGGCGGCGAGTCACGGGGGCTGAGGGGGGTCACGTGGTCGGAGAAAGGCCAGCGGTGGGCTTGGGGGCGGAAGGTCAACCTGAGGTGGGAGAAGGAAGAAAGCTTTGTCCCTGGTTTCAACTCTGTTAGGGAAAAAGGAAAGGAAAAATGATGAATGGAGGGTGTGGGTGGCGGGTCGGAAAATGTGAATGAGTCTCCCTAGCTCCCTCCAGCATGGAGCCACCCAGTCACTAAATTCCAAGATGCACGAGAAACTGGGCACTTCATTTAATTCAAGTAGTCCCATTGCTACTCCTTGCTGTCGCAAACGTGACTCACAGATCTGATGGAGGGGTGATTGTCCTCCACTTTAGCCTGCACTTTATGTGGAAGGGCCCCCGCCCTAGAAATGGCTGAAAGGGTAAAAGCATAGTTGAGGCATTGTGACGCCAGCAGGACTTTTTACATCTGGCGTTTTAGAAACTGTGTCGTCATTCACAAATTTCCTGGCCACTTCTGTGTTGGACATACCATGATCATGTTCCAATTCCAACGCCTCCAAACTTAAACAAAAACAAAACAAAACAAAAAACAACTTGCCCGTGAGCCCCTGCCTAGCGCTCATCTGTACTTCAATTCATCCTTCAATACAGGCTAAATTAAACTCCCTACTAGTACACTGAAAGTGCTCCTCTTAAGGCTACAGGTGACAGCCATGTGACCAAGTTCAAGGGTCACTTTTTAGTTCTTATTTGATCTCTATTGCAGTAAACTTGATGGACTACATCCCTCTTTAAGCTTTTTCTCCTCCCCGGTGCAACCCTCACCCAGTTTCCCTGAGACTATAAACATTCAGATTGTTAATCTTACTAGATCTGTTTATCTCTTGGCTCTTTAAGAGCTGATCCCCAGTCCTCTCCTCAGTAGGTACATAGTCATTCTACCGCACACTACGTGATCTAACCACTTTGGTGGCTGAGTGTACCTTTAGTGAGGTCCAGATCTGCATATGTAAGTGTTTTTGGATTATCTGCACTTGAACCTCATTATCACCTATCCAAATCAGAACTCAAATACGCTCAGAAGTCCACAAAACTTGTTCTTTCTCCTCTGTTCCTTATCTTTTTTGATAATGTCACCATCCACTCACCAAAATCCAGAACCAGGAACCTGGGTGTAATCCTCCATGCTTCTCCCTCACTGCTGTAAATACCTCCCTTACCCTTTCTAACTTTGTCTTGTTGGTTATATTTACTAGATGCCCTTTCCTCTCCATTTCTACATCCACTGCCTCACCTGGGTCACTTATTCATTAAGCCACTGAGCACTTGTTTGAGAGCTCAGGATACCGTGGTGAACCAAAGTGACAAGTTTCCTGAACTTGTGAAACCCCAGGGTGAACCCCTGAATGGGGTGAGATAAACAGTATATGAGTAAACTAATAAATGAACAACATAACTCAGGGGGTAATAAGTGCTATGAAGCCAAAAAAAAAAAAAAAAAAAAAACCCGCCACCACCACCAGCAACATCAACCAGGGAAACCTGTAAAAACCTAAATTGTTGCCTATCTCTTCACTTCAAATCCTCCCCACCCTCACCCCATATCTTTTCATCCTTTCTTTTTATTCTTGTAGAGGGAATGGCCCTGAGCCTTTCACCTGGAGTCTTAATTTCATTCCCTTTCATCTGCCGTGACTTCCCTCTATATTACAGCTGCCTGAATATGAATCCCTCAACTAGAAGATAAGCTACTTTGAGGGCAGGGATGCACCTTATACATCTTTGTGCCTCCACAGTGCCTTGGCTCAGAATAGGTGCTCACAAAATGAGTGTTAAATGGTGAATTCCCTGACACCTGAATCAGGCTGCCACAAAAGCATCTCCAGCCCAAATCAGAATGGGAAGGTCAGTGAACTTAGCTACGAGAGTGTAGTGGCAGGGGTGGGGTTATGAATGAGGTCACCTCCTTTGGTACCCTCCAGGCCTGGGCTTCCAAGATGATGTGCCCCCTGAGTGGCAGTAGTTGCTTCATAAACACTGTTTTACTTGACAGTGCCAAGTGCATGTGGGCAATTTAAAAGTACTCTTTGTTTCTGATGATGAGCTTTAAACCCAGAGCATTCTGGGTAAATTGCCAGGATAGGCCCTGCAGGAGAAGGTTGCAGTTGCCACTTCACTTTGTATTTCCAGGCCCTTGGGTATTGCACCCCAACAGGGAACGAGATGTTGCCAGTTCTGTCATAGTCATTAAAATTAAATCCAAGTTCTGGCAAAGGGCAGTGCATAATTATGAAGTATTATTATGGTTTTTATCATTATTAGGCACCCAGCTGCCCAGCCCAGGAAACCACAGTAGTAAAACACTGAGAAGCCAAGCTTCTCTCCCAGCTGGCATGAATCAAGACCAGGTGTATTGGCACACAGTCTTGCAGCTCAGCTCATCAAGATGAGACCTTCTGTCCCCTCTTTTTGGCAAGATACAAATTTAAATGAATGGAAAGAGGAAATGTGAAGAAGGACCTTTGCCACCACCTCTGAATCAAGTTCCTTTCTTCCCATCTCACCAGAATGGTCTCATCTATGATTTATTGTGTAAATCTTTTTCAGCTTTATCCTTGACCTGCCAGCTTCCTAAACATCATTCCCCAAGGTCTACTGAGGATATATTAGTTAGGGTGGGATATAGAAAGCAGAAAATTTTTACTTTCAAGAAATTTATGATATGGACTAACTGAGAAAGTATAGTCAGGCTTGACAAGACATCTGCCTTTTATTGAGCACCTACTCAACACCATACTCAGCACTTTCACATATGCTATCTGACCTAATTCCTACCACCCCGCAAAATGGATTTTATTATCCTCATTTTCTTCAAGGTCTCAAAGACTTAGTATATAACAAAACTGAGATTCCAACATAAATATACAGTTTTGGTGATTGTATACTCATGGTGGATGTGTCCACACTGGTAGATGAATATAGATGTCAGACTTCCCCTCTTTCTACTGAATTAAAAATGGGTACTTTGTACAAAGTAAATTTTAAGCTGAGCACTGAAAGGACAATTCAGAAGTGATGCTGAGAGAATGGTGCCAAATGAGGAAGCCAAATTGGCCATAAGCCTAAAATCAATCAATAAGGACAGATTTCTTGTTCAGCAATGTCATATTATATTCTTCAAGTACCTTTATTGTCTTAGCTACTCCAAATGGGGAAGTCACCCCAGGTGTTACAAGGGTGGGTTGGCGATGGAGGAGGGTGGTTTAGGGAGGGAATATGGTTTTGAATGGAAAACTCCCAAATGGCCCATAAACTGGCGCATCTAGCACTGGTTTCTGGAACAGCCAAAACCATGGCAGCTTTCCCTGCTGCCAATCACTTGTTTTTAACTAACATGTGTAGAACAATTTTCCATTCTCTTTTTTTCTAAAACAATTGATTAATAATTTTTTAAAGATTTTATTTATTTATTTGAGAGAGAGCATGAGCAGCGGGGGAGAGGCAGAGGGAGAGGGAGAAGCAGGGAGCCCGACTCGGGGCTCAATACCAGGACCCCGAGATCATGACCTGAGCCGAAGGCAGACACTTAACCAACTGAGCCACCCAGGGGCCCCTGATTAACAATTTTTAAAGACAATTTGTTTAGAACTTACTGTGTCATACAAGGCAGTTCACTTTTATTTTTAGTGCTTTTTAAGAGATTTAAGATTTAAAAAAAAATGCAGTCATTTTAAGTGTATAGTCTGATCTGTTCGGAGACATGTATGCCCTTGTAACCTATCATAATTGTGAAATAGAAATTTCCATCAACTCAAAAAAGTTCCTTTGTGCCTCTTTTGCATAGGAATTTTAATACAATTTGTATTTTTTTCTTTTTTTAAAAAGATTTTATTTATTTACTGGAGAGAGATCACAAGCAGGGGAGAAGGGTAGAGGGAGAAGCAGACTCTCCGCTGAGCAGGGAGCCCGATGAGGGGCTCGATCCCAGGACCCTGGGATCATGACCTGAGCCAAAGGCAGACGCTTAACCAACTGAGCCACCCAGGTACCCCTACAATTTGTATTTTAATGACTCCAAAATTTAGATCTCCAGTCAACCTTGCTTTCAAAGTCTAGGCCCATGTTTTCAGCTACCTACTTGACGTATCCACCTGGATGTTGCAAACAGGCACCTCAAACCAAGCATTTCTGAAAGATGAAGCAGAAGGTGCTTTATCTTTGCTACAAGAAAACCCCTACCTCCAATTCCCTTCTGAAATCATGTTTCTGTATTCTTCAGTTTGGTTGAGATAATCAACATCTACCAAGTCGTATAAGCTAGAAATTTTTAAAAATAATCTTTACCTCTCCCTCTCTTAGACCTCCCCAGAAGTGAGTCTTACTCACACATTTTTAAATCAGCCCTTTGCATTTCCAGTATCCTCATTCAGACACTTATCTTGCTTGCACGATCACCAAAAAACCAAAAAAAAACCTTCCTAACTTGTTTCTTCATGCTCCAGTTCATCCACCAATCTGCCACTTTAATTTTCTTTTGAAAACCCAGATTTGACTTTCAATCTTTTGCTTTCAGGGACTGCTCAACTGCCTAAAAATGGCACTGAAAATCTTTGATGGTATGACCCAACCTTCCCATCTGGACTCCTCTGCTACCTGCCACATACAGCAGGCTATCCATTTTCACCCCTCTATGCTTTTCATCAGATATCGATCTGAAATGTGCCTTGTACTCCACCTGAAAACTCTTGCTTCCCTTTCACGGCCCCATTTATAAGACTTTTCTTCATGAAGCCTTCCCAGACCTCTCCAGATACAGAGTCTCTCTGCTACACTTGACCCCTATACCATGTTGCACATACATTTATCACACTGAATAGACATAATGGTGAAATGGAACAGGAGAGCTGAGTCAGAAGATCTGAGTCTAACTTAAAAATCTCATTCATTGCTTGCTGTGTTAGCCAAAGCAAATGACATAAGTTCTCTGAGCCTCAGTTATTTAATCTATGAGATGGTACTAACAATAGCTATAATAATACCCTACCTCATAGGACTCTTGTGATCAAACAAGTAATTATGAACATGAACGCAGTTTGCTGTATATAGATATTAGATGTTATAATTGCAAAGCTGTATCTTCTGATAGGTTTTGAACTTCTTGAGTGCAAAACCAACATCTGGCCATCCACTGGACATGGTGTCTGGACCTACTCCTTGCCTAGATTGGTTTATGACAGAAGTTACCATTTTTGGTAGGATCATGTTCTCTCAATTAACTCCCTTAATACTATTTTCTACTACGTTTCTTCAAAAGCCAATCATGACATCCTCGCTTCTTTTTATAATTGTTTATTGCCTTTTCAATTAAATAGCTACTTTAAAAGGTCTCTAAGGAAAGGAAATAAATATTCTATCCATGATTAATTTTAAGCACCTTCATTTATTTGACAAAAACTTTTTAGAGCCATTATGTGCCCAGCCTTGTTCTAAGCCCAGGTCATACAGTGGTAAACAAGAGATTTCACAGAACTTATGTTATCATGGGGACAATAAGCACAAAGCAGCAAGTAAAGATTTTCATCTATACAGTTAAAGGTGCTACAAATAGAGCAATATGGAGGGCGGGGCAGATGTAACTGGAGTGGTCAGGGAAAGCCTCTCTGAGAAAGCATTGTAGAGCATCAGTGATGACACAAGGAGGCAAGCATACAAAAAGAAGGCGGCGGGATAGCCTTGCAGGTCAAAGGAAGAGCACAGAGACCCTGAGACGGGAGCAGACGGAGTCGATATAAGGAACTGAAAGGCTGTCTGTGTGGAGTAGAGGAAGTGAAGGGCAGTGGTATGAGGCTAAGTCAAAGAAGCAGACAGGGGCCAGATCTCATAGGGCTTGGAAGTTCAGGTAAAGAGTTAAATGTTTATTCTAATTGTGATAGGAAACCACCGAAGGTTTTTAAGCAGGAGTGTGATATAATTTGATTTTTTTTTAAGATTTTATTTATTTGTTTGTCAGAGAGAGAGAGAGCACAAGCAGGGGGAGTGACAGGCAGATGGAGAAGCAGGCTCCCCACCAAGCAAGGAGCCCAATGCGGGACTCAATCCCAGAACCCCGGAATCCTGACCTGAGCCGAAGGCAGACGCTTAGCCGACTGAGTCACCCAGGCATCCCTGATTTGGTTTTTAAAAGATCACTCTAACTGCATTTGGAGAATATATTCTGGGGGCAGTAGGAGAGTGGATTAGAAGGTAGACTGGTTGTTTTGGGCCAGACCAGAGATGTTGGTGGTCTGAATTAGGGAGGTGCTAAGGATGGTAAAGAGTAGTAGGTTTGGGGTATGTTTGGCAGTAGGACTGACAGGACTTACTGACGGGTTTAGTGACAGCGAGGGAAGGACATTAAAAAGGGCTCAGGCGGCTCCTGGGTGGCTCAGTCGTTGGGCGTCTGCCTTCGGCTCGGGTCGTGATCCCAGGGTCCTGGGATCGAGCCCCACATCGGGCTCCATGCTCCGCAGGAAGCCTGCTTCTCCCTCTCTCACTCCCCCTGCTTGTGTTCCCTTTCTCACTGTGTCTCTCTCTGTCAAATAAATAAATAAAAATCTTTAAAAAAAATAAAGGGGCTCAGGATTATGGTCTAAGCCATTAGGTGGATAAAAGTTCAGTTTACTGAGTTCACACAGTACCTGTGGAGGCTTTGTGCTAGGCTCTGAGAATACAAAGGCTAGTGAATAAGACAGAGACCTTGGCCTCAAAAGCTCACAGTCTAGTGGGGAGGACTGCCTCCTACCCTTGGTGGCTTCTGTAGGAGGTTTTTTTTTTTTAAGATTATATTTATTTATTTATTTAGAGAGTGAGAGGATGGGGAGGAAGAGGGAGAGGGAAAATCTCAAGCAGACTCCGCGCTGAGTGCAAAGCCCAACATGGGGCTCCATCTCAGGACTCTGAGATTATGACCTGAGCAGAAATCAAGAGTTGGACACTTAACCAACTGAGCCACCCAGGTGCCCTGCTGTAGGAGGCTTTAAGCACAATTACAGAGCTATGTATAGGTTATGAGAGGATCAAGAAGGATTTCCTAGCCCAGTCTAGCCAAACGAGCCAGGAGTCCTGCCTTCTTGGGAAGATAACTAGACTTTCTCAACACCTGTGAAATGTGTGCAGTAATCCACACTCTAGTTTAACTTAACTCTTTATAAATAAAGTATAATAGCTGTCAGCAGCATCTTTCAGGGTCTCTGCTTTGTTACTTCTTTTAAGAGGGGAGGAAAAGGGTGCCTGGGTGGCTCAGTCAGTTAGGTGTCTGCCTTCAGCTCAGGTCATGATCCCAGGGTCCTGGGATTGAGCCCTGCATCCCTTTCCCTCTGCCTGCCACTCCCCTTGCTTGTGCTCTCTCTCTCTCTGTCAAATAAATAAGTAAAATCTTTAAAAAAAAATAAGAGGAGAGAAAAGAATGCTACAGAGAAAGAGTCAGGATGCTTAAAAGAGTCAGGATGGATAGGCAAGGTACTCAGCTAATAGAATGGAAGTCAGTAGGGTCTGGGCTTCTGCTGCAGCCCTCTGCTCAAAACCTACCAACAGTATGCCCTTGGTTGAGGATGGATTCAGGGTATTTTGTTTTGTTTCACTTTAATTGCAGCTGCAACTTCTTTGAAGTTACCACATGACTCCTGAATAACTTCTCTCAAACTTTTTTTTTTTTTTTGGTTTTTATTTAATAACTTCTATTTGACCAGCTGATACATTCACATTTCAAAAATCCAAATAAGAAAGGATATAATGACAAGTCTTATCTTTTCCTGCTCCTTCACGCAGTTCTTTACCCCACCCACCTGGATAGGTAGCGATAACTATACCGATTTTTTCTGTGTATCTTCTAGTGTTTCTTCACACAGATACGAGCAGTTCTTATCTTTCTTCTCTTCCTGCTTCTTACACAAGAGGTAGCCTACTTTATCCCCTGATCTGGATCTTGTTTTCCGTCTAACAATGTATCTTGGAGATCTTTCCTACCAGTACTAGGAGAGCTTCCTCATTCTTTTAAACAGCTGCATAGTATTACACTGTAGGATCTGCCATAGTTCATTTAACTATTTCCCTATTGATGAATCCTTGGGCTGTGTCCAGTCTTTGCTACTTATTACAAACAATCCTATAGTGTATAACCCAGCACATATGTCTGCAGGTATAGCCTTAGGATAAATCCTCAAGAGTCTTATAAATCCTTTAATAAAATCTTCGAAAGGAATGTTCTGAGATAGTGTGACTAGGTTTCCAAATTAGAACCTCAGCTTTCCAGGCATTAACTCTCACATTCCATCAAGAGTAGTTCCTCATTTTTCCAGCCTGTCAATTATGCCTTTATATTTTTTCCAGTAAGGAATTTAAAAAATATTTAATCTGCATTTCCTGCAACCAACCATAGTTGGCATGCTGTTTCAAAAAAGAAGAAGAAAAAAGATTAAAATGCAGTTGAATTGTGCTCCGGTTAATGAATTGCAGGCTCTAGAAAATTTTCGATTTTTCTTCATTCAACATATAGAAGCATCTCTAGAGTGAAGTCTCAGGTGGGGATGACGGGTTAGAAGGTGAGGACTGTAGGGTGTACCCTGCCCCAGCCAGCTCATAGTGCTACCCCGTACTCAGGGCCAAATACTCCTTGGCCATTTTCATTAGCATCTCTTTTCATTTCTCTTAGTAATTCTTCATTTTCCCATAGTTGCTTTTGGAAAATAGGTTTATAGTTTTGGTGAAACAGGCTTTGGTAAGTGTGCTTTATAACCAGGCCATGTATAGTAAGTGTGCTATTTTTATATTATCCCCCCCAAAGACTTTTTCTTATTTATTATATTCCAGGTATATGAGACCAGGATGGAAAAATCCTAGGGCACTTAATTTACATGAGATGTCGGGAGAACATTTACTGATGCAGAAATATGCACAAGTGATGTGGCAGTGAAAAGTGCCATTGAAGAAAACAAATATATATATCTGAAGAAGGTACCCCAGCCATAAAATTATCTCTCCACATAGTACTTCTCTTTAGTTTGGCTCCATGTAGGTGGAGGTGTTTTGTTTTTGTCTTGTTTTATTTATTTTTTTTATAATTATAGCATGAGAGAAAGTATTAAAAATAAACCATGAAGTTGACAAGAGACAGCAAATAGCCATCCAGAAAGCCTTTCTTAGCTCTAAAGCTCTCTTCCTTGGGAATAACAAAAACTACAAATTGTAGAACTGTCTAATCTCTGTGAAGAGTGTCTAGTCCCAGCTCAAGTTGAAATTATCTTATATTTTTAATTTAATTTTATTTAAAAAAATTTTTTTAACATTTTTATGTATTTATTTGACAGGAAGAGGGAGAGCACAAGTAGGGGGAGCAGCAGAGGGAGAGGGAGAAGCAGGCTCCTTGCTGAGCATGGGAGCCTGATGTGGGGCTCGATTCCAGGACCCTGGGATTATGACCAGAGCCGAAGGCAGACACTTAACTGACTGAGCCACCCAGGCGCCCCTATCTTACATTTTTAAAATGTCTCACATAAAGATTCTACAGTCTTCCTCTGGCCATTACTTTTTTCCCCCCTTAGCTGGCAAGTCGGACTCTCTCTTTAGGATATAGTCAGAATTATTCCTCCCTCCCCTTCTTTCCCCCCTCCCTCTCCTTCCCCTTCCCCTTCCCCTCCTCCTCCTCCTTTATTTTTTATTTATTCTTCCATAAGAGAGTTAGAACAATTGTTTTTAAAAACTTCTCTTTGGATTTTGGTTGGCACTGGGCTTTCCAGGTAGACAGTTGTATCATCTGTAAATAATAGTAAATCTTATTCATATTTTTGTTCTTTTTATATCAGAATTCCTTATTGAGTGAAAAATAATACTTGCTGATATTATTTGTTCATCCAATCCCTGAGTATCTGTAGAGAACATCCATTCTGCTGACTACACTCTCCTTTTGTTCTAGGGACTATGGTCCTCCCTTACTCTCAGTCCCTGGGCTTGGGGAAAAGACTGATGTCTACACCCTCCTGCTTCAGGGGTGAAACATATGACCTTAGTCTAGGTCATCTAGTATATCCTATTCCTCTAGCCACAGTAATCCATTCTAGACCTACTAGAAAGTTGGTTCTGAATTTGAACCTAGAGGCAAGTACTCCGTGGAGTGGCTTGCAACCATATTGGGTACGTGAAGACGTTGCCTAAGAATGGAGCCAATAGCTGGGTGATGGACACTGGGGAGAGTATGTGCTATGGTGAGCACTGTGAATTGTGTAAGACTGATGAATCACAGACCTGTACCTCTGAAACAAATACTACATTATATGTTAAAAAAAAAAAGATAGTAGGAAGGGAAAGATGAAGGGGGGGAAATCGGAGGGGGAGATGAACCATGAGAGACTATGGACTCTGAGAAACAAGCGGAGGGTTTTAGAGGGGAGGGGGGGTGGAGGGATGGGTTAACCCAGTGATGGGTATTAAGGAGGGCACATATCGCATGGAGTACTGGGTGTTTTACACAAACAATGAATCATGGAACACTACATCAAAAACTAATGGTGTAATGTATGGTGACTAACATAATAAAATAAAATGAATTAAAAAAATTAAAAAAAAGAATGGAGCCAATACTGAAGATGCTGAATTTAGAAAAGAAGAGAGAGAAATCAAGCCCTAGGTCACCTGGTTTGAGCCCTAGATCAAACTTCATCTGAACCAGATCCTCTAAATTATTCAGTTACATGAACCAATAAATTTACCTTTTTAATTAAGTTAGTTTGGATTGCATTTTTCATCTTTGGCATGCAAAGGACTTTTAGTTGATGCAATGTCTTCTAACAAAATTAGGCAAATTCAACTCATGTTGTTCCCATGGTTTGACAAATTACATGATTTCCCCAGCTAATCCCCAGACTCCTCTCTTCTGTGCATGCACTTGGAGTGACTCTACCATTGCAGCATACCCGTCTAAATACCAAGCCAGAGTCCTCCCTTTCCCCCAAGGACTCCTCCAGTTCTTTGCTTAAACCCAGCCCACTGGTGAAGTTAAAGAAGGAAGGGAACAGATGGCAACCTGATTCATATTGCTCTTACAGGGAATTAAGCCAATTTATTTTGGGGGTCAGTTCCAGTTCAATTTCAGCAGTGAATGAAAGTTGTTTGAATCCCTTTCTTGTTCAGGTCTGTAATCATCTGCAGTAATCCAAAGTTCTTCACAAGGGAAAAATATTTGGGGGGGGGTTAATATTTGTTCCAGTTTGAGAAAACTACGTAACATGGAATCAAGTTGCACCTGTCTTATTAGGACTTCTGTGCTAAAAGAGGTAGCATATGGGCAGGACAGGGAGGCGATTACTAGTATACTTAATACTAAAATAATCAGCCTAGACAGCCTCCATAATAAGCAGTGTTATAAAATCTACTCCTTGGATTTGCTTTTAATATTTCCAGTCCACATCAGAACACACTTTGAAATATCATATCACATAGTATTGACCAAATTATTAAAATATAAGTTGAACATTTTTTTGAAAATTTTGCCTCCTTTAGAGGAACACATATTTTATAGGTGAAATATTTATGGTCTCTGAATTAGTGTGACATTATGCCAGTGTCTTAAGGTGCTAAAACTTAACAGTTTTCTGGAAAAATGTATTGAAGATCTAGGCTCAGCTTAGGGAATGTTGTCAATGGTATTGTAATAGCATTGTATGGTGACAGATGGTAGCTACACTTGTGGGGAGTGAAACGTAATGTATAGACTTGTTAAATCACTGTGTTGCACCCCTGAAACTAATGTAACATTGTGTGCCAACTATGCTTCAATTTTTAAAAAAAAATCTAGGCTCAGAATATTCATAGGACCATTTTTAAATTGCTTCAGGTCATCTAATGGATATGTTCTGATAGGAAGCATTTTTTGTTTCATTGCTTCCATTACATATATATTTATAGGTAAAAAATATAAATTAAATAAGTAAGTACAATTTCAAGACACAAAATGCTCAGCTTGTTCCAAAATACTTTTTGTTAGTGGGTTGTGTGCAAACAAAAAGAATGACAGATGCCATCCATATACTTTACGAAAACACCTCCTGCTTATGCATGTGTAAAGAGGACGTTGGATTTGACAAGGTGCAAAGAGATGTCTTACAGATGGTACACTTGAGGCCCATCAGGACAGGTCTTCCCAAACTAATGGGGCTGTAAAAGCAGTTGTCATATGCACATCTGTCACACCTGTTCTACAGAGAAATCCCTACTTGTAAATATGGTCTTCAAAATCAGAGCACAAGGCTGGCTGAGCTTAGTTTAGTTTTCTGTTAGTTTGAGAGAGACTATGACCACCAACATGGATGTCATACCTTTTTGTGACTCTTCTAAGACTTTTACATTTTCCCTGGCATTGTGTTATTTAAAGTTAAAGATTAAAATTCTTTTACTTAGTCCTTGAAGAAATAACCATAATTTATCTTATAACATTAAATTCATTGGCAATGTGCTTTGGAGGGAATAAATTTGTGTTCTGCAAAAGGGCTTGGATATACAGAATTTCAATGCCTCAAATGATGTAATTTTCTATAATATTTAGCCTGCCATTTTTAGTTTGGTGTTTGTATAATAGGAGATTTCGAAGAAAAAGCTAAAGAGAGGCTAATTTGCTTGGTAGTGCTTCTGTTCTTTTGTTCTTTTAGAATCTAAAATTAACCAACATCTGCAGTGTCAACAAGGACTCCATATGGCATTCAAGTTTGTACTTTTCCTAAATAATGCGTTTGAGGCAATATAATCTGAGAGGAATTCTGAGGTGATAATGAGTGGAATACCTTATATTGTATAGCACTTTATAGTTTCAAAATGGTTTAACAACTAGGACCTTTTTGATCCTCACAACAGTGTTAAGAGATAGGGGGTTCAGGTATTTCTTATTCTTGTTGAACAGATGAGAAGATGGAGGTTCAAAGTATTGAAGAGAAATGGCCATTGTCACAAACCTGGTGAGTAGCAGCATGAGAAGGCAACCCAAGCCATCTGGTATCTAATCACCCTTTCTACCATTTTACTAGGATCACGTTGTTGACAAACCATTGTTAAAATAGCATGTTTTCAAAATAATAAATCCCACAACAACTCTGTAGGAAAAATTTTAAAAATTACTAGAAACTAAATAACAAATGTGTGTTTGGTTTTCTAGAGTTTAATGCAGTTCATTTGTTCAATTAAGTTAACAGATGATTTCCACAGAAAGTCATCTATTTATTTAGCTCTTGTGATTTCCTATTTTACTTACAAAAAAGAGTTCCCACCAAAATGCTTTTTCTCCTTGTGAAATCATACCTCATAAATCTTTGTCATATCTAGAAAATCTCAAAACTTTCCCTTAAGAGATGTTACAACTGAGAGTGTTTTCTTCACAGTAATACATATTTAAGTCTACCTGAGTTTTGAAACATTTCATTTCAGTTCAAACTTCTGTGATTTTCTGCAGCAGAGCAATCATTCAGAGTTTCTGGGCTAAGAAAAAAATGTAGGTTGAAGTTAAAGAATGTACTGGAAGCATAGCTTGTGACTGAGATACAGGCATAAATTTAGTAGGAACCCATTTTTGAAAGCATAAATAATGTTATTGCCAATCCATACTTTACAGAAATTTCTAGCTAGGTAACATTACCATTTCTACTTTAAAACACAGAGAAATTCAATTGCTTCCATTTCTTGAAAGTTTGAGGCTTAAAAATTATGAATGCTGGCATTCTTGAAGAGGAACACTGTGAGTTTGTAATATCGAAGAGGCACTGGCGTTGTCTTACGTTGACAGGCAGCTATATTTCCAACAAGTGGAGACACTGGACTCTGCCGGCATAAGGAGCAGCCAGCAAGAATTTTAATCAGGATTTGGCTCAGTCTGTGCTGGTTCTGACTTCACGAAAGTGCATCTTCAGGAAGTACCTTCTACCAAGTGGATGGCAACATGCAGCGTTAGAGGTTGCTGACACCAAAGCAACCAGAGCTCACGCAAAACGTAAACTTTTGTCTCCCCATTAGTTGCCTGGATATGTCTCAAAGAACCACACACAGAAAAGCAAGATGTAAACTTCATATTATCCAAAACATTCTTGTGACTCTAATCTCCTACCTCCTCTATGTCCAGGATTAGTGGAAATACACCAGACATTTTTGAAAAGATCATCTAACCTAAGTAGGAGAGTGTTATCTTTCCGTGCACGAGCATAGTCGGGCAGCAAGCCGTGAAAAGGAGATACGGGGACAAAAGGAGGAGAGGGGCCCCATGGAACATACTTTGCCGGAAGCAAGTAATGGGGGGGAATTAGGGGGAGTTGGGGGATTTGGGTGGGAAAGCCTTAGAGAGGGGAGGGCTAAGTCACTGGCGTTGGTAGTAACTCCATCTGGCTAGTTGTGGGAATCTGGAAGGAGGGACCCAAGTGTGCCAGAGGACCAGACTCACGATGGGAGCATTCAGTTAATGTGACAGTGGAGAACTGCAGTGTAGAGGCCGGGAGAAGGCCACAGTATGAGGAAGGGAAGTGCCCAAGGGACCGTGAGGACCCCAGCTACAGTTCTTTTTGCGTATTCAATCAGATCCAGTTTTCTTCCCCCTTCCCATCTCCACACTCCTGCCCCCTCCATCCTCAACACCCCACCCCCGCCACAAGAAGAATCTGTGTTGACTGGCCCAAGTTTGTTTCACTGAGTCCTCCTTCACCCAGTGAATGATTTGTGGAGACTGGGGCTGGTAATCATTATTTAGCAGTGACTTCAGCATTAATCAATCAGAACTGGAATGATACAACTCTGCTCCCACTCAGCCCATTCACAACCACAACCTTTTTGTGCTGCAGTGAAGTAACGTGGTCCCTTGGCTATCTTGCTGCTGATTAATGGACCGTTGGAAGGGGAAGGGCCAGTACAACTCCCACAATAGGTCTAGTGCTTTTCTGCCGGACTGGCTTAAAAAAAAAAGAGTCATGTCAAACCATGTTAGCCAACACCTGTATTGTCTGTCTGAATTATAAGGCACAACAGTACATCTCGTTCTCTGCAATTCATTATTAGAAGAAAGAATATGAGGAAGTATTAGACCATGCTTGTATCATATGACATAGCTGGACAATCCTGCACACTCCTGCACTGCCCACTGGAACATGTCATTTGTGCACTGATACAGTCACGATTACTCTCAAAATCTCTCTTCCCCTCCTTGCCTGGATGCAGCTGAACAGTGACTCTCAGAGGAGGTGGGAGGACATGGCCTGGCCAGCTGATGCTAAGGACCCAAGACTTAACTACATACAAATAACTCATTAACCTGTCCCTCCCAAATCACCTGCTCCACATACATCATTGCCATGAAAGGGATCGGGTTCCCCAAAGTTGCCCTAAGGGTGTCTGTGGACTTTGACTTCCTCCCTCCACAGACACTGTTAGGATGGCCTTTTGAGGCCTTTGTGCTCCTGGGAAGCTGATTTCTCCTGTGTGCAAACATCAAGAGCCAGGAAGAATGGAACACTACATGATTTATCCCTGAATCCCTCATCCTGCTGGATATGCCCCAAGGTGGAGTTATTCTTGCTGTCACAAATAATTTAGCCCTGAGTGGATCAACATGTTTAAAAGAAGTTTCCAAATATGTCTAAAACTCTAGGTGCAGAAACACAAGTGCCAACTAACAAGAGCAATTTCAAATAGAACAGAGGTTGGAAATTAGAAAAACAAAGAAGCACAGGATATAGCAGAAGGCCAGCTCTGTCAGTAACTGGTTGTATGCTCTCAGTCATTATGCCCCTGTCCCAGTTTCCTCAACTCCAAAATAGACACTAAGATGAAAGGAATTTCGTGAGAGACACTTTTGAGAAATGTCGATTTATGTTCTCTCTCCGTATTTTTCCCTTTCCCTTTCCCATTTTGTCTGGCTTACATGTCTTTACCTCAGGAAAGACTTGGGGATTGGACTTCCAAGCTTTAGTTCCAAATAAGCCCACGAGGAGAATTTGAGGTAACTTGTATTTTCCAGACTAAAGAGATCTGTTCTCCCAGAAGCAGCAAGGATGTCATCCTACTTCTTGGCAGTACCCTCACTATGTATGCCTCGGGGAGGCTGCATCTTTGCTGAACAGCCCCTCTTTTCTAGAAACGCAGTTTGGGACTTACTCATGTGGAGTAATGATGGCAAGGGCCTCCAGAGATCCTGGTGATTCTTAAGATGCCTGGTCCCTGCCAGAGCCCTCAGCGAGTGTGTAAAAGATACTTCACACTTACCCGAGGTGGATTTCCTGTCTGCCCTACAGCACAGGGCCTCCAAGTTTAGACTGAATTACTCTAAAGACTCTTAAGGAATCATCCATGGTAAGATGGCCACTCGTTTAATTTGTGTCTCTTTATCATTTATTAAAACTAAGCCTGAACAAGTCTTTCCTTATACTGTAGGAAATCCACTTTCTTGGGGCTGAATTCACTGAGGGTTTACTTTTGCCAGCCCTCCTTATCATTGCCTTTCCTGCACCTGCCCTTGCTGGCCTCCATGTCTTCTCGTTTGGGATGTTTGACTGAGAAAGGCTGGTGGCACCTTGAAAAGCCTCATTTGCTTTCTCCCAAATCCCTGCATATTTTCTTTAAAGTCAGAAAGGAGTGTCTTTCATCCCTAAGTATACATATTTAAGTTGTCTGTGTTGCCCTGAGAAGCAACTTCAAGTAACACCATATAGCTAGAGGACCAAGTCTTTGGTCAGCTTCTCTGGGGGCCGCGTACCTTCTTGAAGTTGTTAATAAAACAAACAAAACAAAACAAATAAAAATTTTAAAGATCTTTTATGCAATTGTCTTTGTTGTTACTGCCATTGTTGGGTGAAGAGTACGTTTATTGCTTCAGGGCTGTGCCATATTTAGAAAGGGGTAGAATATCAGGGCAAGGGAAAACTTTTCAGGAAAGGGGGCAAGCTTTTGGGATACCTGAAGGCACCTATTGGACATAATCTCATGTGTGTTTTTCTCGGTAGCAGATGTAAATTGCCATGTTCTTCTAAGGCCATTTTTCTGCTATGGCTTGCTTTTCTCTTTAAATATTTTAGGAGGAAAAGTAATGTATTTTCTGTTTTGTGGTGGTGGTGATGATGATGATGATTTGTAATTTAGAGAGTATATATTCTTGATTCAGTCAAAATAATCTTTGAGTCATTTCAATACTTCACTCCAAACAGTCTTTCTCAGAACCTGAAAAACAAAGTAAAATGGTACCCCAAATATTCCCTTCCCTCTTATCTTTATAAATCCTTCATATAGCCCCAAATTGCCATTCTGGGGGTTGGGGGAGGAAGCCTCCTAAATCCGAATTACCTATGCTATTCAAAGAACTAAGTACTTTGAAAGTTCTAGAGACAATAATGCAAACATTCTTCTCAATAGAAACTACTAAAAGTAGTCATACGGTTTATCTCTTAAAGTGGAATTTTTCCTTCCATCTTAATTAAATGACAAATAAAAGGAAGTCATGCACAAGCTTTCGGAAAAAAGACTGTAATATAAGAAATGTAGTTCCAGTCAAAAAAGAAAAGAAAAGGATGTTGAAATATGGGAGCAAAATGAGGTCTTACTCAAGTAGATTCTTATGCTTTAACCAAAAGCTGGAAGAATTAACAAAAGCTCTAAAAAAAGGTAAAGGAATGCAGACAGTGGAGAAAAGCAGAGGAGTGCAGAAAATAATTAATAAGTGTATAAAGGAATAAATCAAAGTCTGGGATGATTCTTAACTAAAGTACTTGCAAATAAAATATAGATTGAAAAAATTCATTTCCAGAAAAGGTGACAAAATCAATGTGTAAAAAAAGCCCTTAGTGAACTAAGAGCCTTCAGAGACAAGGTCAGCTCACTGGAGAGGAGCTGAAACAAAGCAAAGCAGGACAGAGCAGTGCTTTCACTAAAAACCACCACGGCTTTACTCTGTCCACCCTGTGTGACATGGGGGTAGAGCTCCGGGGTAGAGTATTTGACTGCACCCTGTGTGATAGACAATGCTCTCAAAGGCAAATGTCTTGACCTTATGTGGTCTACTTCCAAAGGAAGATGAGGTTTAGTCAACCATATTAGTTACTTATTGCTGTGTAACAAACATCTCAAAACTCAGAGCTCAGAATGACAACATTGTTATCTCGAAGTTTCTTTCTGTCAGGAATCCAGGTGCAGTTTAGCTGTGTTCTCCTGCTGAGGGCCTCTGTCTTTTACAAAACTGCAATCAAGACCTCTGCTAGAGGGGCTGAGGATCCATCTCCCAGCTTACTCAGTGCCATTGGATTGAGGACCTTAGTTCCTCACTGTGTGTTGGACAGAGATTCTCAGTTTGGTGCTGTGTGTGTGCTATGTGATCCTCTCTACAGTTCCCAATGCATTGCCACTGACTTCCTTTAGAGCCAGTATGGGAGAGAATGCCAAGAGAATGTGCAAGGAAGATGGTAGTCAGTCTTTTGTAATCTAGTCTCGGAACTGACTCTTGCAGTAATTTATTTATTAGAATCAAGTCACTAAGACCAGGTCACACTCAAGGGGAGGGGAATACCAGGAAGCAGTATCATTGGGAGCCATCTTAAGAGCTGTCAACCACTTTAACTTAGTTTATTCTTCCCTTAATTTTATAGCATAGAAATAAGAGGATGTCATCTTCAGGACCAAAAATACATTCTTTGGAGAAAAGTGCTCCAGAAATCTGTATGTCCGTGGTCTCTTTTATTTCTCAGCAAATGGCTTTATTTGTTTACATCATTTATATGGCAATAAATAGCCCAGATGATCTTAGCCAATAGGCAAACTATTTGAATAAATGAAGGAAATATTCATTTACATGTTTCATTGGGATGTAAGCTCTATGAGGGCAGGGGTTTTATCTGTCTTGTTCTCTGTTGTATCCCCAGTGCATATCACAGGGGCTTAACATATAGTTTTCAACAAATAATTGTTGGATGAATGGCTTCAAGTGTACTTACCATGGATCTGTTATGATATATCAGGCACTTGACTTCACTTGTTTAGAAACTGAGCATCAGAAATACTTGCATTTGTACCCAAGAGTGGAAAGAAGAGATTTTTATCCCTTGGGATTTCCAAAAGCAGCCCCAGTCAGTGACCATCTTTGTTCACAATTCAGAGAGTCAACTGAAAGAAAGGCCCACTCCATTTTCTCATAAAGGGAGAATGTGGCCTTTTCTTGTTAACAGGTCTTACTTGTGGCCTATCACTCATTGTTTGAGATGATAATAAAGGACCAATGTTTAAAAAACTTAAACTAGGTTTTAAAAAAAATCATGAAAATAAAATATGCACATACTTTAAAAACATATAAAAGCATATAAAATGACAAATTCTCACCCTTTGATTCCATCCCTCATCCCACTCAACTTCAAAAGTAAGGAGTTTAACTATTTCTTAAATATTATTACAAGTATTTTCAACACAAATACAATGTGTGTGTGTGTGTGTGTGTGTGTGTGTGTGCATGTGCATATAAATATGGGATCATCATAATATTGTTCTACACCTTGCCTTTTTTTCACTTAGTGATATGTCTGGGAACCTATATAGACCTATCTTAATTTTTTTCTTGGCTGCATAATATTCCACTGTAGGGATGTGCCATAATTTATTCAATGAGTCCCTACCTAATAGATATTCATTTCCACCACCACCCCAAACTTTTTACCTACTAGAAACAGTGCTGCAATGGACATATCTATAAATATATCTTTGCATATTTTGGTGAGTTTATCTTAAAGACAAATTCCTAGCAGTGGAATTGCTAGGCCAAAAGATATGTGCATTTAAAATATTTAAAGCCTCTTTTTATTATGAAATAAATCACAAATACAGAAAACCAAACCAGTTACAGAGCTTAATGGATTGTTATAAGACAAGTACCCTTTTAACTATCACCCAGATCAAGAAACAGACTGTCACCCACATCAGGAGCCCTCCAAATGGTCTGTGATCACAACTGCCTCCCTCTCTGAAACTAACTGTGGTACTGACTTCTGTAGAAATAACTTTCTTCTATTTTTTTTTATGGCTTTACTACCCAAGTGGCATCCATAAACATGATACTTTAATTTTGCCTATTTAAAAAAAAAAAACCTGATATGTCTTCTATACGTCTTTAAATTTGCAGTTTTTGCCTCCAAACTTTTCTTTTCCATACAATTTCTCTATTGAATAACTCAGCATTTGACCAGTGGAGTTTCCTACAGTCTGGATGTTGCCAACTATGTACTCTTTATGTAGTTCAGCATGTTCCCCTGTCCTCCATCTTCCTGCAAACTGATGGCTGGATTTGGAGGCTTGATGAGACTCAGGTTTGATTCCTTTGGCAAGATGATGAGTGGTACATCAGGAGCTACATAATGGCTAGTTGTCTCTCTGTGACTTTAGCAATTACTGATGTTCAGTGCTTAGATCCATTCATTTATTGTGGGCTGCAGAATATTCTAATTATGTTATTTCTTTTTCACTTACTAGTTAGAATATTTATGGAAGACATTTCCTCTCTTCTATTATTTGCTTGTACCCAGTGGTATAATTCAGATAGGAAAAGCAAAGTTCTTTCCCATTACTTACCAGTTTCCAAGATAATGAATGTTCTCTACCATTATCCTACAAAGGTGACTTTTTATTTTAGTTATCATGAATTCATGTGTTCATACATGTCTTCAGCTTATCTTACGGGTTTCAAGTCATTGCAATCATTATCTTTACTGCAGCTCAATTTGTTCCATCTTTGGCCAGTGAGAGCCTATTCCATCTGTACTTGAATCCTTTTAATATAGCCCTAGTGGTCTTTGATAGCTTCCTTGCTGTCTGATATGACAAGATACTCTAGCCTCATTTTGTATGTCTATTGCCCCAGACTTGGAATCTGCCATTTCTCCAACAAGCCCGGTTTTTTTGTTTTTGTTTTTTAAAGCAGGAAATGGTATTTCAAAACCACAGTCTAGGCACAAATTGTATTCATCATTACTGTGTTGGTCCCAGTTTCTAAGATTTTTCAGTGGACAGAGCTAGGAAATAGCTGTATGGTTTTTTTTGTTTAAGATTTATTTATTTATTTCAGAGTTGGGGGAGGGGCAGAGGGAGAGAGAATCTCAAGCAGACTCCCTGCTGAGTGCAGAGCCCAATGAGGGGCTTGATCCCACAACCCTGAGATCATGACCCAAGCCGAAATTAAGAGTCAGACACTCAACCTACTGAGCCACCTACACACCCCAACAGCTGTATGTTTTTAAAGATAACATACTTCATGAGCTTATTTAGATGATTCCAATTTGAATTTAGTACCATAGGTTTTTACAAACATAAGAGGCTCAGAACAATAGTACTAGTACTACCACCACCAATATGATCACCAGAAGTTACATTAAAAAAAAAGTCAGTCTTTCTTTTTATTTATTTATTTTAAGTAAGCTCTACTCCTAATGTGGGGCTTGAACTCAGGACCCTAAGGTAAAGAGCTGCATGCTCCATGGACTGAGCCAGTCAGGAACATCCAAAGTTACATTTTTTTCATTCGCTCTTTGCTTTTGCCTCTGTTGTATATCTACATTGTCAGAATATATAGCCATTGCATACAATACTCACTCCCATTTACCCCTCACTTAAACTTGATTCTTCAAGTAGCTAAGTATTTAACACTTACCACTACTCTTGGTACTGATATGTCTCCAGTCAGTCTGGGGCTTGTTTACTAGTAGATACACAGGAAGTGTTCACAGGAACAATATCTCCTGAGTTCTTACATGGCCATAACACTTTGTGTCCTTTGTACCTGAAAGTCAGTTTTTCTAGATATAAAATCATCCTCTCACATTTAATTATGAATCTTAAATACATTACTCCATTTCTTTGGACATTAGTATTGCTGAAACATCTGATGTTAACCTAATTTTCTTTCCCTTGTAAGTCATTGTCTTTGAAAAACTGTATGTCCAAAGAGCTTTTTCTCTTTAAAATTCAGTAACTGTTAGAATATGTCTTGGTTCATCATTCTGAATCAATATGCTCAGGTACATGGTATATTTTTTTTATATGTAGTTCTATATATTTTTTTCTTTTTTAATTTCAAGAAAGTTCCTTGAATATTTCAAAAAGAAATATTTGTTCTTTGGGTCTCTTCTCCAGGGACTCCCATTATTGTATGTTGGGTCTTCTTTGTCTACTGCCAATATTGGTCACTTTCTCTTGAACCTTTTTCTTTTTCTCTTCATTTCATATAGATTTTAGAGATTTTTCCCCTCATTTTTACCTTATACTCATTTTAAGGTATTATTTGTTATATTTATTGGCTATTGTGTTCCTTGTAATTTCATTTTTACTTCTTTTTTTTAAATTTCAAGTTTTTATTTAAATTCTAATTAGTTAGCATATAGTGTAATATTAGTCTCCAGAGTAGAATTTAGTGATTCATCCCTTACATATAATACCCATTGCTCATCATAAGTGCCCTCCTTAATGCCCATCCCCCATCTAGCCCATCCCCCACCCACCTCCCCTCCAGCAACCCTCAGTTTGTTCTTTGTAGTTAAGAGTCTCTTATGGTTTGCCTCCCTCTTTTTTTTCCCTTTCCCCTATGTTCATCTGTTTTGTTTCTTAAATTCCACATATAAATGACATCATGTGGTATTTGCCTTTTTCTGACTGACTTATTTTGCTAAGTATTATATATTCTAGCTCCATCCATGTCTTTGCAAATGGCAAGATTTCGTTCTTTTTGATGGCTGAGTAGTATTCCACTGTGTGTGTGTGTGTGTGTGTATGTGTGTGTGTGTGTGTGTGTGTGTGTGTGTATACATACACCAGTTCTTTATCTATTCATCAGTCAATGGACATTTGGGTTCTTTCCATTTTTGGTTATTGCTGATAATGCTGCTATAAACATTGGGGTACATGTGCCCCTTCCAATCAGTATCTTTGTATCCTTTGGATAAATACCTAGTAGTGCAATTGCTGTGTTGTAAGGTAGTTCTATTTTTAACTTTTTGAGGAGCCTCCATACTGTTTTCCACAGTGGCTGCACCAGTTTGCATTCCCACCAACAGTGTAAGAGAGTTCCCCTTTCTCTGCATCCTTACCAACATCTCTTGTTTCTTGTGTTGTTAATTTTAGCTATTCTGACAGGTGTGAGGTGGTATCTCATTGTAGTTTTGATTTGTATTTCCCTGATGATGAGTGACGTTGAACATCTCTTCATGTATGTTAGCCATCTATATGTCTTCTTTGTAAAAATGTCTATTCATGTCTTCTGCCCATTTCTTAATGGATTGTTTGTTTTTTGGGGTGTTGAGTTTGGTAAGTTCTTTATAGATTTTGGATACTACCCCTTTATCAGATATGTCATTTGCAAATATCTTCTCCCATTCTGTAGGTTGCCTTTTCGTTTTGTTGATTGTGTCCTTCACTGTGCTTTTTATCTTGATGAAGTCCCAATAGTTCATTTTTGCTTTTGTTTCTCTTGCCTCTGGAGATGTGTCTAGTAAAAAGTTGCTATGGCCAATGTCAAAGAAGTTACTGCCTGCGCTCTCTTCTAGGATTTTTATGGTTTCCTGTCTCACATTTAGGTCTTTCATCCATTTTGAATTTATTTTTGTGTATGGTGTGAGAAAGTCATCCAGTTTCATTCTTCTGCATGTGGCTGTCCAGTTTTCCCAACACCATTTGTTGAAGAGACTGTCTTTTTTCCATTGGATATTCTTTGCTGCTTTGTCTGAGATTAGTTGACCATATAGTTGTGGGTCCATTTCTGGATTTTCTCTTCTGTTCTATTCATCTATTTGTCTGTTTTTGTGCCAGTACCATCCTCTCTTGATGACTATGGCTTTGTAATAATACTTGAAGTCCGGAATTGTGATACTACCAGCTTTGCTTTTCTTTTTTCTTTTTCAAGACTGCTTTTGGCTATTTGGGGTCTTTTGTGGTTCCACACAAATTTTAGGATTGTTTATTTTAGTTCTGTGAAAAATGCTGGTGCTATTTGATAGGGGTTGAATTAAATGTGTGGATTGCTTTGGGTAGTATAGACATTTTAACAATATTTTTCTTCCAATCCATGAGCATGGAATGTTTTTCCATTTCTTTGTGTCCTCTTCAATTTCTTTCATCAGTGTTTTATAATTTTCAGAGTATAGATCTTTTACCTCTTCAGTTAAGTTTATTCCTAGGTATCTTATGGCTTTTGGTGCAATTGTAAATGGGATTGAGGAATTGATCTCATTTTTACTTCTGAAATAAATTTTTCTTTTATTTCTAATTCTCTTCTGAGTTCTGTCTCCTCATTTCTGATTTTTTCCTAATTTTGATTTGTTATCCTTTCATGTATAACTTTCCTAATCTCTTTCACTTCATTTTGAAATAGTGGGTTACTGTTCTGATCCTGTTTAAAAACTTGCCTTTCTGAAGTGATTTCATTGTCTGTAGGAGTATCATTCTGCCCCTTCATTTCTTTTTCCTAATAATGTTTGTATGAAATTTGAACTTCATCCTTTTCAGTTATTCATTTCTATGTAAAATCAGATTTCCTGAACTTTTAGAAAGAGGCATGGTTTAGTTAAAGGCATGACTGAGAAGTTAGGAAAACTGACTTCATGGAGGTCCCTCTTGTTTTTGTGAAGTGTTCAAAAACAAGGTGGCTGGCTGTGTTCTTCTCCCCATTTTTATCTGAAATTTCTCGTCCTTTGTCTCTCTTGTCCTAGTCCAACTCAATTTTGGTTCTACTCCCACAATTTCCTCCTCAGTGTGGGCCCTCTAGGAAAAATGCCCTGCCTGGTCAGTCTAAAGAGTTCATAGTTCAACCCCTTCAGTCCTTCTTACTGCGGGCTCCATGCAATCAACCACTATGAAGCACAAAATTCTAGATTTAGCTCTTTTTATCATGTTGACCCACTGTACTTTCCAGTGAATACCTGTTGGCTATCGTTGAGCTTCCCTGCTCTCAGAGCTTCTTGATACACAGTGCCTTCCCTTTGCTTCTTCTTACATAGGTGCTGATAATTTGCAGGTCTTGTGGCTATCCCTTTCTGCTTATGTTTTGAAGTTCATGGGGATACTTTGTCACCTAGCTTTCCTATAAATATTTTCAAGGGGTTTTGGTTTTCCTGTCTAGTTTTTCTGTTTGTGAAGGGACCTGGGGAGATTCAAAGCTATGCTGCTGTTTCATCTTCCCCCAGGTCTCTCCCCACTTTAAAATTTGGTATTACCAAATTACTTGAAGGATGTTGCATGTTCTGTGGACATTTGCTTTAAATTAATAAGCTTCTGGGGCTCCTGGGTGGCTCAGTGAGTTAAGCGTCTGCCTTTTGCTCAGGTCATGATCCCAGGGTCCTGGGATCGAGCCCCACATCGGGCTCCCTGCTCAGCGGGGAGCCTGCCTCTCCCTCTCCCTCTGTCCCTCCCCCTGCTTGTGCTCTCTCATTCTCTCTCTCAAATAAATAAATAAATAAAATATTTTAAAAAATTAATAAACTTCCTATTTCTAAACAGCAAAAGGAAAACAGTGAACATTCTGGGAGGCTGTATATCCTAAGCATTTTCATTCTGAACCATAAACCTGTGAATAGGTGTCAAAGAGCTTTGTAAATAAGAGCTGGTGGGATCTTAAATTCTGTAAAAGATTTACAGAACCTGTGTGGACTGCTCTGAGATGATCAGTGCCCCTGGAGGACCTACTGCCTTTCAGAGGCCCCATCAGGAAGAAGGTGCATATGCCATAGCATCCTTGGAGCAGAAAATGAAGATCTTTGCAGGATCAAGCTTGAATATAAATATGTTGGAGGAATTCATTTGGGCTTCTCTCAAGCCACAGGTCACATGTCTGTGTTTTTTCAGTCTCTTCAAAAATTAAGTCAGCTGGGAAGGACAGTTGGTTTTTATTATATTCTTCTATTCCAACAGTCTTCTCATTAACAACAGGCAGCTTCTGACAGGGACTTTTAGTTATGTTCTAAAAAAACTAGCTTTTTTGGACCTCATATTTAGTTTATGTCTATACTGTAGAAACAAGTCCAAACCCTCTAAAATTAGCAACTGGCATGGTACTTTCTAGTCAGCTAGTGCAGATATTTAAGGTAGAAAAAGAAAACATTCTGTATTTGACTTATCTTTCCAGACTGATGTGTGGATGAGTTCCTAGCCATTGACTAATTCCATATTTTAGGATATTAGACTTGGCAGTCCTCATCCTTGTGCTTGAGTCAACATTTGTCCCTGTGAATTTTGTGTTCACTCCCAATTCAGTGAAATATGAGACCACCTGCTTAGTGGCCTGATCATGTAAGCGCAAAGATCCCACCTACATCTTCATATAGCCCAACTGGCACTGAAAGTGTCATTAGAAAACTCAAGATGAAAACCCAGTAGAGGCTTTCTCTGGGGAGTCTCAAGGCCAGTGATGGTTCTCTAAACTAGACAAAAAGTATTTAGAGTTGACAACAGTTCAGTGAAAGATTGAAGAAACACTGGAGCACCTGTACTACTGATTTTCATCTGCTTTTTTATTAAAGCTTTTCCTGAGTGCATGGGTACAATGCTGCCTTTTTTGAAGATCTAGTGAAGAAACACTTAAAAGCATCAGTTTCTAGAACTAATTAATTTTTTTAAGTATGCTGCTGTCATATTCATATTCATTCTACAGAATACTAGACCACAGACTATCTAGATGGTCCCAAAGGGAATATTACCTCCTGAAAACCTGAAACCTATACACTCTATCCATTTCTCATCAGTCCACCACATGATTTCCATTCATCCATCAAAAACATTCACAGAGTTAACTAAACTTCCACCAGACATCTGCATTAAGAAGTATAACCTGCAAGATAGTGCAATATTTCTCATGTAATTATTAGAGTAAAGCCTCATCAATTATTTATCATCCATTTCCTACATGCAAGGTGCCATGCTAAATCATATCCAGCGTTGTAGAGTCTAGTTTTAAAGCAGTTATTTACCTAAATGCAACTTTCACAATTGACATTTGTGAAGTATGAAATGTCCAAAGCTGTATTTTTAAGTTCCATGTGCAGAAGACACTGTTAATTGCTAAAATTTATTTGGCTTGTGAGACCCATTTTCTCCTCACTGTACTGGCTACACATTAGCTGGAGAATGAGAAGTCTTTTCTTTTTGTTGTGTTTTTAACATGTATGCTGTGAAAAAAAGATGAGAAAGAACCACTATAGCACAGAAGGGAAAATGGAGTTTAGTGAGGGAGTAGAAATATGTTAAAGAGAATATGGAAATGCATGGGGAATAAGGAGAGGGTTTGTTGTTTGGTATTTTGCAGGAGGACAGGAGGGATATATTGGTTTTTGTTTTGTCTTGTTTGTTTGTTTGCTTTGAGCACATAGATGAGTGCTTAAGTGTAGATAGAAAACCAAAATCAGAGAAGAGAATGCAGCAGCAAGACAGTGAGTTTTAAAGGAATGTTCTATACAGGTGTTTGCTGCAGTAGGGCTGTTTTGTTTATTTGTTTTTGCAGTAAGGAAGTTCAGACAGCGAGGCAATGTCTGGATAGGAAACATGGATTGATGACAAATGATTGTGTGAGATACTGGCTTGTTTATTATTAAAGAATTATGTAGGCATCAACCTGGATATATATAGAATCACAGTAGCCTACACCTCACCCACTTATTGCCCACTCTTGGAAACCATACACATCAATACAAACATGAAGAACCAGGAAAGTTCCAGAAGGGCCTCAGAAATGACTTGAGGACTAGTGACCTACTGCTGGGGTAAAGCACTTTGAAAAGAAGACTGAACAGGAACATGATTAAATTTTATGAAAATATGAAGTTCATATACCGTGTAATCAGGAATGACTCATCAGATTATCCAACACTAAAACTAAAGGGGGAGAAGGAGCCCTTGAACTTTGAAAGATGTAATTTTAGAACATGTAAGAGGAAATTGTACTTTACCCTTTGAGTTATAAATTGGTCATACCAATAAGTGATACAGACATGAACAAAATAAATGCAATAGGAATTTAGGTAACTGCATGGAGAAAGAACTCATCGTGAGTTCTTTAAAGGGAGCTATAGCTATTTAGGATATGTCTATAATTTTATAAAAACAATGTCCTGAAGATCGGTTTTATCTTTCCACAAAAACATCTCTGGCTTGTCTATCAGAGTAGTCTTCTGAATGAATGATACTTGGCCTTACCAACAGGGACATCCAGTACCTAGCGCAGTGCCTGGTAGGAAGTAGGCTGTTGGTCTTTGCTTGATTTGTTGAATCTCTTTTGTACTTCAAAGATGTATGGCCTTCAGAAAACTGATGTTGTTTATTATCTAATATCCTAATATTTAATTTGAATGTGGAAGTCATTTGAGCAATGCAGATAATTGTCACTAATAAATAAACAAGTGGTATGAATTGCTATTAACAATGGGATGTTAATGCATAGGATGAAAGACTGGGCTCCATTGTGGTTTCTGCTACTGCCCAAGGAGTGGTCCATTCATTCCCCCAGATAAGTAAAATGACACAGATAAACAAGACTAGACTGAGGCAGACAGCTACCTCCATGGGCCAATCTGGTATTGCTTCAAACCCAGATTCTTTAAATATGTGCTTCATATTTACTTAAAGACAGCCTGACAACCACAGGTGAAAGAGGATAGGATCAGTCTCTTTTCTATTGGCTTGGATAATTTAGTTCTGACCCAAACTTGTACCCTGTGCTCCACAGAAGAAGGGCTCCACTGTTAACTCCACCCCAATCCTCTTTGATGGCAGGTGAGTGAACTTCTTTTGTTCTTTGAGCAGCCCCCTAGGGAGCCTCAGCAGTGTCTTGGAAATCTCCCACCCCGAGCAGCTTCCTGAGATGTTCTGAGTAAGCATAATTGTCTCTATTTTATTACATTTTGGCATTCAGATTGAGTTTACATGTCATTTACAGAATGATGCCCAGAGTTCTACTCTTAATTCAACTCTTCAGATAAAATAAGAGTGAGAAACATTGTCTAGTAAATTTAAGATTTTGCTTAAATTATTTACAGTAGCCATAGATGGTTACTAGATTGGCATCCCATGAGGATAGAGATTTTGTGTTATTTCTGTACCCATGTCATCGAGTGCAGCATGGGCAAACAGAGGGTGCTTAGTCAATGCTGATAGAGAAGTACGCAGATGACAGAAAGATGACGATGCTGGGTCACCTTCTCACCCTCTGCTTCGTGTGGTCCATGGAGGCACCTTAATGACCACCATACTTCATGCTCACATTGACTCAAGGTGAGAATCAGTTCAAGTTTATGAAAGGAGGAGGCATCTTTGGGAGAGGGATACTCATTTCATGCTAGAAATAGCACAGGAAGTTCAGTTTTTCAAGCTCAACCACTTAAACTATTCTGTTCTTTCTGAGCAGCGCAATATGCTTTGTGTTAGATTAAGTTGTATGAATAGCTGGTTTGCAACCATTTTTGACCCGCAGAAAAGCTCATCACAGTGGAAATCATGTTGCTTTCAGCATGATATGGTAGAAAGAACATGAGGACCAGATTCTGGAGTTCTGAATTCAAGTCCCAATACTGTGAAACCTTGAAGAAACCATTTAACGTCCCCATGTCTCACTCATTCAGTAAATACTGAGCTTCTATTATATGCAAGACACTGTGGGGAACATAGTTTCTGCCTCCTCTGGGCCCACAGTTTACTTGGGGAGATAAAATTCACTTGCAAAAAATTATAATCCAAAGCAGTATATGACAGCCTCAAAGTTGCTTTTTTTAAATTAACGGCATCTCCAGCAAGAACAATTATTTCCTGCTGTAATAATCAGAAGGACAATATAGAACAGAGGACAGTTGAGCTTGGACTGAAAGGATGATTAAGTTTCACTAAACACAGAATTGGAGGAGGGCCGTTCAAGCAAGTGACACGGCAGGAGCAAAGGTGCCAAGGCAGAAAGCACGACGCTGTTTTGGTGTGGCTGGACAGATGGTTTGTGTGGGCGGGCTGTGGGAGAGAAGACTAAAAACCTGTTTCTTCCATGGCATGTGCTAGGAACTTTTTCATTTTAGTTGCTACACTGAATAAATAAATTAAGGAAGGTTGGTAGAAAGAACCCCAGAAGGAAAGGCAGGAAACCAGACATCAGCTTTGTCACCAATTTTCTGGAGTCCTTCAAACGAATCACTATGGGGCTGTGTTGTCCTCAGGTGTCTAATGGAGGTAACTGGGCTAGTCCCTACATGGTCCTAAGGGCTACCAGGGTGAAATGAACAATCAGAAAGAAAATTCCCCCTAACATGAATTGTTATGGATTAAAGTAAATTTAGATATTCCTGGTTACAGCAAATGTGTGTACTTTCTTCCTAGAGTACTTTTCAGGGTAATCTCACGTCTTATTTACAAGTGAAAGAAACTGTATGAGTGGGGGAGGGGAAGCTCAGACTGTGATCATTTGGGTCAGCTAGCAATACATACAAAAAAGTCTCCTGGACAGAGGCAGTGTGGAGATAGCTGCTCGGTGTCACACGAGAGACCCATCGTGGCACCTGAAGAGAAGCCAGGGGAGCAAGCCTTCTGGAAGTAGGAGACTGGATGGCAGAATTAATTGAGCCCAGGACTATCATCAGATTGCAAAAGCCTCCTGGTGTCCTTCAAATTCTACACCATGACCTTGCTCCAGCAGCTCATGACCCGTGCATAGGTTGCTGATGCAGAACAGGAAGAAGTGCTCTTTGCCAGTGACTCACCTGGTGCCAATCTGCTTTGGCAGCCAGCCACCAGGCCAGGATGGGTGTGCCTCCACCACAGCTTCTTGGATGAATCTTGCTGCTTTCAGCCAGCTTTCCTCAGCTCTGAGGTTCCAGGATGGACTCTCTACCAGGTCGGAGTCTAAGAACAGCTACCCATTTCTCAAATGGGATTTGGTTTAACAGATTCTTTACTGACTCAAATCAGGTCAAGACGACCATGGAGACATCCCCTATGCAGATCCCAGGGAGTGTGGCTTCTTTTGATGTTTACACTCTGGGGATATGAGAAGGTTACTGGTGGACAGACCCATCCATGTGGCACTGCCACCAAAGCCGCAAAGGAGTTGCTGTCTTCTGGGAGTTTTCCTTGGCACCCTTGACCAGAGTCATTGCCATCTGTCAGGTCAGTGACCAGATGAGCTCATTTCCCCCAGTGCGGTGAGTTATCCTAGAAAATCTAGACCAAGCACCTATGAAGCAGAGCCTCAAGGGCTCCAGTTTTCATCACAGACATCTTCCTAAGCAAACACTGGAGCGGCCATCTCAGGTAGCACCCATGGGCAGTTCTAGGAAAGGAAGTGAGGACTGGGTGGCCATGAGTTTGGGGCTGGGCTGAGATGCACTGCACCTATATATTCTGTTCCCTAGGCAAGCTAATTTGGGGCCAGTATCAGGTGTCTCTGGGAGAATCCTGGGCTCCCTCATTCAACTTGGGCAATGCCACACAGGAGTCCCAGAGGAGAGGTGCAAACATAGTGGGAAAGGACCTAAGTGTGCAGAAGAGCAATGTCACCAATCACCACGTATGGACAAGATGAGAACAACTAACATCGCTCCATGTAGAGAATTAGAGCAACACTTGTCAGAATCCTTTTTTTTTTTTTAAAGACTTTTTTGTTTATTTGAGAGAGTGAGAGAGAGAGAGAGAGAAAACACGAGCAGGGGGAGGGGCAGAGGGAGCAGCAGGGACCCCGACGAGGGACTCGATCCTAGGACTCCAGGATCATGACCTGAGCCAGAGGCTGGCATTCAACCAACTGAGCCACCCAGGTGCCCCTTGCCTGCATCCTTTGAGAAAGTTTCTCTTCAAATTCAAGTGAGCAAGAAACATTCATTCTGGGGAAGTTCTCCATCACGTAAGTCTCCTGGTCTGGGAAATGATACCAAAACACCTCCGTTTAAATCTGGAGGTAAAAATGCCTGTCATTTTTTGTGTGCCTACCACTTATATCAATATTATTTTGGAGGGATTGGCTGGTACATGTGACGTGTCTGCACTACCATGAGGTGGATAAGTATCAGAAAAATATTGTTTATGGCATTTAAGAGTCTGTCAGTGTCCTAGTGCTGTAAATGAAGACAAAGGTTAGACCTGAGGTACAACTCCAAGAAGACAAGCACAGAGCCCGATGGCAAGCTATGAACAGGACTGGCATTTCACAGCAGAGCTGCCATGAGCGAGATCAACCTTAACTAATTACACCTTGGCATACAGCAGGGAGTTGCTTGGCAGCCCAGAAAAGCCCTGTCAAGACAGGCGAGGGTCTGAGCCTCAAGGTTTTAGATTTGCATGCTGAGCCATCCAGGCAGACCAGGGTCAAATGAGGTCTCTGAATCATGGGGTTAACCACACTTTTGCCTGAGTCTTGAGGACCTGGTACGAGTGAGCCATTAAGAGCATGTGGGGGTGTGTTGCTGCAAGTCTGCAGCATATAGATTTATATTTCTGATTATTCATGGCTTATTTTTGTATAATGACATGTATTTACAATAGACATTTATGTACCAAATGTCATTATTTTCTTCCAACTTGGAGTAGGCTAAAAATTTTATGAAACCTGTCTTTACCATCACATGTAGTTCACAGAGTTGGGACATATATGTAGAAGATGTTTCCACTCCTCAAACAAGGTGGCTTTGGGAGATTCATTGAATGTGTAAGATTTTCATTCTCTGATACCTACCTTCTGGAAGTGTGTCCAAAATAGTTTCACGAAAGCACAGTTCCAAAGGCAGCAGAACGGACATTGGAGTGGTTGGGGATCTGTGCCTGGGCTTCCTCTGTGTGTGACTATTGCACTGAAAAGGGTTTGCTTTCTTTTCTCTTTAAATTTTTTTTTATTTGAGTACAGATATGTACTCAAAGGTGAAGGGTGAAGGGTATTCTCTTTGAGCAACTTTTCTCAAGAAGTAGAATAACCCCAACTTGTTCTGCTCACTCCTTCACTGTGTCCCCTCAATATTTATGGACTCCTTTCCCTTGGAATTGTTTGCTGCATGTTGCTCTGTGATAATTCTTGTCTAGTAAGCCAGAAGCTCCCCAGCCCTGGGACCTGCTACCTCATAGCCAGGATTTCTCCAGAGCAGGGCCTGGTTCTCTCCCATCCAGCCTTGCATACTCATGGGGCAGAAGCACACGCCTCACCTTGTCTCCTCCCCGGGGCTGTTGCGTTGGCCCTTGACCTCAGGTTGCTGTCCAACCACATGGCTGCAACAGGACCATGGGCAAATAGGCCTCCTCTTCACAGTAAAACATGCAATCATGGCTGCAGCTGATTCAGAGACCATGGAGTCTGGGAATTTCTGGGAATTCTCAGGTGGCTGGTGGAGGTCTGCTCCTTCTCTCTATTCTCGTGAGCTCTCCCTTTTCCTTTCCTTCCTTTCTCTTTGTCTCATGCTAATTTTCTGTACCCTAGTCTGAAAGCCTTGTACGTGCAAGAAAATTTTCTGCATCAGCCTGTATGTTTTGCACAAGCTAAAATAAAAAACAAACCCAAAAGGTGAAATATACTGCAAAGCCCTGGCATTGCCCTTGCGTGTTTGCGGTTGGTGGTGTCATTGCTCATGAGCTGGTGAAGCTGCGAAGTGGAGTCGGGGGGGCAGTTAGATGCCATTAGAGAGTTTTGGAACCCCTTCTCTGAGCTTCACCATACCATCCAAATTATTTGGATCCATTTTGGGGCAACTGCTTGGCCTGAAATTGTCTTCCAAGTTTGTTCTGTCTTTTCTTTTTCTTTCTTTTTCTTTCTTTCTTTCTTTTCTTTTCTTTCTTTCTTTCTTTCTTTCTTTCTTTCTTTCTTTCTTTCTTTCTTTCTTTCTTTTCTTTCTTTCTTTCTTTTTCTTTCTTTCTTTCTTTCTTTCTTTCTTTCTTTCTTTCTCTCTCTCTCTCTCTCTTTCTTTCTTTCTTTCTTTCTTTCTTTCTGTCTCTCTCTCTCTTTCTTTCTTTCTTTCTTTCTTCTTTCTCTTTCTTTCTTTCTTTCTTTCTTTCTTTCTTCTTTCTTTCTTTCTTTCTTTCTTTCTTTCTTTCTTTCTTTCTTCCTTTTTTTCATGAATTGGCTGCATTTAGCAGAGTAGAGTTAGTGTTTTTAATGGCCTGAAAAATGATATCCAGATGCTCCACACAAAGGAGGGGCCCTTCCCTCTAATTGTGAGCCTGCCACAGTGATCCTGAGCCTGGTCCCTCCCAGCTGGACAGTTGCCCTGAGCTCCCAGGGGGTCTACCTTGGGAGACCGCCCGGGAGCTCCAACTGGCCCCAAACCCAAGGAAGGAAGGCAAACCATCTGGAATGCATCGTCCAGATCGGCTCCACACTGCCCAGGCACTCTGACAGCTTTTTGGGACTGCTCGAGGCTTGGATTTAATCCATCAGGCTCTCCAGTCTGAGGCCTCCAGACCTCTCTGTCTCCTTCCAGAATTTGGATCCCACAGAAGCACCATTAGGCCTGCTAGCCACTTCCAAGTTTGGCTTGCTCAGGAAAAGGACCAAGGTGTGCTCTGAGAGACACTTTCCAGCAGCTCTTGGACTAGGAACAAATAAAGGAAAGGGCCTGGTTTCAGCAAGAGCCTTTCCCTTTCCACCCCTTCTATTCCCACTGCCATATCCTGACCATCCACTCCAGCCCTGATGATTGACGCTTATTTGGAGAGGAGAAAGAAAATTTGTCCATTCCAGGATGCTTTGGGGAGGCTTTAAAAAGGACAACCTGGCTTTCCATAGCATCTCTTCCCCATGCAAAGGCTGCTTGAGAGAAATAAAGGGATAAACTCTACAGGGGAGGGAGTGGTTAGAAAGAGGTTTAGAACTATTCTCAAACCAAATTGTAGGAAAAGGATTGAGGGTTTAAAATATTTTTTCTCTGAAACCATAAACCCCTACAAACTATCAATGTATTTATTGCCAATTATTTTTTTCCTAGAGCAATAAATATTTTGTTAGAATGCAAGACTAAACTGTTCCTTTATAAAGGCTAAACATCCTTCTTACCATTTTTTCCTCTACTTCTGATTTGTTTCTTCATAGACAAGAAGAAGATAATTCCCCCCAAATCCCTGACCATGGGAGCACAGATTCCAAGTTAATTGGATCAAAATTTAGCAGAATCTAGTATGTCTCGAATCAGGCTAGTTCACCCAAGTGGTTAGAGTGTAGCAGCAGTGAATCCCAGAGTAACCCAGAACCCCCACCCAAGAGTTGCCTCTGAAGCCTCCAGTATGTTTGGCAATGGGCTATGTTTCATGTTCCTGCCTGAGTCGTCCACCTGGCAGTTGTTTCTGTGTCGAGTACTCGTCCCTGCTTCTTCCAGCCCCACTTTTAGTCTCTGCTCACCCCTCTGGTGTTGGCCACCCGGAACCCAGCAGATTACACCCTGGAATCAAGATGGAGTGCTGCCAGCGACACAGGAGTCTCAGCAGAAGTGAGTGGAGAAGGCCATGCTTATGGATACTGTCCCACTCTCTCCCCGGGGTCACCTTCACAAAGGCTGCGTAGGTGTATCAACATTTGGAGCAAGGAGGAGGTCTTACTGACCCACAGCAGACAAACTAGAGTAGCAGAAGTCCTCTGGCTATTCCACATAGGGAACCTCTAACTGGCTACTCTCCCCTAGGTTCCAGCGTCCTGCGGTGTCACTCAATCTACGCCAGCCTTCTCCAGCATCTTCTCTTGTATTTGGTCCCTCTCCTCAAGTATCTACCAATTCTTTATGCAGAATAATTTAGCCAACTGTTGTCTTCTTCCAGGCAATGCCTTTGGAGCATCACTTCTGAATGAAAAGAGGCCTCAAGGTACCATGGTGGATGGGTCACTGTATCCCTTCCCCATGCTGAGGGTAAACTGTGAAGCACTTGCCCTCTTTAGGCCGTCTTTGTGCTGGGTCTCACAGGGCAGATGAAGAAATGCGGCTGGGGTGGGATGGGGCTGGGGAACTAATTCAGTGCTGAAACTGGCCCTGGGAATGCCAGTGATAGGTAGACAAGCCTCCCAAGGCCGTGAAAATCTCAGATTTGATTTCATACCAACTCAAGCCTAGGATTTCCAATCTGTCAGGCAAAGCCTCAGAAGACCTCTGGAGGAGCAGATATGATGTAGGAGATTTGAAGAATCTCCAGCGACCAGGTTTGGGTATAGGCCAACACTCCAGCCCAGGAAGGGGATCAATGGAAGCATAGTCCTCCACCCTTGGATGGTTAGTCAGAGTGGAGCTCCAGCCTCAGAAGGGGACTTAGGTGCTAGGCAGGATAAAGGGGGTTACAATCAAAGCTCTGGTGAACATGGAAGATATACGCAGAGCTATAATTCAGAGCCAACATGCATGACCAGTGGTTGCCACAGAGGCCTCAGATCTGCGGCATATTGACCAGCAAAGATACAAGGGGATTAAAATAAGCACTAGGGTTGTAGAAGTGGGCACCTGGCCTTGGGAACAGAACCTAATCCTAAATCCCACTGAATGGTAGGATGAGTGGGCTGGGCTGGGCTATTTATGTACTGAGCCAGCAGGGCCAGTGAGGTTGGGCTGGGGGAAGGTAGAGGAAGAGGAAGCAACGAAGAGACTGGTCATCTTCAGCCATAAAGGAGAACATGTTTATTATTAGAACAGCACCTCCCTGACACTCTGGCCATGTACCAGCCTGAAGAGGTGGCGAAAGCACCAGATTAGGAGGCAGGAGTCTGTTCTAGTCTGGTTCTAGTCAACAGCCAGTTGTGGGCTCTTGGACATTTATTTTCATTATCTGTTGGGCTTCAACGTCCTCATCTGTAACATTAGGAGATGGGGTTAAATCAGCGATTCTCAGAGTCTAGTCCTCTGACTAGCAGCATCAGCATCACTTTGTGGCTTATAAGAAATGCAAATTCTCAGGCCCCACCCCAGAACTATTGAGTCAGAAACTCTGCCAAGGGAACCTAGCACTCGGAGCTTTTAGCAAGCCTCCAGATGATTCTGATGTACAACAAAGTTTGAGAGGCACTAGGCTAAAAAATTTCTAAGTCCCTGCATGCTCATATGCCTTTTGGAACTGTTAGGACAGATGAAATAAATGTCTCTGTCTCTGTTTCTCTCTCTCTCCCCTCCCCTGCCCCTCTCTCTCACACACACACTACAAGCCACATATAACTTGGCCAGTAAAATACCAGTCTTCTGATGTGGTAGTTAAAAGCTCTGTGAGCAGGTCTGCACTCCATGTTCCAGAAACCCAGCCCACATCCTCTTTCTCATTAGCCTGTCACTAAAATCAGAGCCTGCCTCTACAATGGATACATTACAGTTCTAGTCAGCAGGTGGCAAATTGTACAATAAATTGTCTCCTCTACCTCCTGCCCAATTAGCTGGAGATAAGATAGGAAGATTTACTCTTTTCCACAAGCAAGGTCACAACCTGAAGTCGAAATAGAAGCCAGTTTCCATCCTGGCTCTCCTGAGGCTGCTGCAGCGGATTGGCTAGGAGGCAGGTGGATCTGCCTGGTAGCAGGGATTTAACAGGCAAAACGGTGCAGGGAGGAGAACCAAAAGGGAAGAATAGCAGTGCTAAGCCTGTTGCCTTCTAGTTAAAAAAAAAAAATTTATAGATCTATTTATAACCTGTCTTGCTCCACAAAGGATTTGAGGCACTGCCTTCTTGTTGGAAAACCCTTGATGCCAATACTTGGTATTTGATACCGTGGAGTGTTCTGAGCTGACGCAAAGGGCGAAGTCTTGTTCACACAGCCTCTGTGGAAGGCATAATGGCTACTCTAAGCAGTGTGTTCTAGAATACCCTCTTCCTGCTCATCGCCTTCCTTCCATCTGCTTCCACAGAGAAAATGGGGTCACCATGGTCCTATTCCTTTTTTGTTTTTAAGCTGCATAACCTGACTCCTGGCTTTACATTTTCCCAGTTTGGTCCAATAAACAAGATCCACTAGGAAATGTTCAAAAGATCAGTTTGAGGAGTGGTTGTCAAAGGTCTGTACACGCAGGGAACTCTTCACCTTCCCTCAGGGGTCTGTTCCTTGTGGGAATGTGCCAACTGATGGATCATCGGTTAGCTGCTTACTCTGAATTGATTTGGGTCAGGGGAGGGGGCAGGATTTAAATCAACTAATACCCAGTAAATGCCTAGAAGAGAGCCAGGCCCATGGTAAATACTCAATAAGTGTTACTTAAAAAACCAACCAACCAACCCACCCACCCAGTAGTGGACTCAGATTTGTACTGGAACTATCTAGATTCTCTTTGGGAGAAAATGGGCCAGGGCCATGCTTTCAACTAGGTTTATTTCTTTGTGGCACTAATTGACCCCCGTGATTCTGAGTCCCCAGTTCTGGCCTCTTTTTCCACTTTCCCTTATCTGCTTAGCCTGGAACAGTACTCAACACCTGAGTCACTCCTAGTTTTTCATAATAAATAATTCCAGTTCCTTAATAAACCCCTTCAAAGGAGATTTATAAGAGAGATTTAGTACCTATACAATGTCCCTGGGCCACTGGACCGATAAAAACAAGTAGGGACAGGGGCGCCTGGGTGACTCAGTCAGTGAAGTGTCTGCCTTCAGCTCAGGTCATGATCTCAGGGTCCTGGGATCTAAGCCCACGTCAGTCTACCAACTCGGCAGGGAGCCTGCTTCTCCCTCTCCCTCTGTCCCTTCGCCCCGCTCATGCTCCCTCTCTCGAATAAAAAAATCTTAAAAACAAACAAACAAAACAAAAACACTAAGTAGGGACTGCCTCACATCATTTTTTGACATTGGGGAGCTTCCCCATACCAGATGGTCTTGACTGGGGCCCCGGAGGCCTTGGCCCCTGGACTTCAGATATGGTCAGGTCACTGGTACCACCTTGCATTGTTTAGACCCTGCTCTACCCCCAGTGGCCCTCAGTGTTCTGCATGTATATGTTCCTCCCCTCTTCCATTTATCCATGACACTGCCTACTAGGGTTCTTTCTGGAACTTGACAAAGCATTTACAAATTTTTATAGGGAAGAGACAAGAGCAAAGAATAGATAAGACTTTTTTTTTTTAGGATTTTATTTATTTATTTGACACAGAGAGAGTGAGCACAAGTAGGCAGAGTGGTAGACAGAGGGAGAGGGAGAAGCAGGCTCCCTGCTGAGCAGAGAGCCCGACGTAGGGCTCAATCCCAGGACCCTGCGATCATGACCTGAGCTGAAGGCAGATGCCCAACTGACTAAGCCACCCAGGTGCCCCAGATAAAACACTTCTAAAAAAGAAAAGATACCCTACCAGATATCAAGACTTATTATTAAGCAGTAGAAATTAGAACTGTGTTATTGGTGCAAGGCTATAAAAATATACCAGCAGGATAGAAGAAAGAAGCTAGAAACAGACCCACATGCATATACAAACATGACAGAGAAGGTATGACAGATAGGCAAGGTTGATGGCGGTCCATTCCATCAATGGTACTGAAAAATTGGTGTCCATTAATACGGAAAAAAAAAAGAAAATGGACCCTTACTACAAACAAAGATGAATTTTGTAAGATTATTTATTTGAGAGAGAGAGAGAGAGAGAGCATGGGGGGGAGGGCAGAAGGAGAGGAAGAAGCAGATTCCCCGCTGAGCAGGGAGCCTGATGACGCCTTTCCCAGGACCCTGGGATCACGACTGGAGCCAAAGGTGGACGCTTAACCGACTGAGCCACCCAGGTGCCACAAAGATGAATTTCTGATAGAATAAAAATTTAATTGTAAAAGGCACAATTTTAAAAATCTTTTAGAAGAAACTATGGAGTAAGTTTATGAACTCAGAGTAAGAAAGAGTATCTCCAATAAGCCGCAATAGGCAGAAACCATAAAGGAAATTTTTTTAAAGATTTTATTTATTTGAGAGAGAGAGAATGAGAGATAGAAAGCACAAGAGGGAAGAGGGTCAGAGGGAGAAGCAGACTCCCCGCTGAGCAGGGAGCCCGATGTGGGACTCGATCCCGGGACTCCAGGATCATGACCTGAGCCGAAGGCAGTCACTTAACCAACTGAGCCACCCAGGCACCCATAAAGGAAATTTTAATGCAAATGTCTACATTAAAGTTGTAAACTTCTGCTCATTAGAATTCACCTTAACAAGAGTGAAAAGGCAAGCCACAGTCTGGGAAAAAATATTTGTAACATATGTTAACTGGCAGAGGATTACGGTCTAGAATATATGAAAGACACAAATGGATCAAGAAGAAAGAGAAACACCCTAATAGTAAAAGCGACAAAAGAGATAAACAGGCATTCACAAATGGACAATAAACAAGTGAAAAACGCTCAACCTTTGATTTACAAAATGCAAATCAAATCTACCTGATTCATATCCACTAGGTAGGCAAAAGTTAAAAAGTCCAACAATAACAAATACTGGGAATAATGTGGAACAACCAGAACTCATATCTTATCAGTGTGAGTATAAATTGGTCCCAGTATAGGAAAACAATCTGGCATTTCATTGTAAGGGGCAAGGTAAGCACACCTGAAAACCCAGCAATTCTACACCCAAGTATATACTCTAGAGTCAGTCAGTTTCTCTCTCTCTCTCTCTCTCTCTCTCTCTCTCTCTCTCCCTTTCTCTCTCCTTCTCTCTCTCCCCATATCTGTATCATATCCACATTTATGTCTCTATGCCTGGAGACATTATACAAGAATGTTTCATGCCACATATTCAGAATAACCCACCCAATTATCCACCAACACTAAATGAACATGTAAGTTTCGTTATGTTCATTCAGCGAACGACTCTACAGCAGTGAAAATGAACAATAGGTACACACATGAGAATGGATGGATCAGTCAGTGCCTGGCTGAAGCCCCACCCGCCCCTCCAGGATGTCCTCCCTTTGGCCCCAGCACAGTGTCTCCCTAGTCCCTTACACACAGAAGCTTTCATCAAATTCAGTTGGGACTATTATTGATCAATTCCTTGAAAAAATGAGTTAGAGCAGATAAGACAATGAAATACTCCAGGCTTAAACATCTTATTTTAACTTAAAACATACAAATATGGGTTCATTTGCCAGTCTTTTGATGAGAAGTTTAGGCTTTTCATTTGGGCATGAGTTCCTCATCATCTTCCTTGCATCATTCCAGCTTTCCAAGGTGGAGCAAGAACACAGTCCCTTGAGAAGCCCAAGATCACAGGGCTTGCAACAGACCTGGTACCAGAACGACTTTGTGTTTCTCAGCACAGTGCTGAGCAGAAGAGTGGCCTATAAATTCAGTTGAACTGCACAGAGCTATTTGGAAGGGGGCCTGACAAGGGTTGGGATGGGGACAAAGAGGGTAAGCTGTAAGACGCAGGCAGGTGCCAAAGAAAACTTGACTTAAATTATCACGTTGCCTCTGGCGGTCATCCCCAGAGCAAGTACTGGGCACAGCTACGCGCACAAACACAAAGCTTCACACAGTGTCTGTCTCTTTTACCCGACAGCTCACTCTGGGACTTAATGCTCCTTTGGTGTGTGTGTTGGGGGAGTGGATCGGGGAGGCTGGGGAGGGGAGGAGGACACGGATGGTGAGGAGCAGACCTTGGCTTCCCTCCTGAGCTCAGCTTCCCCGGCATCCCTGGGCCCTTCTTTGTCCAGTCTGTGCTCCGAGGTCACAATCAAGTTTACACATATTTAAAAGTCTGCACTTGACCCTGGAATACTGGCAAGCTCCAGAGGAATTAGAGTTCATAAGTACAGTTTCCTAGGGCTGTTGATGCTTTGTGTATGAGCTTAGCAAGCGCCAAGGAGACAGTCAATATACATGTGTATGTGTGTGTGCATATGTGTGTATATATGTGTGTGTGTGTGTGTGTGCCCCCTCACACGTGATCTTTCCCCGACCTAGGCCAGGCAAGTACAGATTGCACAGGGAGTCAGGAAATACCCTTCCAGTTCATGGCTCCTAGAATTTTAAGGTGCAAATGCTGCTGTAGATTTTATTGTTCCCCATAAATATTATCTTGTTTCCCCGCACATGGGCTGTGCTCTCCCAGGCTTTGCAGGGGAGGCCATGCAAGTCCGGCCTGTTTGTTTTGGCCAGGACTGCTGAGGGATAAAGCAGGGCCGGCACTGGCCCTTCCCTGGCCCTTCCCTGGCCCTTCCCGGGGTGCTGGCAGCCAGCTGTGGGGGAACACGCAGCTGCACGGGGAGCGGGGGGAGATGGCCGGGTCCAGGCACAGCGGCTACAGAGGCTGGAGCAGGAGGTGGGGGGAGTGGTGAAGTAGAAACCCTTTAGCACTGTGTTTTCTCATCCTCCTGCCCACTCAGAGATCCTGGTTTCAGAGAGCTGGAGCGTGGCTGTACACCTGCTGCCTGGCAGGAAAAAGGGTGGAAATTCCTGAAGTACTCCTGATTAGTACTCCATAAGTATTAATCATTTATTTCCTGTTAGTATAATTTAGGTTCTTGAGAGATTTGGGCTGGGCAGGAGGAAGGCGTTCTTTGAGAACAAGGGTATTTAAAGCCTGGGTCAGAGGCTCAGATCCCTCTAGACCAGCCTCCCGATTTTATAGATATTCAAACTATAGCCCAGAGAGGTTTGCCGACTTGCCACAGGTCACACAGCTCATTTGATGGTACATATCATGAAGACTTTTTTTTTAAGTTTTTATTTTAATTCCAGTTAATTAACTTACAGTGTTATATTAGTTTCAGGTGTACAATACAGTAATTCAACACTTCCATATTCACCCTGTTTCAAACCATTAGTTTGTTCTCTATGATTAAGAGTTTGTTTCTTGCTTTCTCTCTCTCTTATTTTTTTCCCTTTGTTTTGTTTCTTAAATTCCACATATGAGTGCAAGCTTATGGTTTTTGTCTTTCTCTGACTGACTTATTTTGCTAAGCATTATACTCTCTAGCTCCATCCATGTTGTTTCAAATGGCAGAATTTCATTCTTTTTTATGGCTGAATAATATTCCATTATATATATCTCACATCTTCTTTATCCATTCATCAATCGATGGGCACTTGGGCTGCTTCCAGGTATTCGATATTGTAGATAATGCTGCTGCAGACATCAGGGTGCATGTATCCCTTTGAATTAGTGTTTTTGTATTCTTTGGGTAAATACCTAGTAGTGCAATTGCTGGATCATAAGGTAGTTCTATTTTTAACTTTTTGAGGAGCCTCCATACTGTTCTCCACAGTGGCTGCACCAGTTTGCATTTCCACCAACAGTGCAAGAGGGTTCCTTTTTCTCTGCACCCTCTCCAACACTTACTGTTTCTTGTGTTGTTGATTTTAGCCATTTTCACAGGTGTGAGGTTATCTTATTGTGGTTTTGACTTGCATTTCCCTGATGGTAAGTGATGTTGAGCATCTTTTCATGTTCTTTTGGCCATCTGGATGTCTTCTTTGGAAAAATGTCTATTCATGGCTTCTGCCCATTTCTTAACTGGATTATTTGGTTTTTGGGTGTGGAGTTTGGTAAGTTCTTTATAGATTTTGGATAACCCTTTATCAGATATGTCATTTGCAGATATTTTCTCCCAATCTGTAGGTTGCCTTTTCATTTTGTTGAGTGTTTCCTTAGCTGTGCAGAAGCTTTATATTTTGATGAAGTCCCAGTAGTTCATTTTTGCTTTTGTTTCCCTTGCCTCAGGAGACACATCTAGAAAGAAGTTGCTACAGTTGATGTCAAAGAAGCTACTGCCTGTGCTCTCTTCTAGGATTTTTATGGTTTCCTGTCTCACATTTAGGTCTTTATTCCATTTTGAATTTATTTTTGTGTATGGTGTAAGAAAGTCACCCAGTTTCATTCTTCTCCATGTAACTGTCCAGTTTTCCCAACACCATTTGTTGAAGAGACTGTTTTTTTTCCCACTGGATATTTTTTCCTGCCTTGTTGAAGATTAATTGACCATATAATTGTGGGTTTATTTATGGATTTTCTATTCTGTTCTATTGATCTATGTGTTTGTTTTTATGCCAGTACCATACTGTCTTGATGACTACAGCTTTGTAATATAACTTGAAGCCCAGAATTGTGATGCCTCCAGCTCTGCTTTTCTTTTTCAAGATTGCTTTAGCTTTTGGGGGTCTTTTGTGGTTCCATACAAGTTTTAAGATTGTTCGTTCTAGTTCTGTGAAAAATGCTGGTGGTATTTTGATAGGGGTTGAGTTAAATGTGTGGATTGCTTTGGGTAGTATAGACATTTTAAGAGTACTTTTCTTCCAATCCATGAGCATGGAATGCCTTTTCATTTCTTTGTGTTGTCTTCAATTTCTTTAATCAGTGTTGGATAGTTTTCAGAGTACAGGCTCTCACCTCTTTGGTTAGGTTTTTTCCTAGGTATCCTTTTATTTTTGGTGCAATGGTAAATGGGATTATTTTCTTAATTTCTCTTTCTGCTGCTTCATTATTGGTATATAGAAACAACAGATTTCTGTATATTAATTTTGTATCCTGTGAATTTTTTTTAAGATTTGTTTATTTGAGAGAGAGAGAAAGAGAGAGAGAGAGAGAGTGTGTGTGTGTGTATGGGGAGGGGCAGAGGGAGAGAATCTTCAAGCAGATTCACCACTGAGTGAGGAGCTGGATGCAGGGCCTGATTTCAAGAGCATGCAGTCCTGACCTGAGCCAAAACCAAGAGTTTGGCCGCTTAACCAACTGAGCCACGCAGGTGCCCTTGTATCCTGTGACTTTACTGAATGCATTTGTCAGTTTTAGTTTTTTGGTGGTCTTTCGGGTTTTCTACATAGAGTAGAATTTTGTCTGCAAATACTGAAAGTTTTACTTCTTCCTTACTGATATGGATTCCTTTTATTTCTTTTTGTTGTCTGATTGCTGTGGCTAGGACTTCCAGCAGTGTGTTGAATAAACGTGGTGAGAGTGGACATTCTTGTCTTGTTCCTGACCTTAGGGGAAAAGCTCTCAACTTTTCCCCATTAAGGATAATGTAGCTGTGAGTTTTTTGTAAGTGGCCTTTATATGTCGAGGTGTGTTCGCTCTAAACCTACTTTGTTGAGGGTTTTTATCATGAATCGATGTTGAACTTTGTCAAATGCTTTTTCTGCATTTATTGAAATGATCATATGGTTCTCATCCTTTCTCTTATTGATGTGATGTATCGCATTGATTTGCAAATATTGAACCACCCTTGCAAGCCAGGAATAAATCCCATTTGATCATGGTGAATGATTTTTTAAATATATTGTTGAATATTGAATAGTGAATATCGGTTTGCTAGTATTTTGTTGAGAATTTTTGTTCATCAGGGATATTGGTCTGTAGTTCTCATTTTTAGTGGAGTCTTTATCTGGCTTTGGTATCAGGGTAATGCTGGCCTCAGAGAATGAATTTGGAAGTTTTCCTTCCTTTTCTCTTTTTTGGAATAGTTTAAGAAGAGTAAGTATTAATTTTTCTTTAAATATTTGATAGAATTTACCTGTAAATCCATCTGGTCCTGGACTTTTGTTTGTTGGGAGTTTTTTGATTACTGACTCAATTTCTTTGCTGGTTATTGGTCTGTAAAAAATTTTCTACTTCTCCCTATTTCAGTTTTGGGCAGTTTATATGTCTCTGGGAATTAATCCATTTCTTTCAGGTTGTCCCAATTTGTTGGCATATAGATTTTCATAATATTCTCTTATGATTGTTTGTAGAAGTCTCTTTTTTTTAGAGGACTGACTCATTCAGAAAATTTTCACACTAAATGAAAAGCAAATTAGCAACTGACTTCTCTGTTTACTAGCTCTGGTCCTTTATGCAAGTCATTTTCCTTCCATGTCCTCCTCTATAAAATGGGACAAATAACACCTTTCAAGACCATTGAATGGATGAATAAGTTGACACGTGTTTGGAATCAATATCAAGCTCTCTCAGGGCTCAGTAAATGCTAGTTCCCTTTTGCTTCCGTCAGTATTCATTTTTTTTCCTTCCTGCCCTTTAAAATCCTTGTAAGAAAAAATAAAATAAATTCACACCTTATTTCATGGACAGGCTTAGCTCAAATCCCTATGGTAAGGCAATGTCAACAGAAATGTCCCAGGCAGCCCAGATATGTCAGTGGCATTGTGAATGGCATCCTGGGAAGGACCTGAGAGCAGAAGCTGAAGTGGGCCTGGGAAGTGGGGAGGGGAGTGGATTTACCGAGGGGAAAGGCTTCCAGATGGAAGGTCAGAAGAGACTCTCTTCCCAGTTAAAAGAAGAAATGTGCTAAAGGAGGGGAGGCGTCTGGGAGATGACAGTGACCACAAGAGAAGAGTAAGATGCTCTTCTCCCGAGAGGACTGGAACGCCATCTGTGGGCGTTGGATTAAGTAAGGAGGCCAGTGACGACTGAACAGCCCACAGATCCCAGGAGGGCAGCAAGCAGGGCAAGTCAGTGCTCCAGGGCAGGAATGGGAGTGTCAGAAAGGTGGGGGCTGCCTGGGGATGAAGTCCAAGGAGAGACACCTCCCCCCACCCCCTGCAACATCGTGAGCTGAGGAAGGACATGCCCAGCCCAGGCAGTGTTTGGCGGCATTGGCAGAGAGGGGCTTGCCAGCTTCATATACCAGCCACCAAATTAGGGATTCTAAAAACTGTTTTATGTTCATTACACTTCTTCTTACAGCTCCTGAGCCAGAGATGCTTGGCAATGGGAAGCAGACTACTTGATTTGCGTAATAGATATTTTCACATACAGCATACATAAAAAACAAAAACAAAAGTGTCATAAAATTTTAATCTGGTCTTTTTGTAGCAGCAGTGGGAAGCACAGAGTTTTCATCATCATGCTATCTCCTGTAGGATCTGTGGAACAAAACAGAACGTTCGCGGAAAAAGAACGTGTTACTGTTAAGCAAAATTGGACCGGGGGACCAATGAATGCAGACTCGAAGCACCTAGTGGGTGGCCCACCCCTCAAGCCCCATTGGAGCCTAATTCCAGTCTTGGAAGCTTTCCTAGCAGAAAGCTAGGTGGTGACTTTAGCGAAGTCTCCCCAGGCCACATCAGTTTGTGGAAGAGGATGCCATCGCCTTTGACCAGCAGGATCGCTAGATGCTCCTTTCCTCTCACAAATCAGCCCTGGGTAGTCTCCCTATTGTTGTGCACCTCTCCGCCATGGGGTGGCTCCACTCTGCAGCTTCCTGCCCACCACCCGAGACCCCAGAAGCCAGAGTTGAAATGCTAGGCACCAAGGTGGCACAGCCATCACCCAAATGCCCCCCACACTGACAAGGGGTCCCGAGGTACCAGCCCAGGGCAGGGGGTTAGCTTCCACCCAAAGGCGAGAGACGGATTTGCCAATTCTGGTTGCCAAGGATTTGAGGAGGGCAGCATCCAGTGGACAGATGGAAATGCAAACCAGGTACCATCCAACCCAGCCGTCTATGTGAAAGGGCACAGGACAGACAGAGGATCCATCTGGGGGCAAAGCAGCACAGCTGGGAAGAATTCCCCGAGCCCAAGAGCACCGCTCCAACCACTTTTTAAGAGGTGGGAGAAGGAGAGATGAATGTGATTTGGCTGGACAGCCCGTGTCCATTCAATGTTTACTGCCCTTGGCACTCACCCTAGATGAGAGTTCTTGTTCTCTCACTGATGCTACATACAACTCTTACCAGGGTTCCAAAACGAAGTTTAACATACACTCTGATGAAGAACTTGGATGAGTTCCTAGGACTCCACTAGGAGTCTAGGGCTATTTGTATGTAACATCACCACATCTCTTATCAGAGAAACTTGTCCTCGCCTCGCCCATCCCTGGCCGCCCTCTCTGCCTCAGGGTCCCCCTGCTTGGGGCAGATGGGCATGTGTCCCTGCAATCAGGCGAGCAAATCAAAAACAGAGCAGGTGAAGGGACAGGGCTGTGTTCTGTGAGCCAAAGATGAGGGTTGAGAAGGAGGAAGCCAGGGAGGTAATCCCAGGATAACAGTGGCTTCAGGCTGGCAAGCAGGGGTATGGTCATGAGAGAAATCTGGAACATGGGCTGGAGCCATGACCCTACCCAAGCTTTCCACAGTGGGAGGCAAGAAGAGTCTGCATGTATGGGCCTCCCTGGCCAGGCAAGCCCCAGGTGTGGGCCTCTCCAGATACCTCAGCTTTCCTATCTGGGGCTTCTGGGACTTCTTTCCAGAAGTGAGAACTTATTTAGCGTCCTTCTTAGTTCACGAAAGTAAAGCCTGGAGTTTGGGGACCAGTCATCAATCCTTAAAGTCCTTTTTGCCACTTCTCCCCAGAGGCCTATGAGGTCTGTCGTGCAAATAGGATCTTTAGGCTTCCCTCTTGTTCCTAAGTTCAGGATTTGGGATGTACCTTGCCCCACCTCAGACTTTTATTATTTGACCATGTGGCCATTTTCTTAAACTGCCAGTTAAATTTTTGATAACTATGGCATATAATATAGGTATTGTCACTCCAATTAAGTAGTAAGGCACTTTGTGTTTAAGTATTGAGGGCTTACTATGTTCTAGACCCTTTGCTAACTGCTTTATATAGCTGATGGCATCACATCTACATAACAGCCCTATGAAGTAGGTACCATCATTTATTATCCCCACTTTTTGGGGGGACGAGGTGAACAGAAATGTCAATAAAACTAGCCCAAGTTTCTGGCTCCTTGTGTGAGTTGAGCAAATCATAACCTCTCTGTGCCTTAGTCCCCTCATCTGTAAAATGGGATGAATATCAGTTCCTACCTGATAAGACTGCTATGAGAATTAACGGCAGTTATATTTAAAGTGGCCAGGACAGTGCCTGGCCCACACGTGTTCGTTAAATAACAAATGAACATCCAAATAGCAGAGCTGGATGTAACCCTGGTGATATGATTTCAGAGCACACATTCCTAACCACTACCCATGTTCTTGTTCATTGTGTCCTGTTCTGTTTCTTCTGAAAAGTTTGGCAGGGCTTTTGGTTTCCACTTTACAAAGACAGGGAAACTGAACTATGGAAGTTCAGGGCTACATGTGAACTTCTCTTCTGGAGAATTCCATGGTGACAGGTCATGTATTCTCATAGGCCAGGTACTGTTCTGAGCACTTTACACATATTAGGTCTTGTACTTCATGTACGGTCTTAGGAGGTAGGTACTGTTATCCATCCCATTTTGTAGATGAGGAAACTAAGGCACAGACCAGCCTGCTGTCATATCTATCCTCTAGCTGAGACCAACCAGTTCTGCTCCCAGGTCCTGGAGCAGGAGTTCTGGGCTGGTAACCCAGGGACTCAGCACAAAGATATCCCGCTGAGGGACCTACACCACCCCTGTCTCCCCTATTCTGCCTTGGACTATGACAAAGCCTTCCACTGGACCCGAGGTTTCAATAACTGCCCTGGCCTACCATCCATGGGTATATCAGACCTTCCCAGTCTGGTCCATTTCTCGGGTGACCAGCAGTCATAGTTTGCCCAGGAATGCCCCAGTTTTCAAGCTGAAAGTCCTGTGTTATGGGAAACTTTTCAGTCCTGGGCAAACCAGGTTGGTTGGTTACCCTGCACACTGCGTAAGCCGGTAGCCACTCTCTGACCCAGTGAAGCTTTGCTCTTGGTGCTTGGTAACCTGTGCAGCTTCCTATAGGTCTCCAGAGAATAACCTCTCCTCTCCAAATGATCCCTCAAATTGTCTTAATTTAGCAACAGCTGCATCACATTTTAAATCAAAAGAGCATAAGGTATAATAGGAGATCTTATTTTCCAGATGGAGGAGCTCCCTCAGGTTTACTTTTCTAAAAACACACTGATGGACCATAAGTCAGCAGTTTCCTCTGCGCCCTTCACACTTGTCCTACAAAGCTATTATTTTATTTTCCCTCCATGTTTCCATTCTCCCCAAACACTTCTTCTAATGATTTCCTTTCAGCCCAAAGCAAGCGGCAGAATAAAGAGACCTGGGCTTAGCATTAGGGAGACCACATGAGTAGAAGAAAGGACGTGGGCTTTGGAGGCAGAAAGACTGGGTATGGATCCTGTCTCTGACCTGTCATTTTATGTCTTTATGCAAGTTACTTGATCCCCCTGAATATCGTCTGTAAAAGGATCACATGAGAAGATCAGCGATGACGTCTGCAGAGTGACTCGCAGGGAGTGGGATGATGGACGCTGAATGGCTGATGGAAGATGCCACAGCTCAAGCCTGGAGGCCCCCATGGACTGGCAGAATCCTGGTCCTAAATCCGAGTTGAGGCACCCAGAGATGCTGCTGGACGACTGATACGTGCCTGATGTGGTCTCTTCGCCAGCTTCTTTTTACCTTCAATGGCAATTCCCTAGGGAAGCCATATTACAGTCTCAGGATCCTGTACTCCTTCATACTGCTTTTAACAATCTGAATTCAAAATTTAATTTCTGTCTTCCTCACCTGACCACAAAGTCCCTAAAGGCAGGGACCATGTCTGTCTCGTTCACTGTTGTATATTCAGCAGCCAAATCAGTGCCCAGCACACAGTGGGCGTTCAATAAATGCGTGTTGCGTGAAATGAAGGAATGAATCAAATGACCATCCAAGGTACTGGGGAAAGACCGAATTCTGTAAGGTGGGTTAGGCAGCAACGCGCCACTAGATGGCGCTATTACCCTGCGTGTGAACTATCCAGCGGGTTTTCTCACACCAAGTATGGGTGGCAGCCTCAATTTCCATTTTGAATTGAAACGATTATGCTGGATTATAACATCTGTCTTTTTTCTCTTTTAAGATTTTATTTTTATTTATTTGACAGAGAGAGACAGACACAGCAAGAGAGGGAACACAAGCAGGGCGGAGTGGGAGAGAGAGAAGCAGGCTTCCCGCCGAGCAGGGAGCCTGATGCGGGGCTCGATCCCAGGACTCTGGCATCATGACCTGAGCCGAAGGCAGACGCTCAATGACTGAGCCACCCAGGTGCCCCTATGATATCTGTCTTTTATTGAGCATCACGGCAGGCAATTTTACAATATATTTTCTACAGTTCTGACAATAACCACAGGATAGAGTATCTCATTTTACCGATGAAGAAATGAATTCCCAGTAATTTTAAGTAACTTTTCTAAAGATCCACAGCTGAAGGCCCTGATGTGTTTGGCCTCCAACCCTGTGTTCTTTTCAGTTTACCCCCACGGCTTCCCCTCCAGCAGTCTGATGTAACCAATGAATAGCCTTCCCACTGTGATAGGTACCCACCCTTCCCCCCCTTTTGTCCTCACAGCTGGTGGTTTGTCACATATCCGATCACTATCCACACAGCCTTTGCTTTCTAAAAGGTCAGCTTACAGGGAGGGGAGATGACCCGCAGAACAGACTCAATGTTTCTTAGACCAGAGGTTTGATTTAAGTCTTGAGCTCATGGATGGGTTAGGTGTAATGTTCTGAGGAAGGAGGAAATAACCTTCAATTTATCAATCAGTCATCAATAGTTCTTCACTCAGCATCTGTGTTGCACACGCAGGGTTACGATCTGGTTGGGCGTATAAGACATGCATGTATGGGACGTAATACACTGCCATACGCAGGTGCCTTGTGGAGATAATATACAATAAGAGCACTAGGCATTCAGAGGCCAGAAGGATTCCTGTGACTGGGGTGGTCACAGATCTCAAAGTCAGGCTTGACCTTCACAGGAAATGCATTTTGGGAGATAGGGGGCAAGTAAACTGGTCTCTCTCTACAAAAGGTGTGGACCAAGGACCAGCGGGGGTTTGACACCACCTAGAGCTTGTTAGAAATGCAGAATCTCCGATCTGGCTTCAGATCTCATGAACCAGAATCTGCATTTTAACAGGCTCGCCAGATGATTTGCACACATTAAAGACTTTGGGGGACCAAGTATTTGTATTTATATGTTCCTTTAAAATGAAGTAATACTCTAAAACACTCTTTAATTTCACTGTTTAGTTTTAATTTTGGACTTAGCTTTTCTCCTACAAGAATGGTACTAAATATTCTTAAACTTCTGCCATTCCTCTCTACAAGAACCTATGGAGATTCCTACTAGCTAAATTTTCTGGGGCCTGGTGATTTACTAACTGGAAGGAAAGTTCTTATCCAAAGCACTTTTCCAAGTATTTGTGCAATGAGAATTGCTCAAGAAACTAGGCCTTGAAAAATCCTAAAGGATTTTTTGAATCAAATCACTAAAGGAAGTTTACCTTATGTTCAATGCAATTTTGGTACATTCTAGTTCTTTGCAGATGGTTAACCTGTGTATGGCATATGATGAAACCATCATACTGGATCAAGTCTCATCAGGCCACTCCCTACCCCCTTTCACCTATCATTCTGTGTAAATGAAAGTTGTCAGAATGTAGAATCCGTGATAACTGTGATAAAGTTAGACACGTAGACACTAGCATATTGACAATACTTGAGTTCCCATCTCAATAAGAAGTGATGATGCCCCGTGTCTAATTGTGGCCCTATTTCTCTTCTTCACTTGTGGAAGTTGGATGAGTCCATTCAGAAAGGCAGCCTGGTATATAGAAAAAGAGCATGAGACAGCTAGGTGAGACCACATGGGCTCTGGTCTGACATGCATGAGCTGTGTAGTGTCACCTCTTCAGGTGTCTCTTCCCCGGGCGCCTGGGTGGCTCAGTTGGTTAAGTGACTGCCTTTGGCTCAGGTCATGATCCTGGAGTCCCGGGATCGAGTCCCGCATTGGGCTCCCTGCTCAGCAGGGAGTCTGCTTCTCCCTCTGACCCTCTTCCCTCTCGTGCTCTTTATCTCTCATTCTCTCTCTCTCAAATAAATAAATAAAATCTTTGAAAAAAAATAAATAGGTGTCTCTTCCCCATCTATCCCCTGGGAGGTGGAACCAGGTAATTGCTAAAATTCCTTCCTGGTTTAGCATTATATGAGCCTAGTTAACTAGGAGTTAGAGCATGGGTAGTTATTCATTAAACTCAGATTATATACCCCCAAATAGAAATGGCCCACGTTGTCTTTACTTACAGATATAAAAGTTGAGAAGGCTGGTTACCATAGCAATTCACCTTCACGGAGTCATTTTATAAGTTCGATTCTGTAAAGTGACAATATTATGTACTGGCACCTGCAAACTCCCTAATGTTTCCCTTGCTTCCATTCTTGCTCCGGGCTATGGTGCCAAGAGTTGTCCTAATCTGGAGAAGCAATCAGAGTTCTCAAGCTGCCTTTCGGTCTGCTAGAACAGAAGGTGCTGACAGGGTGGGAGGAAAGGCAGGCCTCCTTTCAGTTTACTAATTCTGCAGCCGCCCTTCACAAACGCCAGCAAATATTTTGCGATGTTGCAAGGTGTTACGAGAAGTGAAAAGCAAGCTGTGATTCAGCTGGTATGAAGACTTCGCAAATAAAAAAGAGTGATCTGTTTTGCAGCAAACTATTATTTCTGCCAGAGCCCACAGACTGGAATACTAAAAGAGGTATTTCTGCAAGACACTGCCATCATACATAGTGGGTTTTCCAAATAAGACCAATTTCAAATTCATTGGCTCAGCAGGCCCCCCCACCCGTGGCCCTCAGACCCCTGGGAGCTGTGGGATTACCTCAAGGGGTGTGCATGTTCTTTCTGTAGACTGGAAATATGCTCATCCACATGGATTGTGTCTCAAATATGCGTCAATGTTGTAATGAATAAAAGAAATTAACTTACAATGTTACTAAATATATCTTAGCCTTTTGTTATGTAGTTTCTTAATCAACTGACGCTAAAATTAGCGTTAGTTTCATGTTTAACTTTAAGAAAAAAATTTTTCTTCGTGTTGAAATACAGCTTCACACTTGTCAGATCACTTGACTTGATCCTGGTTCAGAGAATATGGACACCTTACCAGTAGGAGAGACCCTTTCCTCCAGTTATTGGCTTCAGTCTCAAGACGTATGTGGTTAATATATTCACAATTTGGTTTCTAAAACCTGAGAACCTGTTAGGAAGCCATTTAAATGGTTAGTTGAGCACTGCTCCTCTCAGAGAAATGTCATCTGAGAATATAAGCTATAAGCAGTGGGTACATTTCTTAGGCCACAAATTTATAATAAGAAATATATGCTAATTTTTATTTCTAGCTGCCATCTCTCTGCATTATCAGAAATTTAATCTGAGTGAGCCTGTAGATTTTCACCTCTTCTTTTCCTGGGATTGTGTCTAGTTTCTGGGAGGGCCTTATGAGGTGCCACAGTATGCAGTGATGTTGGCGGGGAGGCAGTGGAGGCAGTAAGGAACCTGGTCCCCATGTCATCCTTCCACACCGGTATCTATTGAACCATACTGTTTCGTGACCTCTTCAGGTCCAAGAGCACCGTCCGTTTCTCCAGCGTCCTCTTAGGCACAAGGAGATGTGCTTCCATGTGGCCTTGAAGACTTTGCAAGCCTGCGAAGGGGCCCTTCAGTGGGGACCCACCATGTACCCATTTCTTTTCTGAAGTCTTTTTTTTTTTTTAAAGATTTTATTTACTTGCCAGAGAAAGAAAGAGAGCACAAGCAGGGGGAGCATCAGACAGAGGGAGAAGCAGGCTCCCCACTGAACAAGGAGCCTGATGCAGGACTTGATCCCAGGACCCTGGGATCATGACCTGAGCCAAAGGCAGAGACTTAACTGACTGAACCACCCGGGGCGCATCCCATCTTTTCTGAAGTCTTGCAACCTTCCTGAGGCTCTGCTGAGGATACAAGAAACATGTCTTCTCTATTCCCAGACCCCATAAAAACATCTGGGATTGCACCACCTTCCCTAGGTGAGCCTGTGGAGTAACACACAGGACCCAGCATTGATGTCTTTGCTCTTGGTATTTGCCCAGGAATTTACTTCATCCCCCTCCAGGCACAGAGAACTCTTTTCTATCCTCATTAGCTTTTCCTCCAAATATTTTGTCTATGCTGCTAGGTTTTTTCTTCTTCTTTCTCCTAAGGGCAGTTTCTGGAATCAAAAGCCAGGAAGACACGCTTCTTTCTCTGCCTCTTGCTGTCACATCCCTCCTCTGAGATAAGAACCTTGAACTAGGCCAGCAGCCTGAATGAGGGGAAGGAAGGAGGAGAGTAAATACAGGGTAAGGGATCCGCTGATATTATGCTGCCACATCAATAAATTAATATGGCTTTCATGGGTCCAGGGCCTGCAAGAGAGGAAGTCAGCCCTAAATGAAATCAGATACTGAGCAAAAAGTGAACTTTGATAGAATAATTAAAATAAGACCTCCAGCACCAGAGCAGTTTTTCTATAGGCTCTTCACATCTTGTGCAGGGTGGAAGCCAGAACTAAGTGAACTTTAGACATGATATTGAAATATAAAGGGATCTTCTTTAAGGATGGGGTGAACGATGAACTCCACAGTGGCACCAGTCCAACCGGGGTGTTGGGAGAGGAAGGGTAGGCTGGGAAGAAAGGGGCAGCAGCTGCACACCTTGAGGCTCTCTCACTCATGCCCTTTCTAGAACTTCCCTGCCTCTGGAGCTGTTGGTAAGGCAGTTGTCTCTAACTCCGGTGTTCCTGCTCCAAGCAGATCTGAAGTCCCTTCATTCACTCAAAACCATTGACTTCCTACGCTGAGCTGCATTCTGGGGAACAAGTAATCCTATTTTGGTCTTGGTGAATTTATCTAAGTCTCTTATTGAACAACAAAAAAGACATGGCCTCTGGACTTAAGGATCTCATAGTTTAGTTGGGGGAGGGAGTTGCCCAGGGAAAGACAAGCAAAGGGGCGATCTCTCACTGAGGTGTCAGAGGAGGCTTCTGAGTAGGGCAGGAAGGTAGAACTTGAGAGGAACCTCAGGGCTCTGGGGGCAGGGCAAGCTGTGACAGGTGCCGCTTACACGCTTACATGGGAGGAGGCCAGGGGAGTCCCGCTGGTCTGGCTCAGACACAGCCCCAAATTTCCAGAAGCAGTGATGGCTATACATTTCAAATTTGGTAATTATGAACACACATTTTTTCTCATTCAAAAGAGCTAACTGCTGCATGACTAGGTAGGAAGATTCTATTTCCCTGTTTCTCAACCCGTGCTGTTTGAATTAGGAGCCTAGGGGAGGAACACAGGGGGTGGAGGTTCCTTCACAATGCAAAAGCCACAAACGCCCTCCCCCTCTCCTCTTGGAGAGAGAGTGGCAGCTGACTCTAAAGATCCTATATCGCAGGCAAAAAAGAGTTTGTTGGCAAACCACGTAGGAGGCACCAGAGTGATAAATCAGAGCTTTTGCAGCAATGTATTTTTATCACTGCTTGGCTAAAGCTCACTTGTTCCAAGTGGGCTGATTAGCTAAGTATGCTCCTCTGAGTATGGAGTGAGCTCCTTGAAAATACAGGCTTGTTGCAAATGATTCATAAAGATACCAGGTTAACATTTATTTTATAAAAGGAGGATAGTGTAAGAAGGTAGGAGGCTCTTTGGCCCACTAACTCATGAAATAGGATTCTGTTTCTCCAGCTGTGAAGAGTGAAAATTAATATCCCATTTGAGGAAACTCAATCACATCATCTAAAGGCTAACTCCATGTTATGGTAACAAATTAAAAGGCTGCATTTGGAGAAAGGTCCCGACATTCCAGATCACACAGGAAATAATTATATAGTATTATTTTTGAGTGCATGTAGCAAGAAAATATAATCCTTGAGTAAATAACCAGAACAGGTTGAAGACGTGTGTGTGTGTGTGTGTGTGTAACTGTAAACAACGATCAAATTACTTAATTGTTTAGTTCATAAATGTATACTAATATGTGCTTTTGTTTATGCCAATAAGATAATCTTTAGAGATGTCTGAGTGACTTCTGGCCTGAAATTTAGTCCACAAAGTGATTATGGAATTAAGGAACAATAGAAATGGCTTGGGAAAGCATGGTCTGATTACTGTGTAGCCACTAATCTTTTACATCAACCTGAGGTTTTCAAAAAAAAACGCAGATCATTTCTAGAGCTATCTAGAACAGGGGTCAGCCGACTCTTTCTTAAAGGGACAGACGGTAAATATTTTAGGCTTGTCACTCTGCCATTGTGCACAGAAGCGACCACAGACAACCTGTTAATGAACGGCTCTGGGTGGGTTCCAATAAAACTTTCTATATAAAAATAGGTGACCGGCCGTAGGGCCAGGGTTTGCTGACCTTTCATCTCGAACAACCGCAGAGATGTTGAAAAACTGAGTTCATGTGGGAAAGCTAGGAGTTCCGTGGAGCTCCACAGCAGACCGATTCCTGTCGGGATGTGAGGTGAGGCCGGCCAACTGTGCCCCTTACCGGTAAACACTGCATAAGGAGGCCCGGAGGAGGACTGCCTGGTGCAGTCAGAAAGGCCAGCTGACTCGTAGGCAGCGCCCTGGTGCTGGATTCAGGAAGAGTTGCTAGTCTGTGTGCAAACTACGTACACAGATGGAGCACGCGCACTCGGCCAATCCCACAGTCTTCACACTTTACCCCCCACAGCGGCTCTGTGAGGTAGCAAGAGGGTTCTGGAGCTGACCACACCTTCAGAAGGTAAGATTAGACCCCAAAGAGTTCCAGCTTCTCTTCCAGTTCAGAGTCATTAAGACAACTGTTTCATTTGGGCAGGTCAGTTCTCCTGCCATATTCCTTGTTGCTGCTGAAAGACTATCACTGTGTAACCACTCTGTTCCTGACCCGGCCTCTGTCACAGCTGGTGGCTCGGGTATGGGCAACTTGTGCCCTGGCTTGAAAGGTGGAGCTGGCTCCTAATTCTCTTCCATACCTTCGAATTGAGACCAGAGGGAAGATGCCCTTGGTGGCAGGGATGTAGCCAGAAAGCTTATATGGGGCTCAGAGGCTGGAAGGGCCCCATGTGGGCCTTGTACAGGATAAAGAAAGGGTTTCAGCTTCTTTCCAGTTCTGTGATCCACAAGGCCTGTCTGTTCATCAGGAATCCTATTCCAGTGAGGCCACTCTGTGGATTTATAATCGCCTCCCTTTCCCTTTTCTTGAGTTGCATTCATTGGATCTTTTCTCAATAAATCACACGGTGCTCTAGGAGGCACGTTTCCTGCCACAACTAAAGCTGTATGTAACACATTTTAGGTCTGCCATCCATGAATGTAAGAGTCTATGGGTTCTATACCAGCTGCCAGTAACAAATAACAATCAAATTCTTCTTATCAACAACTTTTCAAATTCTTCTTATCAACAACTCCAAAAATGGAGGAAAGCCTCCATTCCCATCCCTCCACTGTGGCCTTGTACTTATCACTCGTATCTGGATTTCGGCCCCAGTCTCCTAGAAAGCTCCTTTGTCTCTACTCATTCCATAATCTTTTTTTTTTTTTTAAGATTTTATTTATTTATTTGACAGAGAGAGAGACACAGCGAGAGAGGAAACACAAGCAGCGGGGAGAGGCAGAGGGAGAAGCAGGCTTCCCACGGAGCAGGGAGCCCGATGCGGGGCTCGATCCCAGGACTCCGGGATCATGACCTGAGCTGAAGGCAGACGCTTAACAACTGAGCCACCCAGGTGCCCCTCATTCCATATTCTTGTCCATCTGTTGTCAGAGCTGTTAGATTAATTTTTACAAACCTACTTTCATCCATCACGTCTCAGATGAAAAGTTTAAAGAGCTTCCTTACTGCCTTCTGGATTTGGTCTGATCTCTTCAAACCAATATTTTAGGCTTCCTAATCTGGCCCCACTTTATTTATTATATTCATATCTCTCATACCCTTCAACATGAACTTCAATTTCAGCCAGGTCAATCTCACTCTTCATTCTCACTTCTATGACTTTGCTTATTTTTGTCCCTACCACTTCTCCTATTAATTAGAATATCTCCTCCCTGTATCAAAATCTAATTATATTATCTCTAACAAATAGAAATCTAATATTATCTGTAAGAGAAGGGAAGGGGTGGGAAGGAAATGAGGCTGCCTCTGTCCCCTTCCACCTGATAGCCACATTCCAAAGTAATAGTTAATGTCTGGTGACCATTAGAAACATGACAAAACTATCAGAAGTATGTGAAATTGAAGCTTCCAGATAAGGATGACAGAATGAAATACACATCTAATTTTTATCATTTTCAACCTCCCCATGTAAAACTACATTAACAGTATTTGGGGGGGTGGCATAAATCCCAAGGATAAAGAGTGAAAGATGATACCAAAGGAATTAAATTTTAGAGGGTAGAAAGCAGACAGATGGTAATGGACTTGGCAGACTTGAAAGACCAAACTGTAAACTGACATTAAGTAAAGATAAAAACAAATTCAATATGCACTCCAGAATCCTCAAAAGACTCAAGGATCAATGGCACCTGTGAAAGGGCGTGAATTGGGATGTTAAATTAAGGAAGACTGGTTGAATGGAGGCTGAGGATCAGGAAGAGTCTCAGATCTGCCCTTCCCCCATTCCATATCACTAGTTGATTGCTCCTCCCACGCGCTGGCCAAAGTCTGGAGGTTTAGGTTCCAGAGATGGGAAAACAGATGGTTTCTAAATGAAGGAACACCAGTCACAGCTGAGGGTGGGTGTGAAGTGTTTCAAACAGGAGAGTATTGAAGGCTCCCTGCTCTCTTTCCACTTTATCCTTCAGGCCAAAGAAATTGAAGGACAATTCTGTGGAGAATATGACGATCTCAAGAGGAAATATCTAAAGATACTGACTTTAAGAGTCCCCTCTCAAACAACCTAGAGAGGTCATCCTACATTAGTGATTCTCAACTAGAGACATATGGCAATGTCTGGAAATAGTTTTGATTGTCACAAACCTGGTGGCAGGGGTGCTATCGGCATCTCGTGGGTAGAGCCCAGGGGTGTTGCTACAATGCACCATAAAGCCTCCCACAACAGAGAATTAGCCAGTGCAAAATGTCAGTGGTGCCACTGTTGATAAACTCTGCCCCACATGAAATTCATGGTCAACTTGCCCATCAACACAAGCAACGTTTCCAAAGTCTCCTACTCTATTATGAGAACAGAAAACAAAAACAATGGCCAGACAACTGAGGAAGACTTCTAACAAGGAAGATAGGGATGTAAACAAACAGATAAAAGCAACTGGAAAAAGGGGTGCCTGGGTGGCTCAGTTGGTTGTGTCTGACCCTTGATCTCAGCTCAGGCCTGATGTCAGGGTTGTGAGTTCAAGCCCCTCCTCACTGGGGCCCAGCGTAGAGCCTACTTAAGACAGACAAAAAAAGCAACTGGAAAAAGGGACTCTATAGGAAGAAGAAAACTCTAAAAAACTGTATTTGATTTCCACTTATGACCATGATTAGTCAGGACCAGATTTACCTTCCTGCTCTAAACAACTAGAAAACTGGACAAGATTTAGAAAACTGTTTTCCAGTATTGGATAACAGGCAACTCGGGACTTCCTTTCACATCTAAGTTCTGGATTTGACTTTTTTTTTTAATTAAGTTTTTTATTTTAATTCGAGTATAGTTAACAGTGTTATATTAGTTTCAGATGTACAATATAGTGATTCAACAATTCTATATATTATTCAGTGCTCATCATGATAAGTGTCCTCTTTCTGGATTTGACTTGTGTATAGGGATCCAGTTTGAATTTACTGAAGAATTTCCCCACTGATTTACAATGCCACCTTTCCATACAGGGATTCATCTACTCCTGGTCTGTTTCTGTCTTTGTGCTGGTATCATACTGCATTAATTCTTCACAATGTTGTTGGAAACTCAAATCCAACTGTCTGATCTTTAAGTTGCTAAAACTACAAATCTATCAGCATGACAGAAAATTAAAAACCAAGAACACTATTGCCATCTGGTGGAGAGATCTACCATTACCACATCTAAATGAGACCGCCGTGACTCATCTCCTCACTCCATTTAGTCGACGAGTCTGAAAAATCTTCCTTTATCAGTTCTTTCTAATCTGTCCCTTCACTTCCATTCTCCTGGTATCTACACCTTAGTCTACTTCCTACTTTGCTAGGATTGTTGCTTTTGAACCAGCCCCTCTCTTTAGTCACTATTCTTTCAATACTTTTCTTGTTCCTATTGTCACACCTTATAATTTACATTAAGTTGATGGGTCACTTATCAAGTTCTTGCTTACAAGAAAACATTTTGGAACCAGTAACAGCAGTCTGACTAGGGACAGACAGAGAGAACAAAGTAGAGGCTCGATAAATATTAGCTGAATTGAAAAAAGTTATTTAGTACCATTTGCTCATTTGCCAAATTTATTTGGGAGGTGGCATAGGCACGTTTCCAACCTTTCTTTTTCCTTCTATAATACCAGACTGATGAAAAATTCGCATGTGTAATTTTTCTGTGGGCTTACCTAAAAAAATTAGTTTTAATTGCAAAATGCATGACCCATATAAAAAAATTCAGAGTTCTGCAAATGAGTGACTCTATGGATGATGTTGGGAGCCAGGGTTCTCACTGAGGAAGAAGATACAAGTATGGAATGGGGGAAGACAAGGAAGAACCCAGTGGGGCTGAACTGGAGTTGGAGGTATCAGTAAAACTTGTGGTTTCTAGTATCTGTGTTTCTTAGCTCTTTCTGTTGAAGGGGCCTAGACTCAATGGCAACCCAGCAGAGCCCAGACCTTAGCACCCAAACACCATTCTCCATTAAGAGAAACTAGGGATTGTTGGAGAAATGGCTGCTCCCAGGGCTGGGTAGGAAAAAATATACGATAAACTTGAAACATCTTGTGCTAGAAAGTAAGGAATTCTTCAAAAAAGGATGAGAACATGTCTTAAAGACCCAGGAGCCACCTTGAAAGGTCTCCCACTGGTCAAATGTGGGATAACTTTACATCAAAACAAGTGAGAGTAACAGAACTGAATAAAATAGCAATCCATGAATTCATGCTAAGTTGGAAAATGAAAGCTTTTCCTTACAGCAGTATGCCAACTAATAAATGTAAAAGGAATGGTAGAATTGGAAAGCCATTTGGCAACTCTCAGGGGTAACAATTCATCCAAGAAACATCACTGGACGCTAAAATTAGTATGTGAAAGTTTGCTGAGAAACAGAATATGTAGTCTCAAAGTATCTCCTTACAAAATGCTTAACTTAATGGAAAAAAAAATATTAACTTTACAGTGAAGAAATCTAGCAGACACCCCCTAAAACCAGCGATCCAAATCAACTCCTGGTAATGGAACAACCGACACCATGGTAAGATGTGCTGAAAAAGACATAGCATCACTTCTATGATATTCCTGCCAACAATGGGTGAACTCAATCTAATTGTGAAGGAATATCAGAAATAACTCAGATTAAGGGAGAATTTATAAAATAATTGACCTATGTGTTTCATGACCTTGACACTTGTGAAACACAGATTGAAGAATTGTTCTAGATTAGAGGGAGACTACAGACATGGCAACTAAATGTACTGTGTTATCCTGATTTGGACCCCGGACTTGTTTTTTGTTTTAACAAAGGCCATTACTGGGACAACTAGCGAAATATGGAAAAGATTAGGTAATAGTATTGTATTAATGTTAATTTTCTGTTTTTGATAATTGTGCTATGGTTATGTAGGAAAATATCCTGGTTCTTAGGAAATACACAAGTATTTGTGGTAGAAGGGCATCGTATCTGTAACTAACACTCCAATGGTCAGAAAAAAAGCATTTATTCTACACAGATATCTGTGCTGATAAAGGGAAATCTCTCCCTTATTGTCGGATGACAATTAGTTAATACAGAGAGAATGATGTAGTTAGAAAATCACAGTTTTGTAAACATCACAGTAAAAAATGTTTTCAGGTAAGAATCATCAAAGGATGCTAAATCTGTAAGGGGCAGGTTTATGAGGAATAGAATATCAACAGGGTCTCAAAAGTTTCTCCTCACAAATTATCTACTAATTGCAAAAGGAAAATTAGTAACTATACAGTGGAGAAATTGGATGACTTCTTATTCAGTTGATCAAAATGGACATCAATATGGGGCAAAGGGATATTGCTGAGTCTGGATGTGATGCTGGGAGGCCAAGATCACTCATAGCATTCTAGCTCATACTGCATAACCCAAATCTAACCACAAGGAAACAACACAAATACCCAAACTGAAGGAAAATCTTTATTTTACCTGTCCTGTATTCTTCAATAGATCAATACTACAAAAGACAAAGGCTGAAGAACCGTTCTAGATGACAGAATCATGAGAATCTAACATATGATCCTGGACTAGATTCTGTAGCTGAAAAAAAAAATTACCAGTGGAACTACTGAATTGGAATAGGGGCTGTAGATGAAAATTCTATCACTGTTAAATGCCTGAATTTGAGAACTGTACCTCGTGTGCTTTTTTTTTTTTTAAAGATTTTATTTATTTATTTGAGAGAGAGAATGAGAGAGCATGAGAGGGGGTTGGGTCAGAGGGAGAAGCAGACTCCCTGCTGATCTCTCCCTGAGATCCCGGGACTCCAGGATCATGACCTGAGCCGAAGGCAGTCGCTTAACCGACTGAGCCACCCAGGCGCCCTCGTGTGCTTGTTTTTGTGAAGAACATCTGTAACATTAAAGGTGAAAAGGTAGGTCTGCAATTTACTCTCAGATGGGTCAAGAAAAAATATATAACAAGAGATAGAAGATGGTAAACCAAACAGAGAAACATTAAAAAAGAAGTAAAAATGCAGAACAATGTAGGCTTCTTCTACTTAAAATTCTCAGAACATATACATGTATGTGCATTAAATACATATATTTCTAGGACACTATAATTAGTAGTCCCTTGCTCCCCCATGTAAGGGAAATAGGAGCTAAAATATATTAGGTGGTTGGCATGAGGGCAAAATGGTTAAGTCTTCTTTTCTCAACCTTCAGTTCCATTCCACGGAGAAGTTTTTTCTTATATGTGCACACAAGCTTCTGCACATGTGTAATTCTTACATCATTTTGATGGTTGCATAGTCTATGAATGAATGTACTTAAAGGTGTTCTACTGGTATTTGTTTCTAATATGTATATTTTAAATACGATCACATTTTAAAAAATGTTTTCATTTTTATATTTACTTTGATAAAAGCTATTTGGCCTTAATTCTGTTACAGTTTTTTGTTTTTTGTTTTTTTAGAGGCGGGGAGAGAGAGAGAGAGAGAGAGAGAGAGAGAGAGAGAGAGAGAGATGGGGAAGGGGCAGAGGGAGAGGGAGAATCTTAAGCAGGCTCCACCCCCAGCACAGAGCAGTCTCAGGGCTCTATCTCATGAGACTGAGATCATGACCTGAGCCAAAACCAAGAGTTGGATGCTTAACCGACTGAGCCACCCAGGCATACCTTATAGTTTGTTTTTATGCCTTCTTTTAAAAAATATTTTATGTTGGGCGCCTGGGTGGCTCAGTTGGTTAAGCGGCTGCCTTCGGCTCAGGTCATGATCCTGGAGTCCCGGGATCGAGTCCCGCATCGGGCTCCCTGCTTGGCAGGGAGTCTGCTTCTCCCTCTGACCCTCCCCCCTCTCATGCTCTCTCTCTCTCTCTCAAATAAATAAATAAAATCTTAAAAAAAAAATAAAAAAAATAAATAAATAAAAAATATTTTCTGTTCATGTTTTATTTGGGGATTTTCCTTCTCATTTGCAACTTTTATTCAATTTATGCCATATTATTATTTCAATAATATAAAGATTTATAATGCTTAGAGTCTATCCTGAGTATAATACTAGTGAAAATCTTCATGGAGGAACTTGAGTCTGGCCAGTAGATCATTTCTGGAAGGAAGTTATGCAAGGCATGAATATGAAATGTGAGTTGTGGAAGTCTAAATCCCAGCTGATACCTGAGAAATGTACTTTCCTAAAGTCAACCAACCCAACTTTTAACAGATCTGGGCCACTCTCTAATTGGATCCTATTATGGGTTCCTTGTGTTGATTTTAATGAAAAATCCTTAATCGATTAAAGTGCGAGGAGATACTCTCTGCTTTCAGAGCTATTTTTGTTATATTTTGCATCATCCTTATGATCTTTCTGGGTAAGAGTAACAATGTATCCTAGAGAAATACTATTTTAAAAACCTTACAGATAAACAGTTAAAACTTTACATACTTTCCATAATAATTTTAAAACAAATAGAAATGTAGTATCTATACAATGTGTATCATCATGTTATCTATCCTACATTTTTTTTAAAAGATTTTATTTATTTATTTGACAGAGACAGAGAGAGCACAAGTAGGCAGAGTGGCAGGCAGAGGGAGAGGGAGAAGCAGGCTCTCTGCTGAGCGGGGGAAGCCTGATGCGGGGCTCGATCCCAGGACCCTGGGATCATGACCTGAGCCGAAGGCAGCCGCTTAACCGACTGAGCCACCCAGGCGCCCCTATCCTACATATTTTATAGTGATATGTATTTATACATACTGCGCTTGCAATAGGAAATACGTTTTTGGTTTCCATAGTAGGCTGTAAGATTCAAAAGCAGAAGTCCTAAACCTCTAAAGGCAGCATAAGAAAAATCTTTATTTGAACCTCAAAGTTGTCTTTTAGCAGTCTGTGTCATATATAAAAGAAGAGTCAAAATGTTGGTTTTGTTCTATTTATTTTTGGTGGGTGGGGAGGGGCGGTAAAAAAAAAAAAAAAGCTTGGTTTTTGCTTCCAGGAGCTTTCCTAAAGAGTAGTAACTCATTCATTACACATTCCCATGGATGACATGTTTTCTTGGCTTTCATGACAGTTTGAATTCAAGGTAATGTGCATAAAATGTATTTTTTGAAATTCAGTGTATTCATTTAGACACACATGGGGTGACCCTTGTGTTCTCATTCTCATACAAAAGGTATTGGCACTTTGGCTTCAAGAACAAATAAAAAGTATCATAAATACAACTTGTGATTTGGGTCTGGGCTAATGACTAAGGAACTATTCAGCTATAATGGTCTTGGATATTTCAATGCCCTGTGAACCTACAGTTAATAAAGAGACTGCTGATTCTAAAAACTATGCCACCAACAAGGGAATGAAGGAAGAGTTATAAGTCTGATGCAAAGTTCAGAGCAAAATATCAATCAATAATCTCCTCACTTTTGCGATATCAATAACATAGAAAGTGAGGATAAGAATTACATGAATAGTGATAAACATCTACAGAAATGGGAAAATATTTTTCATTAAATTTGCCACTTATTCTAGTTCAATAAGATGCTTGTGAGGAAAAGAAATAAGGCAGGAAACTAGTTATGTTGTTTAGAACTTCTTAAGAGCAAAAAATGAATACCAATCAACTTTCTTGGTTTAATATTGTCTTAAAACGTGTCATTTTGGAACTTGAACACCTATGTTATGGCTTGAAAATTCAAAGCAAAAAGTAAAATCACGTAGAAAGCCAGAAATGTCATCAACACATCTACACAGATGTTTGCTTGTAGTTTTTGGTATCCAAAACCTTTTTTCCACACATTGCACAGATGCCTAAAACAAACAAACAAAACATGTAAGCAATCAAATCATAATACCAACTAATAATACCAATCAAATACCGAATACCAACAGTTTGCTTTATTTAAGTCACTTCTGAGGCTTAAAACATAAATTAACAGCATGAGAGAAGAAAAAAAGAAAGCACAGACCTGTAACTACAAACAAGTTCTAAGTTTTATCTTGCTTTAGAAAAAAGAGCACTTGATGAACAGCATCTATGAAAGGCTACTCCTTTCTTGTGTTATCTAAGTCAGTACCAAGAGTAGGCTAGATATGAATAGAAAAACGGTACTGAAAGAAACTTACCCTTTTTGTAGGCACAGCCCTGGCAGTAATGAGAACCTGGTTGGTGCACAGAACTTTTACAAATTCTGCAAGTGGAGAACTTATTCTTTCCATATGGATCGAATCTAGAGTTTTGTTTTTTTTTTTAAAAAGAAAAAAAATGTATAATAGAATAGAAACACTTAAATGACCTCCTTTTAGCAACAAATGGGATCAATCCATGCTCTTTGTTCTGTGTCACACTGTCCAATTAACAGGCACGGCATGCTTGCAGCTGGCTCCTCTCCCCGCGCTTGCACACCCCTGCCCCTTCTATGTGACTTGTATGCTGGTGAACAGTCAGTTCCTTAATCCCAAACCTGTTTCTACAAGTTGTATTTGCCAATCTGTGTGTGTGATATAGTTTAATATTATGGAAACTGATGAAATGTGGGTACAAAAAGAGTGACCAATTCTATTAAAAACTATGAGAATGCTTTAGGATGGCTGGGTCAGTGAGAATCACTGAACTGCCACTGAATTAGGTGAGACAGCTTCAAAATAGTGGCAAGATCGTAAGTGGAAGGACTTGCCACTTTGCAAGTCTATCAGTTTTGGCTCCACTTTAAAGATACTGGAAATGTGCATTCTGGTTATGATTTATGTGAGGAAAATGATGAAGAACTCTTATCAGTAGACTCGTACTCAAAAAGCCTGTCTCAGTGCCAAAGGACTGATGAATGCATGTGCGGTTATGTGCTGTGACTTTTAAGAAAGTATGTGTATGTTTTAATAATCGCCTCCTTTAACTGACATTTTCCATTAATTGATCCAATCCCTTTGCATAAAAGAGTTTCTACTACATAAAAGTGCCACTTTATAGTGACTGGAGTAGAAAATAATTCTCCCAAAATTGGCCATAACTTTCGTAACAATACTCATATACCGAATGCCAACACTGTCCTAGACCTAGTTTCTTCTCCTGGGGTAGTGTAATACAATAGCTCATTTTCAAAGTTTAATTTCTCCAAACCCAAAAGAATGTCACTGTACTCTGCACAAGGGAAGATAGACGCTATTCCTCTTTTTAATAAGCTCGATTTGTGTGCATCCATATACTTACTTTTGCTTCAAACCGTATTTTATTCTAAGATGCACATTTTAGTATGTCTGAAATCTTACAATGAATTAGCAGAGCTTTTTCTTTCTTAAAGCAATGATACATCTTCTAAGTGTTGGTATCTTAGATTCAATGCAATACAATAGTACACTTTCCAATGTGAGACATTTGGAGTATCCAAAGTAACAGCTACTTATTAATGATACTGGAGTGAGGTTGGGAGCATAAAGAAACTGGCAGTATCTAAAACTGTACAATTTGTAAAAATTACAACTTAGTTAATAATAACTGAACGGTCTTAGAAGACTTCAATAAGTCAGAGCAACACTTAGTGTGACAGTCCACTGAAGATTAAGTCTCTTATGCTGTTTTATATCCATTATTTAAAAAGTACCATTATGTACTTATGGTAGCCAGGCACTACAGGTAGTAAAAGCTTTATTATTATTATTATTATTATTTCTAATCCTTGGGATAATGCCATGAAACATGTGTTTATTCATTCAGCAAATACTTGGTGAGTACCTACTATGTGCCTGTCACTGTTTTACATACCAGAGATGAAACTTGACAGACAAAGCCTCTGTCCTCAAGCTGACATTCTAGTAAGACAATAGGTAAAGGGCAGACAGTAAGTAAAGGAATAAACATGTTTTTCAGACGGTGATAGACGTTGAGGAGAAAAGTCAAACAGGATATTGTGGCAGACATGAGGGGAAGGAGGGAAGCTATTAATTCAAATGCTGGTTAGGGACCCACTCTGAGGAAGTGACATTTCAACTGAGATCCTAGTAACAAGAAGGTGCCAGCTATGTAAGCTCTGCGGAACGAGCTCTAGGAGGAAGGAGCCGTAAGCACAAACCTCTTCGGGGCTTGGTCTATCTGATGCAGGAGTTGCTGCAACAGGGAGTCAGAGAGGTGGGAGGGGCCAGATCATGGAAAAACTTGTTAAGAAGGTGGGGGGGAGGTTAGATTATATTCTACGTGAAAAGAAAAGCAATGCAGGGTTCTGAGAAAAGCACTTCTGTGCCCTTTAAAGGACCACTCGGGCTACTATGAGACTGAACCATAAAGAACTAGAGAGGAAGCAGAAAGATGGAGTTATTATCGCATCTAAGTAAGAAATACCAGTGGTTTGGAAGAGGGTAATAGCAGTGAGACGGACAAAAGCAGGTGGATTCAGGTTATATGTTGGTGGCAGAGCTAAAGAACTTGCTGATGAAAGGGGAGTGAGGAAAAGGGAGGGATCAGTGCGGAATTCTAGCTCTTAGGCGCGCAAGGCGGGACTGGAGGGGTGCGATGATGAGACTCGGATCAGAAGACTGCAGGAACAAGAGGTGGCCTGGTAGACGCCCAGATGGTAAGTCAAGTAGGCAGCTGGGTACATCTTTGGAGCTCAAAAGAGAAGTCAGGACAGGGGATATAAATCTGGGAGTCATTAACATACAGTTTGGGGGCGCCTGGGTGGCTCAGTCGGTTAAGCATCTGCCTTCGGCTCAGGTCGTGGTCCCAGGGTCCTGGGATCGAGCCCCGCATCGGGCTGCCTGCCCAGCGGGAAGCCTGCTTCTCCCTCTCCCACTCCCCCTGCTTGTGTTCCCTCTCTCGCTGTGTCTCTCTCTGTCAAATGAAATCTTAAAAAACAACAACAACAACAACAACAAAAACCATACAGTTTGAATTTAAAGCCTTTGAACTAAAATCACTTGAGGAGAGATTATACATTTATAAATAGAAAAAAAAGGGAAAGGTCTAGGATTGAGTCCAGAGGCACCTTGACTGAGAAGGAACGGTGAGTTGGGAGGAAAAAAGAGTATGGTACCCAACAGCCCAGAGAACAGAAGGCTGCAAAGGAGTCAGGTTGGCTCAGTCAGTGAAGCAAGCGACTCTGGATCTCAGGGCTGTGGGCTCAGGCCCCACATTGAGGGTAGAGCTTACTTTAAAAAAAGAAAGAGAACAGAAGGTTGCAAAAATGAGAGCTGTTAAAAGGTTAAGTAAGGTAAGAACAGAGAAGTCCATCAGGTGTGATCCCTCTGAGAGCAGCTGCAGGGGTTTGGTGGGGCTGAAGTCGCGAATCGGACTTACACTGAGAAAGCGTCTGAATAAGGCTTTTGGAAAATTTTGCTGTGAAGGGAAGCAAGGCAATGGGGTGGCAGCTGGAAGGGTTCATGGCATTTTTAAGACTGGAAATAAAGTGTGGTGTCAAAAAAAAAAAGTGATTTTTAGGGTGGGAGACACTTTTATCTCCATTCTTAGATGAAAAAGTAAAGTTCAGAAAACTGGCTTAATTTCCTGAAGGCCCCAGAGCTAGACAGGAACAGAGTCCAAATTCAAATTTAGGGCTGACTCCAGAGCTTCTGATCTGTCCACATCCTTCTATTACCTCTGATTTGTATGAGAATTAAGAACCAGATAAAATAACCTAGAGTAAACCCAAACCAGGCAATATTATTCCAAAACTAGTTCTATAAAACACAGCACACTGAAGCACCTGAGTGAAACTGCAAAGTAGTTTTAGGGATAAGAAATCATAGTTTTCAAAAGAAAAAAAATGAGAAAATAATAGTCATGTTTTCTGGTGAAATTATATATATAAAAAATAGCACTAATATCTTCATATATTGATACACTGAGGAGGAGTAGGGTGAAACCAGCAGGCTGTAACAGACAGCTTAGCTTTGCATGCTAGGAACTACTGAACTCTGTTTTATTCACGATAGAATGATGCACACCAAATTCACTCCAGCATGTCTAAGACCAAAGAGAGTGGAAAGTTATATGCCTGAGGAGTGGCTGCTCCTATTACCTACCTTGCTTTTTTTGAAGTCAAAGCTTTATTTTCATTCAGCTTTCTTCCGCCACTTTCTAAATCAAAACATACATGTATTTTAGCAGGTTATTTCTGCACATTTCACTATAACATATACATTTAACATTTAACAGTTAGTTAAAAAGTTCATTCTTTGGCCTCCTACCAGTAGATGAGTCTGGATCAAAATTTTCAAAAATCCCCAGTTAATACCCAGGTTTTTAAGACACTACTTAAAAAGGAAAGATTTATTATGAAGCAATAAAATTGTGGATAATCATTTTATTTCTCAGACTCAAAAGAGGACTTTAGGGATGGGTCTACACTTAATTTATCTAGTGTAAAATCTTAAAGCCACTACTTCGGTGCCATAGACCCTGAATACAGTACAAGTGTTTCTTTTCCTTCCCTTTGGAAACACCTCAACTGTATATAATGATATGAAGGTGAAAATGTAAATGTGTAAATGATTTGTTCAAGAATATAAAAATCACGTGAAGAGAGGGGGAATTAAATGCAGACTTTAATAAAGCGGAATCAAATCAGTTACTATCATCTACTCATTGGCTGAAAATCATTTAATGATTTTGCTATCTTTTGCCTGACAGATGAGGAACCCTTAACATGTAACCCAGAGAACTAAATAAAAGATATTAAATTGTTGGGGGATCTGGAATTCTTTAATAGTTAAGAGATGAAATACACAAATACACAAAAGATTTCTTTTTACAAATGATGTAAAGCTAAAACATTCGTCACAGGAAGCATGGGATTCAACTTCTCTTTTCCAAATGGAAAAATACCTGTGGTATTCCTTGCACCATCTTTCCATGTGTCTGGAGTGATAACAGTACCAAGTTTCTTCTCACCTGTTGTAACAAGATAGTAAAAGTAAGGGGAATTTGGATTTAACTATGTAATAAATACACTACATGGAGCTTAAAATTCAGTGGTATCAACCACTGTCTTACAGTAGGAGCCTTTTCATGCCGGGGTAGGGACTGTGAAATGAGACTGAAGATACTAACTGTGGATAATGGGTAACTGAGGAATTCCACGGAGAAAGAAACAACCTTAGCTGGGGAAATCCAGGAAAGCCTGTGGAGAAGGCAGGAAGAGGGTCTGGATCTGGCAGTGGGGTTGTAAACAAAGAGGAGGAGAGATGATGAAGGCAAACTAGAGAAAGGCTGTATCCTGAAGAAAGGCATGGAAAGCTCAGGGTACACACAAAGTAGATTGGTTTGGCCAAAGAGTGAGGGTAAGAGTAAGTGAAAATAAAGTTGGAAAGATAAGCTGGGCCCTCATTGTGGAGGGTCATCCTGAATGCCAGGTTCTAAATATAGAAACCTCAAATTATTTTTTGCACATTGAGAATTTATTAAAGGTTTTAAATCCAGGAAACGATAGAATGCACTTATATTTAGGTTCAATGCACATATCTGTTGTGATTACTCTAAACCACGTCCTGGCATAATGATGATGGATGATAAGACAAAGTCTTTACCCTTTGGTTCTACTGTCTAGCACTTGGTAGGAATGTAATACTTGTTGCATGAATGAAAAGAAAAGGTGACAAGATGCAAGAATGAAAGGTGGAGTCAGGGTCTAATTGAGCATTTTTACATGGAAGGGGAGCTGATAAAGATTCCAAAGGATATAGAGACAAAGAGGTAGAGAGGGATGGCAACAAGGACATGAGTAGAATTTTCCTTGAAAAAAGGGAAAGAAGTAAATGAGCATGGATACAGATCTGTTTATGGGTATGGCAAAAGAAATAAAAGAAGTTGAGAACGTTCCCATGTAATTACCTTGCTTTTCTTATACCTCTAAGGAGGTATTTGTCAACAGAGGATGAGGTAGGTGAAGGTGTGGACGTTTAAGGGACCAGAGAGCTTGGAATAGTCACTAGCGACAAAGGGCAAGGGGACTGACTAAAATTAAGTTAAAAAGACTGATGAATAGTATTAAAGCTCTTGCAGATTAGGAATTGTACACTTTTAGTGGTACCAACTGGTTCATTTGTACAGTTTTCCCCAGTAGCCTTCACACGCATGCAGGACAGTTTAGGGAGAGAAGAGCCAAAGGCAGGGAGAACACAGTTTGAAGGGAAAGGGGCTGGTAGGGGATCACATTAGTCTAACTCGAGTGATGGGGACTTCAGCTAGGGTATTTGAGGGGTCAATGAGAGGCTAGGGAAAATAGGAGCTATTGAATGGAAGTAAAAACAGCAGGACATGCAAGTGTTTGGATGCAGGATCACAAAGGGATAGGGGAATGCATGAGAGACGATTAGGGCTTTGTGAATGGGTGACTGGGAGGACTGCAATGCCTTTAAATGATGGAAGAGAAGGTACAGATTTGTGAAGTAGGATGACAAATTCAGTCTTGAAAGTACTACACTACTATGTAACAACCAGATGGAGGTTCCCAGTATTGTCCGGAGAAAATTCTTCTATTGGTCTTAGTTTAGAGAGAAGTCAGCTGGAGATGTGGATTAGACATTCACTGGCAGTGAATTCCAAAACAGTCAAAAGAAAGGTCAGATACAGATCACTGGGAAACATCTACTTTAAGGGAGAAGGAGAATAAGAAAACTTGGAGACTATAATGGTAAAGAAGCACAGGGAGAAGTAAATTCAAAGAGAATCGAGACCAAGTTTCAAAGTCACAGAGTAGAAAAGGACTGAAAGAAAGGTCTTTGAATTAAGAGTCTATTTTTATTTGAGGAATAAGATGCTATAGAAGGCAGAAAGGTATTAGAGCAAAGAAATAATACACAGACTTTCAGAAGTGCAGAGAAGTAAAAAGCAAATGACCTTTTAGGACACATATCACGTCCCAGAACCAACTATGTGTACTTATTTTAATACCACATTAGATCTTGGGGTCTCAAAATTTTTAGGTATCTTAGGAAGTTAACTCTCACAATGTGCCCAGTATCCTCAATTTCCCTGAGAAAAAGCACTTACGGTGTAAAAAACATCACACAAAACAAGTTAAACCAGGCAGAATACCAGTCGTCTAAAGTTAAAATATACAGAATTAACACAAATTACATAGAAGGCTAAATTTACATGTTTAGGAACTATACTACATAAGAGAGAAGACATCAAGGAAGGTGCATAACCTAAATATATGTAAGTCATATTTACTCAAAGAGGCAAAACCAAAAAACTTAAGTACTGGATGGAGTAGAGTTAAAGGACATCAATGTCAGAAAACTTAATGTGCTTTTTGGAGTGATGAAAATGTTCTAAAATTGATTGCGGTGATGGTTGCACAACCCTGTGAATATACTGAAAATAACAGAATGGTACATTTTAAATGGGTGACTTGTACCCATGTCAATTACATTGCAATAATTTTTTAAAAGCTTAATGTGAGACGATGATATAAAGCATAGAAAAATGGAAATATTCGTTCCACTCTACCCCTCATAAAACGAGGCAGAGTTCAATTCTGAGAGCCACATATTGGGGGTTATGATAGAAATAACCAGTTTTAGAGTATACACTAAGGCACTTTTAAATCAGGCTTTACCTGCATTATCTAATTCTCACAAAACCCGTAAGTTACGTATTCTTCTCATTTTTCAGATGAGAAAACTGGGGCCAAGAAATATTCGATAATTTGCCCATAAGTTATTCTTTTACCTAATGTAAAAACTGTGATTCAAACTCATGGGTGCCTGTGTTCAAAAGTTTATCTACTGTGTGTGGGGGGAGGTATAAACAAAATGGATTATGTTAATGTTAATCCAGATAAGAGGACTTGAAACCTTGTCTCAGAAGAGCCAGAAATGTCTAGCCTGAGGAAAAAGAGACTTAGGGATATGACAGCCGTTTTAAAGCAAATAGTCTGTGACATCAAAAAATCCTACTTTCTAGAAACCTCAAGAGTTTATATTAGAATCACTGATGGCAACAATAGGGAGGAAGGACTTTTCTAAAAGTGAGTGACATCGATACAGACTCTGAAGGTGGTGAGACTTTTTAAACCCTGCCTCAATACCACAGGTATTCATGCAAAGAGCATTTAAGCCATTGGATAGGCTGCTAACTTAGGGCTGCTGGTTAAAATACAGGATGCCCGGTTAAATTTAAATTTCAAACAATGAATGGCGTTTTAGTACTGTCACGTCCTAAAAGTAAGTCCAGTGCACTTTCAGTAGTAAAGAGCAGCAAGCAAAGACAAGTCTCAAATATTGCACGGGACCTACTTCTCCTAATAAAAAGTGTTCATTTTTTTTTTCAATGTCTGCTAAATCTGGAAACTCTAGATATTGTATAAGTTACTTTTAAGATCCATTCCAACCCTGAGGGTCTGTGAGGCGAAGGAGCCAGTCAAGAGCTGTATGAGATCTCGGGTTGGGCATAGGGGAGGCAAAGGAAATAGACAAATGAGTGCAAAACTGAGACCACTCTGAATGCAAAACGACTATACGGTCCTGGGGGAGGGAAGGAATGGTCAAAGGGGTAGAAGGACAATGGCTGGCATCGGAGACCTGTGGCCGAAAGAAAAAGAAAAGGCAAAGTACCCGAACAGCTCCAGTTAGCTTCTCCTAGCCTCCTTCTCCCAAAGATGTGGCCCCTTAACTCACATTTTTCGCACACCATCCTTCCCCTCCGGTTCCCTTGGCCGCAGAAACAGCAGCAGCTCCAAAATGTCAACACAACAGCCAGGAAAGGATTCCCCTTCCGGGTTACGACAACCCACTTCCGGCCCTTCCGCCCTCCGCCCCGCCCATCCCACACCTGAGAAGCCGCGGGAGGAATTAAACGCGAGCTGGAAGGCGGGGCTGCTCCCATTGCCCGCCCCTCCGCTTCTGCAATTGGCTGCGCGGTCTTGGGTCTCCGCCCCACAGGCCTGCGCCTGCGCGATGGGCAAGGCGGTGAATCGTACCTGATGGTGGGAGGTAGTAACCCCCGCTTCTCTTCCGCTGGCGGGAGAGTTAGGTAAGCCCAGCCGAACCATCCCGGCACGCGGGCCTCCCGGGAGTGCAAGCAGCCCCCCACCAACTGCCCATATGACCGAGAGCGTCTGTGCCCAGAGCCCGCCCGCGCCCGCCGTCCGTCCGAGTGCCACCCTTCCGGCGTGACCCAGGGGCTGCCCTGATGGACCCGGCCCTCTTTCGGAGCAGTCTTTCTGTGTGGCCCTCCGTTTCTCCTGGTCTCCGCGCCCGTGCTCTTTGATTATGCCTCTCAGCGCGTCCCCCGCTGCTCACACTCGCCCTGGGTGAGGCTTGGGCAGAGTCCCGAGCGACCGAGTTTGGGGTGGGGCTGCCGAGACAGGTCCTGCGATTTGCGCGGAGGCTCCTGTGCGAGCCTCAGTGCCTGCGAACCCGGGCTTAGGTCAGACGGCGGACGCCAGGGCCGTGGCAGCGGGTGGGGCGCCCGACTGTGTGCTCGCCAGGGTCCACCCTCTTTCCTTCGTTCGTTCATTCATTCATTAAGCATTTGAGTTTGGTACTGCTCACTGTATTAGATCCAAATCTGGTCATGTCACTTGGGATTCTGAGAGGGGCCCAGAAAAATAATCCGAAGAGGTGTCGGTTGAGACAGTGTATCCCGGATCCTCCGCCCCGCCCCTCCCCTCCGTCCGCGGAGGATAGGACCTGCGAGAAACTTTTCTTTTCTCCCTTCTTGCAGTTTGTTCTTTTCTCAACTCCTGATGTGTATTTTTATATCAAAGAGGCGAGGCTTTGACGTGGCTTTCGTGCTTGGGAGCTTGGGACCTTGGACATGTCCCCATAACGTGTCTTATCCTGTTTCCTTATCAGTAGAATATTTGCATTGGAAAATTGCAGTGTGAATTAGCTCAGAGCTGTTAGGATAAGGCCTGGACTTCCCCTTTTGTTTTTCTGGAATATTCACCGCGGTGTAACATGTGGATTGTTACTTTAAATTAATAAGGTCCTACTTAACATTAGTCAGTACTATGTGTTATGTTAAGTAATTTATAAATAAACATATACATACAATGTGTATTTTTTAGAGAGAAAGTAGACTTTTTTTCTCTTATTTCTCTACTTTTGATTGGAACTTAGCACATGAAACAGACATTGTCATTTTGGTATTTCTGGAGCATTGGGATCCCTTAGTTTAGCATAATGTTCTTTGATTTCTCTACTTTTGATTGGAACTTAGCACATGAAACAGACATTGTCATTTTGGTATTTCTGGAGCATTGGGATCCCTTAGTTTAGCATAATGTTCTTTGAACTGTCTTGATTACGTTGGCCACCATTTGAGTATTCAAGTGTGCACTTGGTGTCACTTGTCATCTGCCAGAAGATGTGAGCTACTGTGATGTTAGACAAGGGTCCACAGTGGTTAAAAAAAAAAAAAGCCAACATTTTGGCCAAAGTGTATTCATGGGGTTTCTAGAATGCATAGGTTATATTTCCAACAAGAGTAAATCATTAATCCATGCATGTTGTTTTCACCTCTGTGATTTTGGCAAAAAACAGAAAAAGAAAAGAAAACGAATTCCTTAATTGGACCTAATACATGACCCTTTTACAGAAACCAGTTATAAATATTTAAGAAATTAGTAAATTTGTCCTCTTCAAGCTCTGAGACCTTTTTGAACCATATTAGTCTACATGTTCATTTATACATATGCATCTTCCCATATTCTGAAACTAATACATTGTTGTGCATAGAAAATTGACTTGTTCATGCTTACTTTTAGGTGTTGGAGCATTTAGACAGTGGAAAAAATCATTACTGGATATGCTCTTTTCTTAATTTATTTTTCATTAGATAGCCTCTCAAGAAAACACCATGAAAGATACTGATATCAAGAGACTACTGTATACCCATCTTTTATGCATATTTTCAATTATCCTAAGCATCTTCATTCCATCATTCTTCTTGGAGAACTTCTCAATATTGGAAACACACTTGACATGGTTGTGCATCTGTTCTGTTTTTGTAACTGCCGTCAATCTACTATTATATTTAGTAGTGAAACCAAATGCATCCTCTAAAAGAAGTTCATTATCATACAAGGTAAGGCTTATTTCTTGATAACTGATTTTTAGATAGAGGTAGTGTTTCTTTTAATGAAAGAATAAAGTATTAGTCAAGTACTCATGGGGTTATTTACAATGAGTAAAGAGAACCTGATTTTTTTTTCCCCAAGTCAATACCCTATTATTGCTGGAAGGCTGCCCACAATGTTCGATAGACCCTTGCCAAGCATCAGTTGTGGAATTAGGATGTCTTCAGTGGATATGACAGCATTGTAAACCTAGATAGTCATGTTTTAAAGTCACCATTGCAGATAAATGCATGATGTAGCAGTCATATCTTTAAACTTTATAAGACATTTTAGTTTATTTTCATTTATTTTTTCCATTTCTGAGAGAAACTTAATGGATTTTTCAGAAATTACCAAATAAGCCTCTGAGGTAGCTTTGTTTTGAACATGACCTTCCTCGACTAAACAGTGTTAAAGTTTTCAAATATCAAAATCTATTTTCTAGAATATTCACTATCGTGTAACACTTGACTATTACTTTAAATTAATAAAGTCCTCCCTTAACATTACCCAATATTATGTGTAGCTTTCTTAGATAATTTAAAATGCATTTACTCCCCTACAATTAAAAAACTCACTCTGTGTCTTATAATTAGATCTTCTTAAGCTCCAAATCAAGTAGCTCCCACACTGATTTGCAGACATGCAGGTCTTTTATCATATGCATCATATAATCACATGAATATGATTTGGGGAATTATTTAGTACTGTGCTCTTTTGGTACAATTTTCCTAGGAATTTTGTTTTTAAATGAAAAAAAAAAACTGTAGTCCTTATTTTCTGCAAAGATTTCATGTATCACATAATAAGGACTGTGCGTTTTTTTGTATCATAGTGTTCTGTTGTTGGTAAATATTTTATAAATACTGACTAGTAACATAGCTCAATGCATACTGTAGGAACAGAAATGCTTTTTGATTCTAGTGCTGATTGGGTGGGTGGAACATGGATGGTGATTTGTGACTTGTAGGCTGTTTTGTGGGGCTGTCTGGAGGTCCGTGCACCTGACTGTGCACAGGAGATGGAATCTTACTTCAGGCTACCCGAAGTAAAGAACATTCAACTGTAGATAAAGTGGAAGCATTTGCTGTCCTCTAGGCATTGTCTTGAGCCTTCAAATCATTCTCATTTCTTTTTTAGGTAACCAGGTTTTTGAAATGCTGTATCTACTTTCTTATGTCATGTTTCTTCTTTCATGTAATTTTTGTTCTATATGGAGCACCACTCATAGAGTAAGTCTGAAATTTTTGCCTTAAGGCAATAATATTTTAAAACACTTGTTTACTAAACAAAGCACTAATTCTGTTGGTGATGAATGAAAAACCATGGTGTGTTTAATTACCAGATCACAGAAGGATACTAACATCATTGTCCTTTCTTAGTAATGATATTCTTTTAACATTACTTCATAATGAGAATAACTTAATTCATTAAATGCTTCTATTACCTAGCCTTTTATTGCCGCATTGCATGTGGGAGGTGGGGAGGTAGATGAGAAACTATACCAATAAATGTGTGGCCCTTAGAACCTCTAAGGGAACTTACTATAATGATATGTATAAATTAGTTACAATTAGCATAGCAGTTAGTAAATATGATTCTGAAGTGCTTGAAAGAAGTTTTTCTTAAGAAAAGTCAATAGATTCCTGTATTTAATTATTTAATAACCTAATGTTGATAGTTTAAAGGCAAAATTTAACTCAACACTTTTTCAAAGCTGACCAGTTTTTAAAAAAAACTAAATTCACGAATATTTCTTATATAATGTTCATCACAGACTGGGAAACTTCATCGAGTAGTGATTAATGATCACGGTGAGAGGGGCGCCTGGGTGGCTCAGTTGTTTAAGTGTCTGCCTTCGGCTCAGGTCATGGTCCCAGGGTCCTGGGATCGAGCCCTGCATCGGGCTCCCTGCTCAGCAGGGAAGCCTGCTTCTCCCTCTCCCACTCCCCCTGCTTGCGTTCCCTCTCTCGCTGTGTCTCTCTCTGTCAGATAAATAAATAAAATCTTCAAAAAAAAAAAAAAGATCACGGTGAGACAAGTTGTGACACACACATATAGCTATGTATGTGGTTTTATATATATTTACACATAGTTGTATATATACACACACACTAAATTAATAGGTAGTTCTTTTCTAGAGAGGGGAGGACAAGACCTTTGTAATGGGAAATGGTAGTTTCTATTTAATCCATTGTAGAGTAGAATGAATGTCTTGAGCAGTGGTTCTAAAACTGGCATCAGCATTTTATCAAAAGCAAATTCTCAGGCTGCAGAAACTCTAGGGGTGCAGCCCCCCAATCTTTATCTCACTTTCCAAGTGGCTCCAATATAAGCTACAGTTGAACCAGTGGTTGCAGAGAAAGTTCCAGAGACTATTCAGGAAGAAAGCTAATTATCTAAAAATGGGGTTGCTTGCAGTGGAGAGTCACATATGGATCAGAGGGTATTTAACACTTCTGAACTCTCTCATTAAAGTCTGATATTTGGGATGCTTGGGTGGCTCCCTTGGTTGAGCATCTGCCTTCAGCTCAGGTCATGATCCCGGAGTTCCGGGATCAAGTCCCACATCGGGCTCCTTGCTTAGCCGGGAGTCTGCTTCTCCCTCTGCCTGCCACTCCCCCTGCTTGTTCTCTTTCTCTCTCTCTCTCTCTCTCTCTGACAAATAAATAAGTAAAATCTTTAAAAAAAATAAAGCCGGGTATTTGCTAGATTGTTTTTTATTGCTTGTATTTCAGTAGTAAAATTTTTTATAGTTATCATTTTGGTAGGACTCCTGTTACCTTTCAAAGTAAAGTATAAGAAAATGTTTTTATGTTAAATCTATTTAAATAACCAAGATTATGTAGGGTACATGCACCTTTAATGCTTTAAAAAAATTAATAAAGCTTTTTTTTCCTAGGTTGGTGTTGGAAACATTTTTATTTGCAGTTATTTTGTCTACCTTTACTACTGTACCTTGTTTGTGTTTGTTAGGACCAAACATCAAAGCATGGCTAAGAGTTTTCAGTAGAAATGGGTAAGTTTTAATTTTATGTTTTAGTGGTGTTTGAAATTTAAAAAAAATTAATGTAGTATTTTTCTATTCATGGCAGCTTTCTGATTATTCTATGAGCGTTTTTCCAGACTGTGGTTCTCAGGGATGCCTTAAGGGCCCACCGTGGTTGGGGATTGGGGATAGGGAAGGGGTTGTATACATCTGAGGGGGGACTCAAGCAGGTAGAACTCTAGGCTCCTCCTTCCACTTTAGCAAGATCAGCTCTGCTTTTTTTCTGTATGGGGGGATTCCACTTTGCCTTTTGTTTGAAAAAAGGTTTCTGCTACCAAAAGAAGGCTTTGAGAACCACTCCTCAGGGATGATTTGTCACTGTGATAAAATTGCTACAGATAAAATTGCTTCCATACATCTTACAATGTAGAATTGGGGTCCAAAATCTAAAAATGCGTAGTGTAACAACTATAATTTCCTGTTTAGCCTCTTTTATGGTAAGACTTCTGAGTGTAAGTTTCATAGGATTTTATTTCCTTAGCAGCCATATATAAATTCAGCACAGCTAAGTTAAAATTTTAGCTTCTTCAAAGGCATTGAAATGGTTCCTATCAGAAATGGTTAAATTGTACTAAGAAAGCTGTGAAGTTATTTGGTGCCCGTGATTTTGTCCTATTTAACACCCAATAGCAAAAATCTCTTGAGTTCTTACTCTGTGCTCCATGCTGTGAAGCTTTGTGTGGGTTCTGAAGTATTTGCCATGATTCTCTTGCTGAGAAGTTGTATGGTCAAGGGACAAGAATAAAATGAACAAACAATATGAGATTAAAATTGTGTCAATCAGATAGTAAATGCTATTGGAACTCAGAGGGGTGGGTAGGAGACCACTGAAGAATGAGCTGGAAGGGGGAATGATCTGTAAAGGATTTGGATCAGGAGTGTGAGATTTGGTGAGATGAAGGGAAAAGGGAAGGATAACCATGCTAGGGTAATGATTGAAACCATAGAAACTGAAGTGAAAGTGGTAATTTTTGTAATTTGGAAGGGAACAGCACAAGTAGTACAGAGGATGCATGCTGGCTAGTAGCTAGGCTCCATAAATTATTGACGTTTTCCATTTGAAATGAATATTGTTTCCCTGCAGAACTGTCTTCTGGTGTCAATAAGGTCTCTAGAAAACAAAAGTGTAATCATTGAAAACTTTCCCACATTGTTGCCATAGTATCCCTAATGGCATTCATTTCTTCTAGCATTTTAGTTTGAAATTTTTAAGCAGTAAAAAACAGTTGAAACACTATAGGTTTGGATTGGTGATTTACCCAGCTTTGAACTGTGTTTCTAATAATGGTATATTTGGGGGAGACGTTGTCATCTGATTCTGCAGTTAGTTCTGTCACAGTATGGCATATGCATCCCTAGAAATCCCTGCACTATGCAAAATTGGGCACTAAAAAACACAGAGCTTATGGGAAAGGCAGGATTGAGGCGTAACGCTCGAAAACTCTTGACAATAATACATAAAAAAGATAGGAACTTAATAAAAATGGTAGTATAGTTTTATACATGTTAAATAGTTAAGTTGATAAACATTATAATGAATATGGTCCTTTTCTTTGGGGAAAAAACCCCTGAAATTTGCTTTCTGGAAGTAGCGTGGGAAGAGTTGCCACTTGTAAGTTATTATGAAGTGGTAAAGGAAGGTTGTTGTTAAATCTGATGGGAAGTTAAGGACCAGATGTGGAAGGTCTGACGCATACACATGAGGGAAACTAAGAGAGCTGGGAGTTGGGGTTTGTTTTGTTTTGTTTTTGTTTTTGTTGTTTTATGTTTCAAATTTTTATTTAAATTCATTAGTTAACATATAGTATAATATTAGTTTCAGGAATAGAATTTAGTGATTCATCACTTATGTACAGCACCCAGTGGGCTCATCCCAACAAGTGCCCTCCTTAATGCCCATCACCCATTTATACCATCCCCCCCCAGCTGCCCTCCAGCAACCCAGGAAGATGGGTTTTTTTAAAGTAGTATTGAGATATAATTCAAATACCATACGCTTTGCCTATTTAAAGTGTACAATTCAGTGGTTTTTAGTATATTCACAAGAGTTTTGCAGCCATCATCACAGTCAAGTTTAGAACATTTTCATCACCTCAAAAAAGAAACTCCATACCCTTTAGGTATCTCTTCCTTACCCCTGCTCCCCTAGCCCTAAGCAACCACTAATCACTGCTTCTATAGATTTGCCTATTCTGGACATTCATAAAAGTGTTCTCATATAAAATGTGATCTTTTGTAATTAGCTTCTTTCACTTACCCATAATATTTTCAAAGTTCATCTGTGCAGTAGTTCATTCCTTTTTACAGTCGAGTAACATTCCATTGTGCGTTTGTATACCACATTTTGTTTACCCACTCATCAGCTGATGGACATCTGCATTGTTTCTACTTTTTGCTGTTATGACTAAGCAGCTGGAAGCATTTGTATACAGGTTTTTGTATGGACATAATGTTTTTATTTTTTTGAGTATATACCTAGGAGTGGAATTGCTGGGTCTTATGATAACGTGTTTAATTGTTTGAGGAACTGCCAGACTGTTAAGGTGGCTGCACCATTTTACATTCCCACAGCAGGGTATGAAGGCTCCAGTTCTCCTCCTGCATCCTTGCCAACAGTTGTTATTATCTGCCTTTATGATTATCACCATCCTAATGGGTGTAAATTGTTATTTCCTTGGGTTTTTTTATTTGCATTTCCCTACTGGCTAATGATGTCAAGCATCTTTTCATGTGCCTGTTAGCAATTATATATTCTTCTTGGAGAAATATCTCTTCAGATCCTTTGGTCATTTTTGAATTGGGTTATTTGTCTTTTTTACTATTAATTTGTAAGAGTTCTTTATATATTCTAAATACAAATCCTTTATCGTATACATGACTTGCACATTCTTTCTTTCTGTGGGTTATCTTTTCAGTCTCTTCATTGTGTCCTTTGAAGCACAAAAGATTTTAATTTTGATGAAATCTAATTAATCAATGTTTGTCTTTTGTTGCTGTGCATTTTTTCGGGTCATCTAAGAATCCATTGCCAAATCCAAGGTCATAAAGATTTACTCCAATGTTTTCTTATAAAAGTTTTATAATTTTAGGTTTTACATTTGGGTCTTTGGTCCATTTTGTATAAGTTTTTGTATACAGTGTGAGTTAGGGGCCTACCTTCATTCTTTTGCATGTGGCCCACCCACCAGTTGTCTCGGCACCTTGTGTTGAAAAGGCTATTTGCCCCCTTTGAGTGATTTTGGCCCCCTTGTCAAAAATCAGTTGATCATAAACACATGATCTTAGTTGTTTTTCCGTTGACCTATATATCTATCCTTATGTCAGTACCCCACTGTTTTGATTATGTGATAGATGTTTGGGGGATGTGCACGTTCTGTGTATTCATACACTGCTCGGTGCCAATGGGTGCAGTTTTTATGTATTTACTTAGTGTTTCTCAGATGAAGTTGCTCATATTGTTCCCTAATATATCAGTCAAATTGGAACAAATTTGCATGTTCAAAATAAGCATAATAGCAGAATTGACTATACATTTATAAGTTCCTAAAATTTTAAAATTGAAAAAAAAAAATCAAACTTCAAAACTTAAGGGAAACAGAGAAACTACCCTTAATTTCTCTTAGTAACTTACCACAAATTTAGTATGTATATATTTTCTAATTCTGCTTTAACCCTATTTCTACATTTAGCCTGAACTATACCTTGCAGCTTGCCTATTATTTTCTGCTAGGTTGAAAAGAGCTTTTTAAAAATTTATTATAAAATTCAACTTTTGAGTATTTTGAGGTTTGCAGAGTTAATTTGTTGTCACCTTGTTTTTGTACCTATCGGCACTTTATCCCTTCTCAGAAAGATCTATAACAAAGTAAAACTGAAAATTAGAGGAAGGGGAATACCATTTTCTGGCTAGCAAGCAAACTGACAAAGCTCTGTAAGTTTCATAATACATAGTGTTAAAGGTTTGGGGAGGTAAGTGCCAATGGGAATATAAATTGGTTCAAGCTCTGTGAAGGGCAGTTCGGTAATATCTATAAAAATTAAAAATACCCATCTTTTGACCTAGCAGTTCCACTTCTACGATTTTATGCACTAGATATATTTTCATACCTACAAAATATTCAGTGAGTAAGATTACTCACTGTAGCTTTGAAACAGCTTAAATGTCCTTTAATAAGGGGTGGATTAAGTTAAATTTAATGCAGCTAAAAAACAACAACAACAACCCAACCACTTCTTTATTTACTGATACACTGTTAAGTGGAAAAAAGCAAGGTGAAGAAATGTATGTAGGATGCTACCATTTACGTAAAAAGTGAGCAGGAGAGAATAGATACACTTGTGTATCTTGGGAAGAATACATGAGATACTGATAAAAATGTTGGTTGTCTCTGGGGAGGGGGTCTGAGAAGCTAGGGGACCAGCTCAGAAGTCTTTGCACCAACTAATACCCTTTGGTGTCTTTTGAAATTTAAACCATAGTAATATACTACCTAGTCAAAATGAAAATTATAATGGGTTAGGTTTTGCCAATATTAAACTTATTTGGGGGTATTGAAAATTAGGCCTGAATCAAGTTTTTAGATTTCTTTTATGCCACCTAAACCTCGGTAGACTGCAGAAATATCCTTCGAAAATTTCTAACATACAACAAGATAATAGCTCAGTTACTGGAGGTCTATAGCTAAAAATAATCAATTTGTAATATGAAACAGTTAACATCGCACAGGGCAGGGCATGAAATAGTAATAGGCAAAAGTAACAACTTTTAAAGCATGGTCCTGTGTCTTAGAGCATTTAAATCTCACAGCAGTCTGGTGAGATACTCCTGTTTTCAGTTTTCTAGGTGAAGATGCTAGAAAGCTGACAGGTTAAGTGATTTGCCCAAGCCCTGGAATAGCCAGTAAGCAGTAGAGCTGGGACTTGAATGCAGATCATCTGATAAGGACAGAAGGGTTTTAGATGACCACACTGAGGGTCAGAAAATGAGTTCCTGCCTTCTCTTCACTACGTAGTGCCCAAGTGATCTTAGAGAAGCTATTTACCTTCAGAGATCCTCATGTGTAATACTGTTAGAAGAATGCTAATAAGCTCTTTGCAGGGTTATTATCAGAACTGAGTGAGATAAATGAAATCAAATAGCAAATGCTTAAGAAATGTTTGTCAAGTGGATTAACAAATGTCAGGGAGCATTTTTATATTTCATACTTCCAGTCCTGGCTGCTGTTTGTCTTAGTACCTCTTCCTGGTTTAGGTCGCAGACCAAGGAGTGTAGGGCATGGACAACCATGGAGAAGGAGGAAGTTTTTTCAGTTGGTTTAATGTAAAATTAATTTGAACTTTGTCATGAGAGGGCAACTTAAGTCTTCATGTCTCCACCATCCCTTAGTGATAGTTCAGTTTCTTTCCTGGCATTTTTATCCCACTTTAAGAATTTAGCATAAAAAGCATGTCAGATTTTCATTGGGTAGGTTATGTGCTATGGTGAGCGCTGTGAATTGTGCAAGACTGTTGAATCACAGATCTGTACCTCTGAAACAAATAATGCAACATATGTTAAGAAAAAAGAAAAAGAAGATAGCAGGAGGGGAAGAATGAAGGGGAGTTAAGTCGGAGGGGGAGACGAACCATGAGAGACGATGGACTCTGAAAAACAAACTGAGGGTTCTAGAGGGGAGGAGGGTGGGGGGATGGGTTAGCCTGGTGATGGGTATTAAAGAGGGCACATTCTGCGTGGAGCACTGGGTGTTAGGCACAAACAATGAATCATGGAACACTACATCAAGAACTAATGATGTAATGTATGGTGATTAACATAACAATAAAAATTTTAAAAAAAGCATGTCAAATTTTGAATGAAATAAGGGAACAGTTAATTTGATAGATTAACTTGTTTAACGTTAGAGTTGGCCTTCTTAAATGTTCACTGTAAGGTGAAAATATTTTAAAAATGCAAAGATCTGGTGGTTCTGAAGAGATAATATGAAATACCCACAAGAACAACTTATATGTTATTTCAGAATTGTCCTAGTATACAATTAGCATTATTTACATTGAGTCACAACTTTTGTTTCAGAGAATTCCAGTATTATTTAGGGAGGTTATACTACCATGAAAATACATTTTTCTTTCTACCCAATAATTATTTACAACAGAAATTAAAGTTCTGATTTGAGGTTCTTATGCTGTAGTTCTAATTCATTAAAAGTGCATAAAATACTTTCTTGATTGAAGATTTTAGAGCTTTAAATCTTTTTATTATTTATCCTGTGTCTTAGCATATAAAACATGGAAGAGTTTTTTGTTTTGTTTTAGTATTATTGAAATATGACTAAAATGTTCAGAAAGAACAGGCCAGTTTTGAATTGGGCTGACACCTCGCTCAGTATGGAATCAGTATAAATGTTTTATACTATTCTATGCAAAGTAAGTACTATATCTAAATTGTTAATGTATTTATTTGCATGCTTAATATTGAGTAGATGATAACCAGATGAAGACTGAGAAACATAAAAGCCTTGATCCTGAGAACTGTGTAGGAATTATATCCCAAGAGTAAAGGACCAGTTCTGTTACTATTGAGATTTGATACTTAACTAAATGACATAAATGATACTATTTTAACAAGACTTTTCCTTAAAGAAAATGTGAAGTTATTCTAGATTAAAAAAATACAAAGGAATGCTATTTTACAGAGCTTGAACCAATTTATATTCCCATTGGCACTTACCTCCCCAAACCTTTAACACTTTGTATTATGAAACTTAAAGATCTTTGACAGTTTGCTTGCTAGCTGGAAAATGGTATTCCCCTTAAGGAATGCTATTTTAAAGAAACTTGAAGGTAGAAAAATAATTTGGTTTCTTAACTTCTGCCAACTTCTGTTTGGTATTTATTACTGAGCACACTCAATGTGTACTAGTATAATTCAATTTGTTGCCTTGCTGTGATCATTATTGTGGGGGTTTTTGTTTGTTTGTTTGTTTTGTAGACTTTCTTATAAAAGAAAGTAATATTCCGACTACCTTAAGCCTGTATTTTCCATTGAAGTTGGCTTTTTGATTTATCAGTTCTTTTATGCTGTTATTCTCATGTTTTTAAATCAGGATCTTACCACTTTTGGTGAACTGAAAAACTTGAATGTCTGATAGGTTCCTGAATTTGTGGTTATCTTGCCAAGGTAAAGATAGTAAGACCTGTTTGTGTAGACAAAGAACAGCAGACGTTTTTGGTCATCTTTGCATGGAAATTGATTTTATACTGAAAAAACCACCAAGGAACATTTAACAGTAAAAAGATAGTGAATGACCAAAAATGTATACATTGTAGAAAGTAGGTAATTTAGCCTTGATAAGGGTATGAAAATTTAGTGGCAAAGAGGCACTGGTTTTAATAGTCATTCAATAGGGGAGTAAAATTCTGTAAAATGTCTTTAGCCACCAGGAGGAGTTAGTTGTGTGTGGTCTCCTTTTTAGATGAAGAGCTCAGTAGTTAAAAAGATCCGCTCATTTAAAGAAGCACTGTTTTGATGACAGCCTGTCTAAGCCACAGTGCTCTGTTAGCTACCCCAGGCACCCAGTACAGTGTCTGAAACATAGTAAGCATTCCACATGGTCTGTTTATTTCAATTAATGTTTGGTATGTATGAATTTCAATGGAGGCAAATAATATGGACAGTTACTTGGAGCTCATTGTCATGAGGATTGGTCTGTAATATTGTTTTAGTTACTTTTTAAGTTTGTTCACAGAATGGTGAGCCATTTATTATATTCTCAGCCCTCTTGACTATGTGTATACATTCCTTAACTGTGAAAAAATTAACCCCAAACCATAGAGTTCAGATGACTTTATTATGGAAACTTATAGAAGGGTAGTAAACGAATGTCAGTGCTGCTATAAATTAGTTAATAGAAAGGAATTTATTTTTATCTTGTTGATTACAAAATAATATATAATGTAAAAATACAAATAATAGAAAAATATAGAAAGTTAAAGATCCTAGTAATCCTATCAAAGAAGCAGCCATTACAACAGTTTTTAGTCTAAGTTCGTCCACGCCTATCACATATTTGCAATTTAAAAACAAAAATGGTTATATTATCACTGCTTGATAACTTACTTTTTTAACTTATTAGGAATATCTTGAACTGTATGTGTGTATAATCTACCTCTTCTTTTTTTTTTTTTTTAAAGATTTATTTATTTATTTTGAGAGAGTGAGAATGAGAGAGAGAGAGTACATGAGAGCGGGGAGGGTTAGAGGGAGAAGCAGGCCCCTCGCCGAGCAGGGAGCCCGATGCGGGACTCGATCCCGGGACTCCAGGATCATGACCTGAGCCGAAGGCAGTTGCTTAACCAACTGAGCCACCCAGGCGCCCCTAATCTACCTCTTCTTGCATAATGTCCTTAGTATATCTTCTTCCTTAAGTAAGAATATTTCTGTTTATGTTGTTTGAACAATTGGGGAAACTGATCATCTGACATAGCAGAGATTGTATGGTTCTAGATACAGATAGATAGTCAAGGTGTAGCTGTGCTTCTCACTGATTCTCCTGGTTCTTAGCCTCCCCTCCTTTGAGTCTTCCTAAGCTAATCACTGAGAGAGAGGATGGGATCACCATGACTTAATTAGTCTGATCCTCAGGGATGAGATGAATGTTGGGCAAGCGTTCCATGTACCGTGGTTTATTTAATTTCCTATTGAAGATTATTTTCAAGTTTTCAAGATTATAAATAATGTTGTTATGACGTCTCTGTACCATGTAATTTTATGTACTTGTACAACAGTTTCTGTAGACTAGATTCCTGGGGTAGAATTCCTAGATCAAAAGAAGTTGACAGAGACTGCCCAATTAAAGTTCTGATTTGAAGAGTATGAACTTACCTGCCAATAGATGGCTGTTTCCCTAAATCCCAATCAGGGCTGTTTACTTTTTATCCATTTATGAGGGCTGCTGCCTCCTGGGCTCTGCCAAGGGGACAGACTACTACCCCTGTAGTAGCTTCATCTGATTTCTAATGGGACGCATAAGCCCTGGTCAGAAATTTTTGAAAGGTTGATCTGTCGAACCATTTATTAAATTTCAACAGAATATTACTGATTAAATTGCAGGGATAGCATTTCCCTTATGCTGCCTCCCTGCCTCCCTTCTTTTCTTCTGCCTCAGGTTACAGAAAACTGGGTAGAAAATAACATCCAGTCCTCAAAATGCAGCTTCAAGACAGGAAAAATTGGTGCTAGTTAAGATGGGAAGACAGTTTTAAAGATAATTCACTCATTGTATCTGAGCAAATATGTAGTCTGCCCATGCAAAGTGTGAGCAAGATGAAAAGAAATGGCATGGCAACTCTAAAAACACATTATAGAATAATAAGAAAAAGGCCTGTGGAAGACAAAAGAATCCAGTCTGGAAGAAAATAGTACCCAAGGAATAAAAACCAACTCTACACAGTTTATCATGGAAAAATGTTATTAAGAGCATAAATTCAATCAAAGCTCAAAGATAAGATGATGATAAAAAAATCAGGTGGAGAAGGAGATTGCAGAATTAATGAAATAAAATGAGAATCCAAACCACACCACCACAGGTCATAAATTAAAAACATAGACAAGTTAGGAAATCAGGTTCTAGCTTGGAAGAAAGGTTTGAGCCAATCAGAATGAATGAGAGGAAGGGAAGAGTAGAGCACTTAGAAAAGAAATGATAAATGCAGAGAACAAAGGAGATGAGCTTAAGACCCGCTAGTGTCCCTAAAATAACAAAGCAGAAGGTAATTCAAAATTAGATGGAAGACAGTTTCCCCAAAGGAAGGAATCGTGCGGTTTGCACATTAAGGGGACTCTCACTACATTAAAAAAGTAGTTGCAGTTTAGGGTTACAGTGAACAGAATATAAACACCATAAAAATAATATAAGCAATAAAAGTTACACAGTGGGGGAAGGGAAGATGGAGCAAATCCAACTGAACCCCCAACTACTCTGGCTGACCCTGTTTGGTACAATCTCTTCAGGGAATAAGGATTAAATGAAATTCTGTGTATTGAATGATGAATCCTCACCTGTCTCGTCCTTTTCACTCGCTTGGCCCAGAATACTGACAGCCAGGCTTATGCCATCGAGGCAGGGTATAGAAATACTTCTTTCAGGGAACCAAATGGCACAAAAGAAAAACCTACAGATACTGACATTTGGGGGGTCTCTAAAAGACAGGTTCCTATTCGCTCCCTGGTACAGTGAAGCCGACC